>NC_092713.1:306794716-307135435 GCF_047496885.1 Scyliorhinus torazame
GTTCATCTGCACCTGATAGAGACGTTTGAATCCCTCAGAAATTTTCCAATTTAGTTTAAGGGTGAGAGGCGCCTTCAGCAGCGTCTCCCAAACCCACAACCACGACCATCTAGAAGGACAAGGCCAGCAGATACCTGGGAACCCCACCACCTGCAGGTCCCCCTCCGACTCACTCACCACCCTGACTTGGAAATATATCGGCCGTTCCTTCACTGTCACTGGGGCAAACTCCTGGAACGCCCTCCCCAACAGCACAGTGGGTGTACCTGCACCTCAGGGACTGCAACGGTTCAAGAAGGCGGCTCACCACCAACATCTCAAGGGACAATTAGGGATGGGGGACAATTGCTGTCCGAGCCGGGGCAGCAGTGTGACATGCCAGAATGTGCAGAGTTAATGCACCTGTCTGAAATTGTGTGAGTCAGGACCTGGATATTTTGGGCATTCCCGGTGATAAACTGTTTCAAAGACACGGACTGAAAACAAGCAAGAGGAAATTCAGAAAAAGCCTCTTGTTGATGTGTTCGTCACACATGAGGTCATTTCAACACCCCCACAAACTCGCTAGTGGAGTTCAAGGTCAGTAGGAGGTGAGTATAGACTCAGTGGTCTTTACTCCTGGTTGTGGGGTTACGGCATTGCACTGCAGTTGTCCACTGCAGTTGATTTAGATTCACATCTCTGTTTTCACCGACGTGACGTCAACATTTCCAAAGCAGTGGGTTTGCCACAGGAATCCCCCGTACACCTTCCTGAGGAAGATTCTACTTTCAGGCTGAGCACTTCCTCAAAAGGGGGATGGTGTTCAGCCCAAAGAGCAGGAATTTCTCTCCCCCCCCCCCCCCCCCCCCCCCCCTCACTCAATCTCATCTCTCACCCCAATCCTGAATTGGCCTCGAAAGGCGGTGGTGAGCTGCCTGCTTCAACCCAGTCTGACTTCTCCCCGGGCTCAGCTCCTGGTCTTGGTTCACCCATTGAGAAGAGAGCTGAATGCCAGGGGTGAGGTGAGAGTGACTGCCCTCGACATCAAGGCAGCGTTTGACCGAGTGTGGCATCAAGGAGCCCCGCGCTGAACTGGAGTCAGTGGGAATCGGGGGGGAAAACCGTCCACTTGTTAAAGTCACACCTGGCACAATGGAAGATGATGGTTGAATGTCAATCCTCTCAGCTCCAGGACATCACTGCAGGAGTTGCTCAGCGAGCGTCTTATTTTTTAAAAAAATAATATTTTATTAAGGTATTTGAACATTTTTAACAGTAACAAAAACAATGACATCAACATGGTAAAATAAACATTTCCCCCCCCCCAGCCCAATCTTCACACACCTCAACCATACAACAACAATCCAGCCCCCCCTCCCTGAAATACTGCATCTGCTGATATTTTTAAATTTCCCCAAGAAAGTCGACGAACGGCTGCCCCCTCCGGGTGAACCCTGACATTGACCCTCTGAAGGCGAACTTTATTTTCTCGAGGCTGAGAAACCCAGCCATGTCACTAACCCAGGTCTCTACACTCGGGGGCTTCGAGTCCCTCCACATTAACAAGATCCGTCTCCGGGCTACCAGGGAGGCAAAGGCCAGGACGGCGGCCTCATTCGCCCCCCTGGACTCCCGGATCTTCCGACACTCCAAAGATCGCTACCTCAAAAGATCCGCCCTAGCAACAACACTAAAAACCCAATCCCCCAAGTCAAGCTCCAGCTTAACACCTGTCCACCCCCACTGCACTTCCAAGAGTCAGCTGACCCATGCTGACTCGATAGCTCCCACCCCTGGCACCAAGCAGTCTGTCTCCCTATTGTACTCTCCTCTCTCCCCCCCTCACATAAATAAACATTTTAAAAGCATCACATTCCCAGTAAACAAACAACAGAAAAAAAAGCAGTGAAGAAACAATCACTTTAGAAACATAGTCACCCAAAAAGCAGAACTAAATTCAAAGCCCATCACCCCTCTAACAAGGTCCCTGCAAGACAGATCAACCTTTAAACATCCACACAGCCCATTATTTCACATAGAGCTACTTAAATTTTTACAATCCTTCACCGCAAATCGCTGCCACAGTACTTCTCCAAGGCTTAGGTGTCTTTTAATTCGCCTCCAGCTTCATTTCTTTAATAAAGGTCCATACTTCGTCTGCCGTTTCAAAGTAGAAGTCATGTTCCTCATGTGTGACCCACAGACAGGCTGGGTACAGCATCCCGAACTTCACCCCCTTCTTAAAGAGGGTCGTTTTTGCCTGATTGAACACAGCTCGCCTCTTGGCCAAATCCGCTCCCAGACCCTGATAAATGCGCAACTCGCAGTTCTCCCACTTGCTGCTCTGTTCTTTCTTGGCCCACCGCAAAACGTGTTCCTTGTCCATGAAACAGTGAAAACGTACCACCATGGCCCTCGGCCGTTCATTCGCTCTGGGCTTCCTCGCGAGGGCTCTGTGCGCTCTGTCCAATTCCAGGGGCCGAGGGAACGTCTCAGCCCCCATCAACGTCTCCAACTTGTCCGTCACATAGGCCCTCGCATCCGATCCCTCACTGCCTTCAGGGAGGCCAACAATTCTGAGATTCTGCCTCCTGGACCTATTCTCCAGGTCCTCCAGCTTCTCCTGCATTCTTTTCTGGCGGTCGTTCATCATCTCCATCTTGTTTTCCAGCACACCTCGTGCTCGGGCAATATTTGTTCCACCTCCTGGATCGCTCTCCCGTGGGTTTCCTGATTCTGAACCACTTGATCAATCGAAGCCTTAATCAGGTCCAGTGTGTCCTTCTTCAGCTTGGCGAAGCAATCCTCGAAAAACTTCACCAGCTGCTCCGTCGACCACTGTGCCGTCTCCCCGCGGCCCTTGCCCCCCGCCATGCTGTCCAGTGTTACCAGCTCTACTTGCGTCTCCCTTATAGGACTTTGTCGTCTCACACGCCCACTTCTGGTCCAATTCTCCATACACCGGAGGGGCATTTCTCCGTACTGTCTCACTCTTCACCAATTTATCCCTTAAAATCCAGAAAGAAAAGGGGGAAAAAAGGTCCAAAAGTCCGTTACAGGCGGACCTATCAAATGTGCGACCTACCGCTCCATGGCCGCCACCGGAAGTCCTCAGGGTAGTGTCTTCGGCTCAACCATCTTCAGCTCCTTCATCAGTGACCTCCCTTCCATCATAAGGTCTGAAGTGGGGATGTTTGTGGATGACTGCACAATGTTCAGCACCATTCACGACTCCTCAGATAATGAAGCAATCCATGTCCAAATGCAGCAAAACCTGGACAATATCCAGGCTTGGGGTGACAAGGGGCAAATTACATTCACGCCACACAAGTTCCAGACAATGACCATCTCCTACAAGAGAGGATCTAACCACCGCCCCTTGACATTCAATGGCATTACCATCGCTGAATCCCCCACAATCAACATCCTGGGGGTAACCATTGATCAGAAACTGAACTGGACTTGCCACATTAATACTGTGGCTACCAGAGCAGGTCAAAGGTTAGGAATCCTACAGCGAGCAACTCACCTCTTGACCCTGCAAAGCCTGTCCACCACCTGTAAGGCACCAGTCAGGAGTTTGATGGAATACTCTCGACTTGCCTGGATGAGTGCAGCTCCAACAACACTCAAGAAGCTCGACACCATCCAGGAGAAAGCAGCCCCGCTTGATTGGCACCCTTCCCACAAACACATAATCCCTCCGCCATTGACGCACAGTGATAGCCGTGTGTACCATCTACAAGATACACTGCAGGAACTCATCACAGTTCCTCAGACAGCACCTTCCAAACTCATGACCACTGCCATCTAGAAGGACAAGAATAGCAGATACCTGGGAACCCCACCACCTGGTGGTTCCCCTCCAAGTCACTCACCATCCTGACGTCCACGTTGAGACATCCTCGCAGATACCACCGGTCTGGTTTATGACAGAAAATCGTAAAACATCATTCGCAATTGGAATACTGACTAATCCAAAGAATCTCCTGTCCCCTTAACTGAAATTAACACTGATATTACATTAATAAATTGATGCCACATAGTCACAGATTTCTCTTCTTCACATTTTGTTTTGGTCTTAGCTTTTGTTTCTGTGTTGGTTTTCCTGATTTATTGAACCAATCCTATTCTTTAGTCTGGCAGAAATCCCAAAGGGGATGTTCAGTTTCCTCAATGTGCCTGGTTTTGGAGGGTTAGATTACGTTAACATGTTGCATAAACCTAGATCACCCGATCATCTGACCGAGGGGCTTGAAACGTCAGAAGAGATTTGATCGACTGGAAGTGGAGAAACCATTGCCTCTTGGCGGGGCCGGGGCGGGGGGGGGGGGGGGTTAGGAACGGGGGGAGGTACAATTTGAAAATTCAAGCCAGGTAAATCGGGTGTAGAATCAGGAATCACTTCATCGCACACATGGTAGTGGAAACCTGTGTTATGACACCCTGGGCTAGTGCGCGGTCAATCCCAGCCCCAGCCCCCACGGGCCCCTGGAGTCCCAACACAAGTGAATTAATCAATAATTTGTCTAAAGTTTCCGAGATCTTTGGCTCTTGATCGCCCCAGTGACTTACAGGCACCAGATTACAGTGAAACGTAACAACTGTTCACTTATAACAAAAATAGAAGTAAGAGATGCAATACTTATAAATAACGACTAACTAATCTACTTCACCTCTTTTACCGCCCCACCCTCTACCCAAACACACACGAGACAGACACAGACAGAGGGAGGTGGAGGGGTAAAAATAATAGGAAATACAATATGAAGTGGAAGATGTGTGTCCTTGCTTCGGGTGCGCGCGTCATTGCAGCTGTAAGATGTCCTCCCAGGACGTGGAGTGATTGAAACCAGCGTTTGGATTGCTAACGAGAATCTTCTGGCGGTAACATTCAGTCAGAACTCACAGATGTATGATTCCCTCTCGGGAGTCACGTAAACTTTTATTAACCTGGGTCTTCAATCCAAAAGAACAGCCTCAGGCCTGTGTAATTCTAATCTGTGCCCAACTCCACCAGAATGTCTGACAGCCTTTCTGAGTTAAGAGTAGAGTTCCCCACGCGAGTTTTCAAAAAAGGGTTTTTAAACAGCTGGCACTGTCTGCAGCTGGTGCTGCACTAGATTTTCCTTATAGCTCAAACTGGCTGTGCAGAGACAAAAGTATTTATTCTGGACGTTCAGAAATAATCCATCAGGTGAGAGAGAGGAAACAGAGCTGTGACCCTCTAGCTTCTGATCAAAACAAAACTAAAAGCAAAACACAGCCCTACGGAGGAGGGAACATTCCAGAACAGTCAGCACCAATCAATATTGAATATCAGCTAAGGCCCAGCAATTGTAAAACAGTTTGTTGGCCGCCACCCAAGTCCATCAAAAGGTGGCACCACTGACCAAACAGCACATCCTGCTGGAATGCCCTGGTTTTTTTTTTCAATTAAAGGTTAAGTCTACCTTCAAGGCATAAGTGCCATTAATTGTCCAGGTACAAAAATTGAAATACAGAATACCAGAAATTATAAGGAAAAAAACAAGGGACAGGCCGGGATTAACAGGAGGATCCTTACATCTGGAACTTTTGCCCTCTGAACTCTGCCTTTTTGTTTGGTCAGGGTATGAAGGAATATGGAGCCAAGGCAGGGGGTCCAGGTCAGCCACAATATAAAAGTAAATTACTGCGGACACTGGAATCTGAAAGAAAAATGGAAAACACTGGACAATCGCAGAAGGTCTGACAGCATCTGTGGAGAGAGAAGGGAGCTAATGTTTCAGGTCTGGTTGATTCTTTGTCAAAGCACTTTTTCTTTTCAGGAAACGTGTTTTGGCAGGATGGAAGTAGAAGGCCCTCCTATCTGACTGTGGAGTCCTGCGTGAAGCTCTCCAGGGTGACTAGTTCCCATGAGGTCCAAAAAAGAACCAGCCTGCACTGCAGTAAACGCTGAACTATCTGCTGTGCTCCACCAGTTAGATGAACAATCCGCTCACTGCAAACTCAGACTCCTATATTAGCATCAGGCAGTCTACGGGTTAGCTTGCACAGGGACGTCATGCACTGGCTCGCAGGTAGAACACCAAGAACTGAACCTTCCAGCCAAGTTAAGTTCTGCGTTGGTTTTCCTGCGTCCACTCAGCAGCTTTCGCCAGCAGGCCGCTGGTCAGGGTATGAAGGAATACGGGGCCAAGTTTGAATGATCTGTTTGAATGACAGAACAGGCTGGCTGGGCTGAATGGCCTCCTCCTGTCCCCCATCTTGCTACTGTGTGGCATCAGATCAGCTCAACATTGCGCAGAAATAACCACTTCGCTGTGAGAAAAGAGGATGTGAAATTACAAGTGTAGCACACTTCCGGAAAATAAAGAGAAATTAAGAGAACGTTGGCATGAAGGTGTTTGTTTTATTTTAGTCAGAGAGGAAACATCTGTTTTTTGGGGGCACATTTCATGTGTAGAGTTCTACGGTAGAGAGCATGTGGGCTGTCCATTGGAAGTAAAAGTGTACAGCACGAAACCTCAGTCTGAACCAGGTTTCCACGGATTGTAAACATGTGCAGAACCCCGCCTATATGGCGCATGCTGGCATTTATCTTCCACAAACATAAGACACAGGAGCAGAATTAGGCCACTCGGCCCATCGAGTCTGCTCCGCCATTCAATCATGGCTGATATTTTTCTCATCCCCATTCTCCTGCCTCCTCCCCATAACCCCTGATCCCCTTATTAATCAAGAACCTATCTATCTCTGTCTTAAAGACACTCAATGATTTGGCCTCCACAGCCTTCTGCGGCATAGAGTTCCACAGATTCACCACCCTCTGGCTGAAGATATTCCTCCTCATCTCTGTTTTAAAGGATTGTCCCTTTAGTCTGAGATTGTGACCTCTGCTTCTTGTTTTTCCTACGAGTGGCAACACCCTCTCCACGTCCCCTCTGTCCAGGTCTCGCAGTATCCTGTAAGTTTCAATAAGATTCCCCCTCATCCTTCTAAACTCCAACGAGTACAGACCCAGGGTCCTCAACCGTTCCTCATACGACAAGCTCTTCAATCCAGGGATCATTCTTGTGAACCTCCTCTGGACCCTTTCCAAGGCCAGCACATCCTTCCTTAGATACGGGGCCCAGAACTGCTCACAATACTCCAAATGGGGTCTGACCAGAGCCTTATACAGCTGATGAATGTGATATAAGATAGTTAGGTTAAATATATTAGTTACAGTAATGTAGATGTAGGCCGGTCTAATTCTAGTGAGTTCACAGACAAAGGATTTCAGAGAGCCTGGCAAGGAAGGGGGAGGGGTGTCTGGTTGAGGAGGAGAAAAGGATGCTGGGTAACAAGAGGCCAGGGTGTAGGAATGAGAAGTGAGCCAATTAGGATGTATGGCCAGGTCAGGAGGGGTATAGGATGACCTATGGGAATCGTGTATGTGAAACTTGATGCCATTTGGATGTATTTGTAGAGATTCCTTTGTCTCTGATAGCACTCGATTCTGAAGACCCAGGAGGCAGCTTGTGTTCTGGGTTTTTGTGAAGGGAGTCAGACTTGCAAGTTGGGTAAAAATAAATAATACTATGCCTACAAATCCATCTCGAGTTTTATTGAGGCCAGACTGGAGGGTAAAGAATTCAACATTTGTCACAACGTCAGAAGTACATCCCTGGTCTTGTATTCTAGCTCTCTCGACATAAATGCTAACATTGCACCCAAAGTGAGAATCATATCCCGAGACTACCCACATTGTATTCCATCTGCCACTTCTTTGCCCACTCTCCTAGCCTGCCCAAGACCTTCTGCAGCCCCCCTGCTTCCTCAATACTACCTGCCCTCCCTCATCTAATCACATCCGCGCACTCTCCTATTTCCACCTCCCTCCTGAATGTAGCAAGCCTCCCCTTAAATGCGAGCTATGCTGTTCACCTAAGCCCACGGGGCAGTGAGTGCTCGCCACCTGTTGGGTTAAGAAACGTCTCCTGAGTTCCCTAATGGGTGCCTTGGTGACTATCTTCAATTGATGGCCCCGAGTTTGGCCCTCCCCCCACAAGTGGAAACATTCTCTCACTCTCTCTCTCTCTCAGTGCTCTATCAACGCCTTTCACAACTTTCAAGGACTCGATTCGGTCAACCTTCTCTTTTTTCAAGGAAGTTCTGGCTGTCCAGTTTCCGATACAAGGCCTCAAAATTTGGCGCCCGTAGTTTCCATGTTACATTTGCATGTACACCCCCAGTGTAGCACACACCAGACATCATTTCAGTGAGGGCATCATTGTGGGCATAGGGACCATGTGGTGGTGGGCAGATCGCGACGCCAGTCTGTGGGTATGGTTGATATGACGCCATCACCGAGTCAGGGACCCAGGTTCGATTCCCGGCTTGGGTCACTGTCTGTGCGGAGTCTGTATGTTCTCCCCGTGTCTGCGTGGGTTTCCTCCGGGTGCTCCAGTTTCCTCCCACAAGTCCCGAAAGTCGTGCTGTTAGGTGTGAATTGGACATTCTGAATTCTCCCTCCGTGTACCTGAACAGGCGACTAGGGGCTTTTCACAGTAACTTCATTGCAGTGTTAATGTAAGCCTATTTGCGACAATAAAGATTATTATTATATTAGTTTCAACCCCAATACTCCAGCCAAAATACTCTCATAATCTCACACAGCTGAACGTGCCCGTTCAACAGCAGCAAGGACCCACACCTGCTCCATTTAAATGGATCGTTCACTATGATCGGGCTGTTGCTGAGTTAGTGGAATACTCCTGGTGTCCCGCTGTGATAGGTGACGGCTATGGGGAGTGTGAAGGCCTCAGTTCGCGTTGCAAGGGTTCTGCTCCAGGCCACTTGCTTTCGAAGGTGGATGCAGTTGGTTTCCCTCCCCCTTGGCCAACAGTCTGCCTTGTGAGATTGTGTAAAGGCAACACAGAGTAGGACAGGATGTTAAGAGAATGAGGAGTCGGGGCAGGAGGCTCTCAGCTGGAGGAAGTGACCCTCAAGTCTTCAGGAAGCCATTCTCTTGTAACTTTCTCTTCTTGAGATACTTCAACCTCAGGGAGGAGCGATGGGTGGTATTTAGTGGGCCTGTAAGAATGGAAAAAGTGGATCGCCTTAATCAGGCGGGAGCTGAAATCTCAGTTTTCCAGTGGTGGGTTGAGATGTGGACGTCAAGTCAGCAGTGGATCACCAAGTGGTGAGTCCCCTATGTTTAATACATTTGTATTCCATGAATACTCGTTATCTCAAAACTTTGTCAAAATAAGAGCGCATAGTCCAGGCTGACACCTTCGGTGCAGCACTGAGGGAATGCTGCACTGACAGCAATGCCATCATTCAGTTGAGATATTAAACCCAGACCTAGCCCGTTGACTTAAAAGATCTCGCAGCTCTATTTTGAAGAAGAGTAGGAGAGTTCTCCCAGTGTCCTGGCCAACATTCCTCCCTCAGCCCACATCACCAAAAACAGATGATCTTGTCATTTAACATATTGCTGTTTATGGGACCTTGCTTTGCGCAACTTGGCTGCCTCGTTTCCTGCATTTCAACAGACCCTACACTTCTGAAAGTGCTTCATTGGCTGGAATGGCCTGGAGGACATTTCCTCTCCACAACATACTCCATTTTTGATCCAATCATGTCAATGCATTTGAAGGTGGGACAGATTTAACAATGTGTATGAGATCAGTTCCCCCTAGGTTACTGCCCCGAATGGGAATGCTGAAAACTGCACCCTATTTGTAGCCCATTAAGTAATGGCCATTTTGGGGAGTCAATTGAGAGTCAGATGGATCGACAATCTCAGCTGGTTCAACTGGATTGATTCCAGAATCCTGGTTACAGAGCAACATTGGAACCACATGAGAGTTCCTCTTCCATGGCACCACACGCTTCTGGGCAGAATGAGGATGCAGTATTTTGGTATGGGGAGTGCGGTATTGCACGCAAGGCCCATGGATTCAGAGATTTGGCGCAGTATCTCCAAAAAAGACCATAGTTAATGTACAAAGCAGACACTGAACTGGACAAATCTTATCTTTGCTGTGGCAACAAGACCAGGCCAGAGGCTGGGAATCCTGCGGTAAGTAACTCATCTCCTGACTCCCCAAAGTCTGTCCACCATCGACAAACCACAAGTCAGGAATGCGAAGGAATACTCTCCACTTGCCTGGATGAGGACGGCTCTAACAAGATTCGAGGAGCTCCTCGCAATCCAGGACAAAGCAGGCCCACTTGATTGGCACCCCCATCCACCAACTTCGATATTCAAACCCTCCACCGCCGACGCAGCCGTGTGTCCCATCTACAAGATGCACTGCAGCAACCCGGCAAGGCTTCTTTGGTGGCACCTTCCAAACCCGTGACTGCTGCCATCTTGAAGGACGAGGGCAGCCTACATGTGGCAACACCGCCGCCTATACGTTCGTCTCCAAATCACTCACCGCCCTGACTTGGAAATACATCGGCCGTTCCTTCACTGTTGCTGGGTCAAAATCCGGGAACTCCCTCCCTAACAGCCCTGTGGATATACCTACACCTCATGGACTGCAGCGGTGTAAGAAGGCAGCTCACCACCACCTCCTCAAGGGGCAATTAGGGTTGGGCAATAAATGCTGCCGTTGCCACGTCACACGAAACAAAAACAAAAAATTGCCGCCAGGATCACATCTTAGTTGCACAATAGCATTGAGGAAGAAAACGATGAAGAAAGAACAAATGAGTATTTCGATAGTTTCCAACCTCAGCTCATTCAAAACCTCTTATAGCCAATTGAATATTTTCTGTTGTGTAATCACTAGGGTAATCCAGGAAACAGAGCAGCCAGCCTGGCAAATACTGAAACTCAGTTGTACAGGATGGACATTCCCCCGATTCCAAGACGGCACCTCCAACAATGCAGCAGTCCCTCAGCACCGCACTGGGCGGGTCGGCCTGGTTAACCTACTTCGGGAGCCAGGCTCATACCCAGCGCTTTCTTCACTCAGAGATGGAAATGTTCCTGGGGGTCACCATCACCAACAGTCTGTCCCTGATCCACTCCCGTTGATGCAACAGTCAAGAAAGCCCAAGAACGTCTCTACTTCCTAGGGAAGCTAGAGAAATTTGGCATGTTGGCATCGACTCTCACAAACTTCTACAGATGTGCGATAGAGAGCATCCTATCAACTGCTCGGCCCAAGATCGCAAGAAGCTGCAGACTGTGGTGAACTCAGGCCAGCGCATCACACAAGCTTGCCAACCCCACATTGATTCTGTATACACCTCCCGCTGCCTCAGGAAGGCAGACAGCATTATCAGAGACCCCTCCCACCCAGGCATTGCCTTCTTCCAGACCCTTCCATCAGGCAGAAGACGCAGAAGTCTGAAGACCCGCACATCCAGACATGGGAACAGCTTCTTCCCCACAGCTACAAGACTCCTCAACGACTCCCCCTCGGACTGATCTGCACCCTGTAAGACTGCTGCCCTTACTCATGTATTTGCTTTGTTTGGCCCCTTGTTCCGCACTGTAACCAATCACTGTTTGTCGATGTACCATTTGTCAATGTTCTCTGTTGATTATTCTTTTCCCTACTATGTACGTACTGTGTACGTTCCCTTGGCCGCAGAAAAATACTTTTCACTGTACTTCGTTACATGTGACAATCAATCAAATCAATCAATCAAGTTATGCACTGACCCCCCATGACAATCATTGTCTTCATTTACAATTACTTTTGAGGTTTTGTAATATTTCTCTCAAAGTTGGACGTGAGTGAGATACTTGCTGTAATGCAATCGACTTTGCCTTGGGCTTCTTGCCAGATTTCCAGACATTCCTGGGCATAGGGAGGAATACACTCGAATGCATTTTGTATTTTGCAATTCTCCCCCTCATTAGCCTCTGGGTAATTATACCCTGACTTACACAAATTACTCTTCTCCTTTACTCTGATAGATTCATAGAGCAGCACGGTGGCACAGTGGTTAGCACTGCTGCCCCACGGCACCAGGGACCCCGGTTCAATTCTTGACCTTGTCTGTGCGGAGTCTGCACGTTCTCCCCGTCTGTGCGTGGGTTTCCTCCGGGTGCTCCGGTTTCCTCCCACAGTCCAAAGATATACAGGTTAGGTGGTCAATGTCTGGGGTTACGGAGATAGGGCAAGGGAATGAACCTATGTAGAGTGCTGTTTCGGAGGATCAATGCTGACTTGATGGGCCGAATGGCCTCCTTCTGCACTGTATATTCTATGATTCTTACAGCACACCTGGAGACCATTTGGGCTGGCTCTTTGAAAGAAACCTAATTAGTACCGCTCCCCAACTTTATCCCCACAACCCTGCGATTTAATCTTCTTTGAGTAAATGTCCTCTTTCCTTTTGAAAGTTCCTACTCAATCTGATTCCACCACCCTTTCAGCTGACGTGTGCCAGACCTTTCATTTCTCTTAGTTTCATCTCAAGTCATTTTGCAATTTGTTTTAACCTTCTGATTCCTGGCCGACTTGCTCTTTGCAAACCTCTTATTAAATTTGAGTAATTCTTCAAGCTTCCCCCTTTCACTTTCTTTGCTCTGAAGAGGTCATTCTCAGCCTGACCAGCCTCTCCACACAAGTCCACATAAACCTTTATTCCCGGTCTTATGTGGTAGAACTCCTGTGGACCCATTCTGTACCCAAAGACTAGTTAATGTTCTAGATGAGAATTGTTTTTGCTGTGCCATGGGGTGGAACCTTGTGTCTCCTCTCTGCTACGTTTATTGGTGGGGGTGGGCATTTAATGAGACAGGAGGGTTGTGTTCCGCCACCAATTGAGGTCCATTAGTGGGCAATTAACATAGGAAACAGTCCGGTGTGCCTCTGCTGCACTCCCTCTATAGTAAGTATATCCTTCCTTAGGTAAGGAGGCCAAAACTGCCCACAATACTCCATGTGTGACTCACCAAAGTGCTGGGTAGCTGCAATAAGCCATCCTTGCTCAAGTCCTCTTGAATGTAGGCCAACATATCTTTTGCCTTCCCAACTGCTTGTTGTACCTAACTGCTTTCAGTGACTAGGTCACCCAGGTCCCTTTGTACATCAACATTTCCCAATCTATCACCATTTAAATAATACTCTGTCATTACGTTACTCCATCCGAAGTGGATAACTTTACATTTATCCACATTATACCACGTCTGCCATGTACTCTCCCAGTCACACAACTTGTCTAAATCACCTTGGAGCCTCGAAAATCCTCCTCGCCACTCACATTCCCATGAGTTTCGTATCATCAGAAAAATTGGAAATGTTACATTTGGTTCCCTCATCCAAATCATTGATATAGATTGTGACTAGCTGAGGCTCAAGCACCAATCCCATGTGGAACTCCACGGGCGCGATTCTCCGACCCCCCCACCGGGTCGGAGAATAGCCGGGGGCTGGCGTGAATCCCGCCCCCGCCATGTCCTGAATTCTCCGCCACCAGAGATTCGGCGGGGGCGGGAATCGCACCGCACCGGTCGGCGGGGGCGGGAATCGCGCCGCGCCGGTCGGTGGGCCCACCCCCAGCGATTCCCCGGCCCGCGATGGGCCGAAATCCCGCCGCTGTCAACCCTTTCCCGCCGGCGTGGATTGAACCACCTTTTGAACGGCGGGACAAGGCGGCGCGGGCAGGCTCCGGTGTCCTGGGGGGGGGCGCGGGGCGATCAGGCCTGGCCTGCGATCGGGGCCCACCGATCCGCGGGCAGGCCTGTGCCGTGGGGGCACTCTTTTTCTTCCACCTTCGCCATGGTCTTCGTTATGGCGGAGGCGGAAGAGACCTCGTCCCCTGCGCATGCGCGGGGATGACGTCAGCAGCCGCTGACGCTCCCGCGCATGCGTCGCCCGGCGAAGACCTTTCGGCCCCGGCTGGCGTGGCGCCAAAGGCCTTTCCCGCCAGAGCACAAACCACTCCGGCGGGGGCCTCGCCCCTCAAGGTGAGGGCTTGGCCCCTAAAGGTGCAGAGACTTCCGCACCTTTGGGGTGGCCCGACGCCGTAGTGGTTCCCGCCACTCCATCCCGCCGGAACCCCCCGCCCCGCCGGGGTAGGGGAGAATCCCACCCCACAGGTCACCGCTTACCACTCTGAAAAAGACCCATTCATTCCTTCACTCTGTTTCCTGTCTGCTAACCAATTTGCGATCCATGCCAATATATTGCCCCCAATCCCGTGTGCTATAATCTTACATACTAAACTCTTATGTGGGACTTTATCAAAAGCTTTCTGAAAATCCAAAGACACCACATCCACTGGTTTATCCTTAACAATTTCTACTGATTACATCATTAAAAAAACTCCAGTAGATTTTTCGTGATTTCCATTTCATAACGATATTGACTTTGTCTAATCGCATTGATATTTTCAAAGTGTCCTGTTCTAACATATTTTATTTTAGGCTCTAGCATTTTCCCTACGACTGATTCTAAGCTTTTTTAAAATAAATTTAGAGTACCCAATTAATTTTTTCCGATTAAGGGGTGTAGCCAGTTAAAATGGCTAACTCCCGATTTAAAATGCCGAACGGCAAAGGCTGATGGGAAAGTCAGCCAACAGGACACAAACGAGCAGCTGCAGGTTGACTGTGTATTTAGCACTGGAAAGGCCAGACAAGATCGATACCAGCAACCATCAGCATTACAAAACACCAGCCATCTGCATATTAATGAGCAATCCCCGGGAACAATAAGCAACATTTAGACACATAAAGCCAAACCAGACTCTTTGGCGCCAGCAGGAGCCTACACAATGGGAGGTGAACGAGCACCTCAGGACTGCCCATCGATCAGGGAACCGCTCCAGTATTGGAGAAATCGAACCAAGTGATTGGGACGAAGTCCAATCACTTGGAACCAGGTACAGGGCCCGCCCCGAAAGGCGGAAGCCCCTGGGGATGATAAGAATCAAGCCCAAGTTCAAATCGTCCCTCTGCTTCTCTTCTTGACCGGGTCACTCAGCAACGCGAACCAACCCTTGACAGTGACCGGTCCAGCCACCGCTGATATCCAGTAAGTCTTACTTCAACGCTCGCTACGAGATAGGCGCTCCTAGCTACCAATCTGTACCAACTTCGAATCCCGCAGACTCAGAACCCGAACGATAGGCCATTCGTTTCCCTGACCTGGTGGGCCAGTTCCAAGTTAAGTATTGGCCTGTTAGTCGTAGAAGTAGCTTAGACATAGAATTTATACATGAGGAGTGATTACTGTGTATAATAAATGTGCTTTGATTTAAATCTTACTAAGCGGTGTATTAAATTATTGATCATTATTCGGACTTGAACCACGTGACGGTATCAGAAAGATACCTGGCGACTCAAGAGCAAAGGTGATAAAACAGAGCAATTAAACTAAGGCAAAAGTTAGCAACAGGGGCAATTTAGCATGCCAATCCACCTACTTTGCACATCTTTGGGTTGTGGGGGTGAATCCCACGCAGACACGGGGAGAATGTGCGAACTCCACGAGGGCAGTGACCCGGGGCCGGGATCGAACCCGAGTCCTCAGCACCGAGAGGCAGCAGTGCTAACCAACGCGCCACCTGCTGCCCCTCTACTGATACTAAGCTAACAACTCTGTTATTGCTTGTTTTCATGCTGTCTCCTTTTTTAAATAGTGAGGGTTACATTTGCCACCCTCCAATCTGTTGTGACAGTTCCAGAATCTACAGAATTTTAGAAGATGATTGGCAACACGTCCACTATTTCCATGGCCACCTCCTTCAGCACCCTGAGATGTAAATTATCAGGCCCTGGGGATTTATCAGCTTTCAATCCCATTAATTTCTCCAGTGGGCTAAACAGCTGCCTTGCAAAGCAGAACAATGCCAGCAGCGCAGGTTCAATTCCCGTACCGACCTCCCCGAACAGGCGCCGGAATGTGGCGACTAGGGGCTTTTCCCAGTAACTTCATTTGAAGCCTACTTGTGACAATAAATTATTATTATTATTATTAAATCCTGGGACTGATTTGTTTGCATGCGGGCACCATGAGGGGGTGGGGTTTGTTCAAAAGCATTCAGTGCCAAATTAAGGACCTGGCAACAGGAGAGAGGTGCCCACTGAAAGACACCCCTTTACTCTTGCTGCCCAGCTGCCCTCAGACCCTCTCCCCCCACAACCCCCCCCCCCCCCACCCTCCCTCCCCAGACATCCCCACTATCATCACTCACCACTGCCTGGATCCCTCCTTGATTCAAAGCCCCGGGTAGGTGCAGTACTCGCAGCAGCCACCCGCACACCAGTGGTGCCGCTGAGTACTAAAGAGCTGACGGCTCTCGCCAGCTGGGACTTCCTCCTCCTCAGTCCTTAATCCTGGGAGAAAGCCCGTTGATGCCCTGTTGAGTGCCCGAGGGGCACCAGAAGTGATTGGCCGCCTCGCAAAGAGGCGACAAGGGCGTCCCACCTGTCGCCCGTTACTCCCTTCACTTCCACAAGATTCTGTCCATGCTTTCAAAGTCCATAGTAACAGGAGGAGGTCATTAAGTCCATCAAGCAGATCATATGTGGTTCTATTTTAACTCTATCTACTCCCCTTGGTTCTGTAGCCTTTGATATCTTTGTCTATACGGCAGCACGGCGGCACAGTGGCTAGCACTGCTGCCTCACAGCGCCGAGGTCCCAGGTTCGATCCCAGCTCTGTATCGCTGTCCGTGTGGAGTTTGCACGTTCTCCCTGTGTTTGCGTGGCTTTCGCCCCCACAACCCAAAGATGTACAGGTGGATTGGCCACGCTAAATTACCCCTTGACTGGAAAAAATTAATTGGGTACTCTAAATTTATTTTTTTAAATAATAATTAGCGGGTCCTGGAGTGGGCCAAGAAGAATCGGCACATTGGCTGGTGTAGCCACCTAAATTGGCCAACTCCCAATTTAAAATGGTGAACGGCAAAGGCTGATGGGAAAGTCAACCAACATAGACAGACACCAGCAGCTGCGGGTTTGCTGTGTATATACCTCAGCAAAGGCCAGACAACATCGATACCAGCAACCATCAGCATAACAAAGTAACAGTCATCTACATACTGATGAGCAATCCCCGGGGACAATAAGTAACATTTTGGACACACAAAGCAAAGCCAGACTCCCCGGCGCCAGCAGGAGCCAACACAAAGGAGGTGAACAAGCACCTCAAGACCGCCCATCGATCAGGGAACCGCTCCAGTATTGGAGAAAATCGAACCAAATGATTGGGACAAAGTCCAATCACTTGGGACCAGGTACAGGGTCCGCCCTGAAAGGCGGGAAGCCCCTGGGGACTATAAGAGTTGAGCCCCAAGTTCAAATCGCTCTCTTCACCTCTTCTTCCTGCCCGGGCCACCCAGCAACACGAACCAACTTTGACCGTGACCGGTGCAGTGATCATCGACTGAAGTAAGTCTTAATTCAACGCTCACTATGGGATAGGCGCTCCTAGCTACCAATCCGTACCAACTTCGAATCCCACAGACTCAGAACCCGAACGAAAGGCCATTTGTTCCCCTGACCTGGTGGGCCAGTCCTAAGTTAAGTATAGGCCTGTTAGTTATAGAAGTAGCTTAGATGTAGAATTTGTGCATGAGTAGCGATTACTGTGTATAATAAATGTGCTTTGATTTAAATCTTACTAATCGGTGTACTGGGTTATTGATCATTACTCGGACTTGAACCTCGTGGCGGTATCATAAAGATACCTGGCGACTCGAGAGCAAAGGTAATAAAACAGAGCAATTGAACCAAGGAGAAAATCAGCAAGACTGGGACGGGCACAGGGTGCGCAGTTATCAAGATGTTGGCACAGAGCCGGGGAAGTGGCGGGCGGCCTTCAATGAGGCGAAGGCGGGACTGACCATCAAGGGTGTGCGATTCGGGGTGGTGTATCCAGCGAGACTGAGAGTCATGATGGACTGGAAAGATCAAGGGTGGTGTCATGATATGCAGGCACACAACACACACATAATGATATACAGACAAGCAGCTAATGGACACCGAGAACAGGACATAACCAATAAGCAGGCAGGACACTCACGGGTGGGACCTGACTATAAAAGACACGAGGAACTCGCACTCCGCCTCTTTCCACTGATGAACATCTAGAGAGTCAGTCAAGTGTGTTGTTGCAATCTCACACCTCCACCACGTGGCTAAGAGCTAGTTTGGTTCAGTCAGACAGAGTAACCACACTTAAACCAGCAGAGAGTCAAACTCACAAGAGAACTGTGCTAACTGTGCTATTAGTTCAATAAACCTGATTGAACTAACTTCAAGGTCTGGAGTATCTTTCTGATCTAAGCTGCACCCAGTTGCAGCCAGTGTTAGACCGGTGTACCTAACACGACAGGTGTGATTCTCCGCCAGCGCGCCCACACCTGCCGCTTTCCCGGCAGTGTGGGGTGGCCGCAATGGGAAATCCCATTGGCAGGTGGCGGGAATGGAGAATCCAGCTGCCGGCCAGGGCGCACCGCCCAGGAAAACGTGGCTGGCGGTCCGGAGAATCCCGCCCCATGACTTTGACATGCCGGTGCAGGCGGAGGCCTACATCATGGATAAAGGACTGGGTCTGGATTGAGGAGGGCTCGTGGGATGGTGTGTGTGAAAGTCAGGCCGGGTGCATTGTAAATATTGCAACATGTTGCGTTATATTTTTGTTCTTTTTCTTGGAGGCTGGGAGAAGGTTTACTTTCTATTCTTGAGGCCTGGTAATTGGAGGGGAAGGGGAGCATGGTAAGGATTCTGGGATTTAGACAATGGAGGAGGGAGGGAGGGGTGGCTTAGCTGAAGCAGCAGGCAGTCTGCCAGCTTGAGGGAAGAGGGAGGAGTTATGCGAGGGTGGAGGGTGGGGTGGGGGGCAGACAGCTAACTGTGACCAGGGGATTTTCTTTGTCACACCCAGCGGGTGGGGCAGGTGGCCATCTTAGGTAATTGTGCTGATGGCATGACACATCATGGCTGACTCGAGGATGAGAGGCTCCCGACAAGGTTAGTCACCTGGAACGTGCGAGGCCTTGGGGGGGGGGGGGGGGGGGGGGGTGCGTTGGCGGAGGGATGTGCCTCTTGAGAAAGAGAGTTCCAGAAAGTCACTACCCTCTGAGATAAAAACATCCTCCCCCTCTCAGTACACACAAGGTCAATAAACCGAAGATCAAATGAACTTGCCAGGACTCATTGCAGTGCAGCCAAGGGCCATTTCGTGATCAAAAGTAAACCTTCAAAGTCCTGAAAACAATTCAAACTGTTCCTGTTTGTGGGTTTTTGTAATGTTCGAACCGAATCAGGAAATTGTGTTGGGGACTTTCCATTCCAGATTGTTGCCAGGCGATGTGTCTTGGTTCCATTGAAGAGGTATGCAGGGGGTGGAGTTAACCACCCACACGGAAAACCCGCAATGTCCAACTCTGAGTTCATAGAATCCTGGAGCACAGGGGCCATTCAGCCCATGCCTGCCTGAACCGTCCAGTCAGCTCCACACCATCCCCCCCCCCCCGCCCCCCCACTCTGCTCTCGGCACACAGCTCCGCAACCTTCTTCCCCTTTAAGCACTTGTCCAATTCCCCTTTCGTAATGTTGAATCGGCCTCTCAGGCAGCGCACTCCAGATCATCACAACTGTTATTGATAGGGGCTGATCTTATCTCTGTTAAAACTGAAAGAATGCAGAAAATGCAGGACCGACACAGCAGGTCAGGCAGCATCTGTGGAGTGGGAAACACTGACGGGTTTACGCCAAGGGGCAATGGTAGAACTGAAATCCCTGCAATTCTTTTGTTCATTTAAGGGATGTGAGCATTGTTTTTTTAAAATAATTTAGAGCACCCAATTATTTTTTTTTCCCAATTAAGGGGCAATTTAGCCCGGCCAATCCACCTACCCTGCACATCTTTGGGTTGTGGGGTTGAGACCCACGCAGACACGGGGAGGATGTGCAAACTCTGTCCAGAGAGTGACCCGGGGCTGGGATCGAACCCGTGTCCTCAGCGCTGTGAGGCAGCAGTGCTAACCACTGTGCCACCGTGCTGCCCATAGGGATGTGGGCATCATTGGTTAGGGCAGAACCTTTTACCCATTGAGAAGGGCAATTTCTGCACCTCCTTGGATTCCCCGTGCTGGGGCCTTGCAGCCATCATTTCCATGCTAGCTCTCTCAGCTTTGAGTCGGAAAGGGTTTCCGTATTCATTCGTGGGATGTGGGAAGGCCAGCAGTTATTGCCCTTGAGAAGCTGGTGGTTACAATGGAGTACAAAGGCCTATTTCAGAGGGCAGTTAAAAGTCAAACATATTGTTGTGGATTCCGGTCCCAATCCTTAGACCTGATCGGCACAAGCTGACACTCCTGGTGCCATGCGGCGGGGTGGACTGTATGGCTGGACGTGCTGTCTTTCAGAGGAGATGCTAAACAACCCTCTCCATTATCAACTCTCCAGGTTTGACCTTATAGATCCCACAGCACTAATGAGAGGAAGAGCAAGGGAGTTCCCTCTCGTGGACTGAGCCATTATTTCCTGCATTTCACTTTTCAAAAATTCTTTGTTAGCTGTTTCGTGCTTTGGGGTGTCCTGAGGTCACCGAAGGCTCTACATACAACTCTGCCTATTGAGGGACATTCATACCAACACAAAGACCTTTTACAATTAAACATAGAAAGGTCGATGTGGGCCTTTTAAAAACTGATACATGGTAGGTGATGTGATGCAAGCACGGGAATTGTTGTATTTCCATAGGCTCTGCTGCTATTCTATCTTTCATCCCCTCATTTATCGTGCTCACGCAGCCCGTACTTACCCAATCTGGCAGTGAAACTCCATATTATCCCCCTGGAAGATTTCTGGCTAAACATTGGTGACAAAATGGCGAGAAGTCCTAAGAAAATCCTCAACGGAAGACAGCAGTCAGAAGCAACCGGGGTAGAGCTGAGTCCTCAACTTAATCCTCAAATGGGCTCTCAATCCAACACTCTCAAGGGCATTACAGCTGGGGACTGCTAATGTCATTAAGGTCACGGATGAGAACCACGGCTTAAGAACAAAGAAAAGTACAGCACAGGAACAGGCCCTTCGGCCCTCCAAGCCCGTGCCGACCATGCTGCCCGACTAAACTACAATCTTCTACACTTCCTGGGTCCGTATCCCTCTATTCCCATCCTATTCATGTATTTGTCAAGATGCCCCTTAAATGTCACTATCGTCCCTGCTTCCACCACCTCCTCCGGCAACGAGTTCCAGGCACCCACTACCCTCTGTGTAAAAAACTTGCCTCGTACATCTACTCTAAACCTTGCCCCTCTCACCTTAAACCTATGCCCCCTAGTAATTGCCCCTCTACCCTGGGAAAAAGTTGCTGACTATCCACTCTGTCCCTCAGAATGTTGTAGACCTCTATCAGGTCGCCCCTCAACCTATCTATCGCTGTCTTAAAGACACTTAGTGATTTGGACTCGTCCTCTAGTCTGAGATTGTGTCCTCTGTTTCTAGTTTTTCCTACAACTGGAAACATTCTCTCCATGTACACTCTATCCAGGTCACGCGATATCCTGTATGTTTCAATAAGATCCCCCCTCATCCTTCTAAACTCCAACGACTACAGACACAGAGTCCACAACCATTCCTCATACGACAAGTTCTTCATTCCAGGGATCATTCTTGAGAACCTCCTCTGGACCCTTTCCAAGACCAGCACATCCTTCCTTAGATACGGGGCTCAAAACTGCTCACAATACTCCAAATGGGGTCTGACCAGAGCCTTATACAGCCTCAGAAGTACATCCCTGGTCTTGTATTCTAGCCCTCTTGATATGAATGCGAACATTGCATTTGCCTTCCGAACTGCCGACTGAACCTGCACGTTAACCTTAAGAGAATCGTGAACAAGGATTCTCAAGTCCTTTTGTGCTTCTGATTTGCTAAGCATCTTCCCGTTTAGAAAAATGGTCTATGCTTCCACTTTTCCTTCTAAAGTGCATAACCTCACACTTTTCCACATTGCATTATATCTGCCACTTCTTTGCCCACTCTCCTAGCCTGTCCAAGTCCTTCTGCAGCCCCCCTGCTTCCTCAATACTACCTGCCCTTCTACAGATCGTTGTATCATCTGCAAATTTAGCAACAGTGCCTTCAGTTCCTTCCTCCAGATCATTGATGTATATTGTGAAAAGCTGTGGTCCCAGCACCGACTCCTGAGGCACATCACTAGTCACCGGCTGCCATCCTGAAAAAGACCCCTTTATCCCCCCTCTTTGCCTTCTGCCAGTCAGCCAATCCTCTATCCATGCCAGGATCTTGCCCTGATCACCATGAGCTCTTAATTATTTAACAGCCTCCTATGCGGCATCTTGTCAAAGGCATTCTGAAAATCTAAATAAATCACGTCCACTGGTTCTCCTTTGTCTAACTTGCTTGTTACCTCCTCAAAGAACTCTAACAGATTTGTCAGACATGACCTTCCCTTGACAAAGCCGTGCTGACTCAATCCTATTTTCCCATGCACTTCCAAGTACTCCACAATCTCGTCTTAATAAATGGACTCTAAAATCTTACCAATGACCGAAGTCAGGCTAACCGGCCTATAATTTCCCGTCTTCTGCCTCCCTCCCTTCTCCCGATCTCCTTTTGCACTCTGGAGTTCCGGTGAGCAGAGCTCCTCAGCGCAGGGAATGGGATTAAGTGCGACCTCAGTGGGATGTTCCCCGCGGAGGCCCCAGATTGCAACAGAGTCCCGTTCGATGGCATGGTCCTTCTCGGGAAACACCCAGCTAAACACGCTCGACACGGGACTCTGTTGCAATTCGGTTAGATCGAGCCCAGGATATATTGGCCTCGGGAGGCATGCAGTGTAGATTCAACAAAATGTCACTGGGGCTCCGGTGTCACCCTGCCCCAGAGGGCGGTGGAGGTTCAGTCGTTTAGTCTGCTCAAGCCTAAAATTGATGGATTTGTGCCCGTTAAAAACATCAAGGGTCAAAGGATGGAGGGATAGTGCAAGGAAATGGTGTCAAAATAGACGTTCAGCCATGGGATGGTGAAGTGGGCTCACATGGCTGAATGGCCCATGGAACAAACAAAGAAATGTACAGCACAGGAACAGGCCCTTCGGCCCTCCAAGCCCGTGCCGACCATGCTGCCCGTCTAAACTACAATCTTCTACACTTCCGGGGTCCATATCCCTCTATTCCCATCCTATTCATGTATTTGTCAAGATGCCCCCTAAATGTCACTATCGTCTCTGCTTCCACCACCTCCTCCGGCAGCGAGTTCCAGGCACCCACTACCCTCTGCGTAAAAAACGTGCCTCGTACATCTACTCTAAACCTTGCCCCTCTCACCTTAAACCTATGCCTCCTAATAATTGACCCCTCTACCCTGGGGAAAAGCCTCTGACTATCCACTCTGTCTATGCCCCTCATAATTGTGTAGACCTCTATCAGGTCGCCCCGCAACTTCCGTCGTTCCAGTGAGAACAAACCGAGCTCCTCATAGCTAATGTCCTCCACACCAGGCAACATTCTGGTAAATCTCTTGTGCACCCTCTCTAAAGCCTCCACATCCTTCTGGTAGTGTGGCGACCAGAATTGAACGCTATTCCTGTTCGTATTTCTTGTGAAGGGTTAGTTTATGAGGAGGGATTACATAAACTGAAATGTCCTGGGATTATTGAAGACTAAGGTGTAAATTGCTTGAGGTCTTAAGGATTTTGAAAGGAATTGATCATCTGGAGGTATAGGGCACATCCTTCAAATTCGGGCCAGGCCATTCCCTGCTTGCAGCGCGGCTAAAAGTTCAATGATCTCACATGAATGGTCAAGGTCAGCGAATGCATCTTTAAGTACCGTAACCTGCCCAATTACACACCACCAACCTCTAACACTGTTTAATGCACCACACCCCCTTCACTCACCCATCAGTGATCCCTTTCAGTAGGTACTCATGACTAGCTCTCAGTATGCCTCGCACCCACATATCGCAGCATTCACAGATTTCTAGCTATTCAGCTATGGCAGACACATCGCCCGGGCTCATTGCAATACTCACTAACTGGGGTATGGGGAGTGCGCTGGAGTATGGCTTTGAGATAGAGCATCAGCCATGATTAAGTGTTTTTTTTAAATAATTTTTATTAAGGTTTTCATAAAATACCAATAACAGAATGAAAAAAGAACCCAACAGGGTTAAGTTCAAAACACAGTCTAGAAAAGTAACGCTCCATACCCCCCTCCACCTTGTACATAAATAATAAATTAACATGAACACCTCGACTTAGCACAACAGGTATATACACCCCCTCAGACCCTTCAGTGTAAATAACAAAAACAAAAATAAAGTAAACCCCCCCCCCCCCCCCCGCCCCCCCGAGTTGCTGCTGCCATTGACCAATGTCTACCGTTCTGCCAGAAAGTCTAAGAACGGTTGCCACCGCCTAAAGAACCCTTGTACCGACCCTCTCAAGGCGAATTCCACCCTCTCCAATTTAATGAACCCCGCCATATCGCTGACCCAGGATTCCACGCTTGGGGGCCTCGCATCTTTCCACTGAAGAAGAATCCTTCGCCGGGCTACCAGGGACGCAAAGGCCAGAATACCGGCCTCTTTCGCCTCCTGCACTCCCGGCTCCTCTGCCACCCCAAATATTGCGAGCCCCCAGCCCGGTCTGACCCTGGATCCTACCACCCTCGACACCGTCCTCGCTACGCCCTTCCAAAATTCCTCCAGCGCTGGGCATGCCCAGAACATATGTGTGGTTTGCTGGGCTCCCTGAGCACCTAACACACCTGTCCTCACCCCCAAAAAAACGGCTCATCCTTGTCCCGGTCATGTGTGCCCTGTGCAGCACCTTAAACTGTATGAGGCTGAGCCTCGCGCACGATGAGGAAGAGTTCACCCTCCCTAGGGCATCTGCCCACGTCCCCTCTTCGATCTCGTCTCCCAACTCCTCCTCCCACTTACCTTTCACCTCCACCACCGAGGCCTCCTCCTCCTCCTGCATCACCTGGTAAGTTTCCGAGATCTTCCCCACTCCCACCCACCCACCCGAGAGCACCCTGTCCTGTACTGTGTGTGGCCGTAGCCGCGGGAATTCCACCACCTGCCGTCTGGCAAACGCCCTTACCTGTAAGTACCTGAAGGTGTTCCCCGGGGGGAGCCTGTACTCTCTCCTCCAGCTCACCCAGGCTCGCGAACTTCCTGTCCACAAACAGGTCCGCCAACTTTCGTATCCCTGCCCTGTGCCACCCCGAAAACCCTCCATCTGTTCTCCCTGGGGCGAACCAGTGGTTCCCCCGTATTGGGGTTCACGCCGAGGCCCCAACTTCCCCCATATGCCGCCTCCACTGCCCCCAAATTTTGAGGGCAGCCGCCACCACCGGGCTCGTGGTATACCTCCTTTGAGGGAGTGGCAGCGGCGCCGTTGCCAGCGCACCCAGTCTCGTACCCACACAAGACGCCATCTCCAGCCTCTTCCATGCAGCCCCCTCCCCCTCCATCACCCATTTGCGCACCATCGTCACATTGGCGGCCCAGTAGTACCCACAGAGGTTGGGCAGCGCCAGTCCCCCCCTATCTCTACTCCGCTCCAGGAACACCCTTCTCACCCTAGGAGTCCCTCGCGTCCACACAAACCCCATTATACTCCTGTTAACCCACCTGAAAAAAGCCTTCAGGATAAACACGGGGAGGCACTGGAACAGGAACAAAAATCTTGGGAGCACCATCATTTTGATTTACTGCACCCTACCCGCCAAGGACAACGGCAACGCGTCCCACCTCTTGAACTCCTCCTCCATTTGCTCCACCAGCCTTGTACAATTAAGCCTATGCAGGGCCCCCCCCAGCTCCTGGACCCCCAAAAACCTGAAGCTCCTCTCCGCCCTGTTTAGTGGGAGCTCGCCAATCCCCCTCTCCTAGTCCCCTGGGTGAACCACGAACAGCTCGCTCTTCCCCTTGTTGAGCTTGTACCCCGAAAAGTCCCCGAATTTCCTAAGAATCCTCATTAACTCCGGCATTCCCCCCACCGGGTCCGCCACATACAGCAGCAGGTCGTCCACATAGAGCGACACCCTATGCTCTTCCCCACCCCGCACCAACCCCCTCCAGTTCCTCGACTCTCTCAGTGCCATAGCCAGGGGTTCAATCACCAGTGCGAAGAGCAGGGGGGACAGGGGGCACCCCTGCCTCGTCCCTCGGTGCAACCAAAAGTATTCGGACCTCCTTCTGTTTATGGCCACACTCGCCATCGGGACCTCATACAACAGCCTAACCCACCTGACAAACCCCTCCCCAAACCCGAACCTCTTCAGCACCTCCCACAGGTACCCCCACTCTACCCTATCGAAGGCTTTCTCAGCGTCCATCGCCACCACTATCTCCGCCTCCCCCTCCCTCGCCGGCATCATGATAACGTCCAAAAGCCTCCCCACATTCGCGTTCAACTGCCTCCCCTTCACCAACCCTGTCTGGTCTTCATGGATGATCTGTGGCCCACAATCCTCAATCCTCGTGGCTAAGACCTTCGCCAGCACCTTGGCATCTACATTTAGCAAGGAAATCGGTCTGTAAGATCCACACTGCAGGTTATCCTTGTCCCGCTTCAGGATCAAGGAGATCAGTGCCCGGGACATCGTTGGGGGCAAAGCCCCTCCCTTGCCTCATTGAAGGTCCTGATTAGCAACGGGCCCAACAGGTCCATATATTTTTTATAGAATCCGACCGGGAAACCGTCCGGCCCCGGTGCCTTCCCCGCCTGCATGCTTCCTATCCCTTTGATCAGCTCCTCCAGCCCAATCGGGGCCCCCAATCCCGCCACCAGTCCCTCTTCCACCTTTGGAAACCTCAATTGGTCCAGGAAGCAGCCCATCCCTCCCTCCTCCTGTGGGGGCTCGGATCGGTACAATTCCTCGTAGAAGTCCCTGAAGACCCCATTGATGCCAACCCCACTCCGCACCACGCTCCCTCCCCTGTCCTTAACTCCCCCGATCTCCCTAGCTGCGTCCCGCTTCCGAAGCTGATGCGCCAGCATCCGGCTTGCCTTTTCCCCATACTCGTAAATCGCCCCCTGGGCCTTCCTCCACTTCACCTCCGCCTTCCTGGTGGTCACCAGGTCGAATTCGGCCTGGAGGCTGCGCCTCTTCCTCAACAATCCTTCCTCGGGCACCTCCGCATACCTCCTGTCTATCCTCACCATCTCCCCACCAGCCGCTCCCTCTCCCCCCACTCCCTCTGCTCCTTGTGGGCCCTAATGGAGATCAGCTCTCCCCTCACCACCGCCTTCAGTGCCTCCCATACCATCCCCACTCGGACCTCCCCGTTGTCATTGGTCTCCAAGTACCTCTCTATACTTCCTCGGACCCGCTCGCTCACCTCATCGTCCGCCAACAGCCCCACCTCCAAGCGCCACAGCGGGTGCTGGTCCCTCTCCTCCCCCATCTCCAAGTCCACCCAATGCGGGGCGTGGTCCGAAATGGCTATTGCCGAATACTCGGTATCCTCTACTCTCGCTATCAGCGCCCGACTCAAAATGAAAAAGTCGATTCGGGGAATAAGCCTTATGGACATGTGAGAAGAATGAAAATCACCAGCCCCCGGCCTTGCAAATCTCCAAAGGTCCACCCCTCCCATCTGGTCCATAAACCCCCTCAGCACTCTAGCCGCCGCCGGCTTCCTACCCGTCCTAGACCTGGAGCGATCCAGTGCCGGATCCAGCACCGTGTTAAAGTCTCCCCCCATTATCAGGCCCCCCACTTCCAAGTCTGGAATCCGACCCAACATACGCCGCATAAAACCCGCATCGTCCCAATTCGGGGCATACACATTGACCAGTACCACCCTCTCTCCCTGCAACTTACCATTACGTACCTACCGCCATTATCTGCCACAATGCTCGACGCCTCGAATAACACCTTCTTTCCCACCAAGATCACCACCCCTCGATTTTTGGCATCCAGCCCGGAGTGAAACACCTGACCTACCCACCCTTTCCTCAGTCTTACCTGGTCTGCCACCTTCAGGTGTGTCTCCTGGAGCATAACCACATCCGCCTTAAGCCCCTTCAGGTGCGCGAAACACGCGGGCCTGCTTAACCGGCCCATTCAGTCCCCTTACATTCCAGGTTATCAGCCGGATCAGGGGGCTACCCGACCCCCCTCCCCCTAGCCATGACCCCTCCTCGGCCGGCCACGCGCCCACACCCCACACCCGGCCCGTTCCCCACAGCGGCATAACCCCGTCTTGACTCCCCCACTCGCTCCAGCTCCTCCTTGACCATAGCAGCAGCAACTCAATTCCCCCCCACCCCCCACCGCCCCCCCCCCCCCACCCCAGCTAGGACCCATCCTAGCTGATTTATTCCCCCCATTGCACTTCCGCAAGTCAGATGACTCCTGCTGACCCCGGCCACTCCCGCCTCTCCTTCGACTCCTCACATTGTGTGACACACCCTCCTCTCCCATTCCCCATCCATAGGCTCTCCCCCTCCCCCTTCCATTCTAAGCACGGGAAACAACCCTCGCTGCCCCGCCCTGGCCCCGCCCCCTCCAGTCTTCAGCACGGGAAAAAGCCCGCGCTTTCCACCTACCCGGCCCCGCCACCTCTGACGCAGCTCCTTTTACAGGCCCAGTCCCCTCACCCCCGACTCGGGCCTCCCCCTCCCCCGCGGGGCCCCATCTCAGCCATGATTAAGTTGAATGGCGGAGCACGCTCGAAGGGCCAAATGGCTCCTATTTTCTATGTTTCCAAGTTTCTACGACACATTTCCTTCTCACTCGCAGGACAAGTTGGCCCATCACGGGATGGAGCAGCAGAAAACCCCTGGGACAGGCACGCCTGCACTTTCTGCATCCTTCAGAGTGGACAATGGTGCGGATTATCAGTGTGGCAGTGGCTGAGGCCATTGAAACCGGTGCTGCCGAGAACCACCATGTTAGCCGTGTGTTCCTGCTGAATGGACCTCCTCGATCCCACTTCACCCACATCCTGCAATATGACGCGAAGAACAAGTTTCAGATGCTGCCGCCCATCCTGAGGTGGTGTAATCTGAAGCCAGACCCTCAAGGGCAATGGCTGTTTGAGGGTATCCTGGACAAATGGCAACGGTAGTAAACCTTTTAACCTTTGGCACTTGCTCCATCAATCAATGGAATCTTGCTCCATAGTGTTTGATGATGTGAGCCTGTTTACAATTGATGCTCACTGTGCTTGTTTAGTTCAGCCTGGGTGTGGACTCAGAGATAAGTAAACAAAACTGTATAAAGAGCCGGAAGCCTGCACAGAAGCATGGAGCAGACATTTCAAAGCACCGTAAAAAAAAAATCTGTTGTACACATAAAAACTAGTGTCATCTCTGCTTAAGTCTCAGATGTAAAATACTCAACGACCACTAGGGCAGTGCTGTGTTGGAGCACTCGGACAGACGAACGGGCACTGAGGGAATACACAAGAGTGTTTAGTTGAGTTTTGCACATATTATTGGAGGTGTTGCTGGATAAAGTTGCTCGGGAATAATTTCATTCACTGGGATTTTCTCGTCCCGCCCGCCATGGGACCAGGAATTGCTGTCTTCCAAACTCCTTTTTCTGGTCTGTCAAATCTTGTGTCCCGTCCGCGGCTATACCTGCCATGGTCAGACAATCTGAACCTTTGTGCTTTCCATTAGGTTGGGATCTCGTCCCAGGAAGATGCTTTGATATTCTAAGGTGCTGAGGGATGGAAAGGTGGGGAATTATGGAACAAGGATGATACAGGATATTTTCAGAAGAATAGGAATCTGGTTAGCTCCTCACGAGAGCCAAGGTTTGTTGTATGTCCCCTCCCTCCCTCCTCTCCCTCCTCCTTCGGAGTAGAGCTTCCCCTCTCTGCTGCCTCGGCTCCATCTCCCTGTCGTGCTGAAGTTCATCGGGGTCTGTAACCATCCCCCCGCCCACCCTGTTGAAGAAGGCTTTCAAAATTCCTTTAGGAACGTCCAGGAACGTCCTTCTGCCTCCAATAGCTCGGGTGAGCTCCCCCACAGATGTCCACTCACTTTACAACCGCAAGAGAAAGTGAGAAGATCGTCACCTCAACATCCCATGATCCCAACGTTTGAAGAATGTTATTGGTTATCCCTTGTGCAGCTGGGGGCAGGTTGAGCTGCGAGTGTTTGAGAGGGATGAATGTTGGCCCAGGACACATGAGGGAATTCCCCTTGCTCTTCACCAGATAGTGGCCGTGGGACCTTCTACCCACTTGAGAGGGTGGGAGTGCCCTCCTTGTAACGCTTCACCCAAAGAGGCGTTGTGATTCAACACAATTAGTATTATTCAAGCTTCACTTGTCATTCTTCAATTTGAATGGCGGGTGAAGAAGTACCGCCTTCTCCATAGCGAATAGATCAGTCGTGCCAATTGCTTTCTAATCCGGGAATTATCAAGGGGAACTGTGGCTGCAGAAGCTCTGTGAATTATCTCGTTCCACCATCGCATCACACGGAAAGTCCCTTTGGCGCACTCCCACTATTCCATCCAGTGACTACATCAGATTCCAGAGAGGAAATTCTGTGGAGCTAACTTCCTCTGCGCAGGGCCACCGAGATAATTGGGCCAGCCAGCCAAAGAGAAGACATTTGAGGGATGGTCAAACCAGGCCTGGGATTTTCTGGGCCGTACCCACGGACCCTTGTCTGGTCTGTTACGTTTTACGCCCCGGCCATGACGATTCCCTCCAAGGGCGGGATCGGAGAGGCTCGGCCTCGGCCGGGGGGAGGGCTTCAGGAAGCATCTGAGAGGAGGAGCAGGAAGTAGTGAGGTGGCGAGGTTTACCACAGAGTGCTAGCGTTCGGAGCCTCAGCAGCTGAGAGCATGGTGAAGGGATTAAAATCAGCGATGCGCAAGGCCCCAGGACTGGAGGAGCACAGAGAACCTGGAGATTTGGGATTGATGGATGGGGAGGGGTGTGTGTGGGGTGGTGGGGGAGGGGTGGGGGAGGGATGGTGGGGGAGAGGTGGGGGAGGGATGGTGGGGGAGGGATGGGGAGGGGTGGGGAGGGGTGGTGCGGCAGGGGTGGGGAGGGATGGTGGGGGAGGGGTGGGGGAGGGATGGTGGGGGAGGGGTGGGGGAGGGATGGTGGGAGAGGGATGGGGAGGGGTGGTGGGGGAGGGGTGTGTGCGAGTTGGTGGGGGAGGGGTGTGTGCAAGGGGGTGGGGAGGGGTGTGTGCGGGGGGGTGCGAGTTGGTGGGGGAGGGGTGTGCGCGGGGTGGTGGGGAGGGGTGTGTGCGGGGGGGTGCGAGTTGGTGGGGGAGGGGTGTGTGCGGGGTGTGGGGTAGGGGTGTGTTCAGGGGGTGGGGTAGTGGTGCGTGCGGGCTGGTGGGGGTGGGGTGTGTGCAGTGTGTGGGGGAGGGGTGTGTGCAGGGGGGTGGGGTAGGGGTGTGTGCGGGGTGGTGGGGGAGGGGGGGTGCGAGTTGGTGGGGAGGGGTGTGTGCGGGCTGGTGGGGGAGTGGAGTGTGCGGGGGGGTGCGTGTTGGTGGGGAGGAGTATGTGCGGTGTGTGGGGGAGGGGTGTGTGCAGGGTGTGGGGGAGGGGTGTGTGCAGGGGGGTGGGGGTAGGGGTGTGTGCGGGGTGGTGGGGGAGGGGGGGTGCGAGTTGGTGGGGAGGGGTGTGTGCGGGCTGGTGGGGGAGTGGAGTGTGCGGGGGGGTGCGTGTTGGTGGGGAGGAGTATGTGCGGTGTGTGGGGGAGGGGTGTGTGCAGGGTGTGGGGAGGGGTGTGTGCAGGGGGGTGGGGTAGGGGTGCGTGCGGGGTGGTGGGGAGGGGGGTGTGCGAGTTGGTGGGGGAGGGGTGTGTGCGGGCTGGTGGGGGAGGGGTGTGTGCAGGGGGGTGGGAGGGGTGTGTGCGGGGTGTGGGGAGGGGTGTGAGCGGGATGTGGGGAGGGGTGTGTGCAGGGTGGTGGGAGGGGTGTGCGCGGGGAGGTGAGTGTAGGAGGGGTGGGGTGTGTGCGGGGTGGTGGGGAGGGGTGTGTGCGGGGTGTGGGGGTGGGGTGTGTGCGGGATGTGGGGAGGGGGGGTGCGGGGAGGTGAGTGTAGGGGGGGGTGCGGGGTGGTGGGGGAGGGGGGTGTGCGGGGGGTGGGGGGAGGGTGTGCGGGGTGGTGGGGGAGGGGTGTGGGGGGATGGGGAGGGTGTGCGGGGAGGAGTGTGGGCGGGGTGTGGGGGATGAGGGTGGGTGTGTGGGGTAGTGGGGAGGGGTGTTTGCGGGTTGGTGGGGGAGAGGTGTGGGGAGTATGGGGGAGGGGTGTGTGCAGGGTGGTTGGGTATGGGTGTGGGAGGGATGGGGATGGGTGTGTACGGGGTGTGGGGGATGGGTGCGTGCGGGGTGGTGGGGATGGTTCTGTGCGGGATGTGGGGAGGGGTATGGTGGGGATGGGGGAGGGTGTGCAGGATGTGGGGAAGGGGTGTGTGCGGGGGAGAGGTGTGGGGGGAATGGGGGGAGGGTGTGGGAGGTGGTGGGGTAGGGGCGTGAGTGGGGTGGTGGGGGAGGAGTGGTGGGGAAGGGGTGTGGGGGGATGGGGAGGGGTGTGTGCGGGGTGGTGGGAGGGTGTGTGGGGAGGGGTGTGGGGGGATGGGGGGAGGGTGTGCGGGGTCTGGGAGGGGTGTGTGCGTAGTGGTGGGAGGGCTGTGTGCGGGGTGTGGGGGAGGGGTGTGGGGGGATGGGGGGAGGGTATGTGGGGTGGTGGGGGGTGGGGGTGTGCGGGGTGCAGGGAGGGGTGTGTGCGGGTGTGGGGGTGGGGTGTGGGGGGATGGGGGGAGGGTGTGGGGGGATGGGGGAGGGTGTGCGGGGTGGTGGGGGGTGTGGGTGTGCGGGGTGCAGGGAGGGGTGTGTGCGGGGTGTGGGAGGGGTGTGTGCGGGATGTGGGGGAGGGTGTGGGGGGTTGGGGGAGGGTGTGCGGGTGGGTGTGGGTGTGTGGGGTGCAGGGAGGGGTGTGTGCGGGGTGTGGGGAGGGGTGTGTGCGGGATGTGGGGGAGGGTTTGGGGGGGATGGGGGAGGGTGTGCGGGGTGGTGGGGGGTGTGGGTGTGCGGGGTGCAGGTAGGGGTGTTTGTGGGGTGTGGGGAGGGGTGTGTGCGGGGTGGTGGGGAGGAGTGGTGGGGAAGGGGTGTGGGGGGATGGGGAGGGGTGTGTGCGGGGTGGTGGGAGGGTGTGTGGGGAGAGGTGTGGGGGGATGGGGGAGGGTGTGCGGGGTGTGGGGAGGGGTGTGCGTGGTGGTGGGAGGGCTGTGTGCGGGGTGTGGGGAGGGGTGTGGGGGGATGGGGGAGGGTGTGCGGGGTGGTGGGGGGTGGGGGTGTGTGGGGTGCAGGGAGGGGTGTGTGCGGGATGTGGGGGAGGGTGTGGGGGGGTTGGGGGGAGGGTGTGCGGGGGGGTGTGGGTGTGTGGGGTGCAGGGAGGGGTGTGTGCGGGGTGTGGGGGAGGGGTGTGGGGGGATGGGGGTTGGTGTGCGGGGTGGTGGCGGTGTGGATGTGTGGGGTGCAGGGAGGGGTGTGTGCGGGGTGTGGGGGAGGGGTGTGTGCGGGATGTGGGGGAGGGTTTGGGGGGGATGGGGGAGGGTGTGCGGGGTGGTGGGGGGTGTGGGTGTGCGGGGTGCAGGGAGGGGTGTGTGTGGGGTGTGTGCGGGGTGGTGGGGAGGAGTGGTGGGGAAGGGGTGTGGGGGGATGGGGAGGGGTGTGTGCGGGGTGGTGGGAGGGTGTGTGGGGAGAGGTGTGGGGGGATGGGGGGAGGGTGTGCGGGGTGTGGGGGAGGGGTGTGCGTGGTGGTGGGAGGGCTGTGTGCGGGGTGTGGGGGAGGGGTGTGGGGGGATGGGGGAGGGTGTGCGGGGTGTGGGGAGGGGTGTGGGAAGGAGTGTGGGGGGATGGGGAGGGTGTGCGGGGTGTGGGGGGGGGTGTGCGTGGTGGTGGGAGGGCTGTGTGCGGGGTGTGGGGAGGGGTGTGGGGGGATGGGGGAGGGTGTGCGGGGTGTGGGGAGGGGTGTGGGAAGGGGTGTGGGGGGATGGGGAGGGTGTGCGGGGTGTGGGGAGGGGTGTGTTCGTGGTGGTGGGAGGGCTGTGTGCGGGGTGCGGGGGAGGGGTGTGGGGGGATGGGGGAGGGTGTGCGGGGTGTGGGGAGGGGTGTGGGAAGGGGTGTGGGGGGATGGGGGAGGGTGTGCGGGGTGTGGGGGAGGGGTGTGTTCGTGGTGGTGGGAGGGCTGTGTGCGGGGTGTGGGGGGATGGGGGAGGGTGTGCGGGGTGGTGGGGGGTGTGGGGGAGGGGTGTGTGCGGGGCTGCGTGGGAGGCGAGGTGGTGCATGGTGTGGGGGACGGGTGGGAGGCAGTGATATTGCACAGGGACTTGTGAGAGTCAGGAGGTGGATAACTGAAGTCGACGGAGTTTGGGATGTGGGAGTCTGGGAATGGGAGCATTGGAATGGTGGAATCTGAAGACATCAAAGAAAATGGAGGAGGATTTCAACAGAAGATGGGCCAAATAGTCCAAGAAGGTGGATGACAACCAGCTCCTCGAGAACAATGAGGCATTGGGCAACAAGTTCAGAACTTGCCAGTGACTCACATCCCAGCAATAAATGAAACGTAGGGGCAAGAAAGACAAAGACACACAAGAACCCCTCGGCTACGTGGGTCTCAGACCCACAACCCAAAGATGTGCAGGGTAGGTGGATTGGCCACGCTAAATTGCCCCTTAATTGGAAAAAAAGAACAGAGTCATGTAATTTTCCTCTGACCTTTATTCCTTTGTTACTCCTTTATAACAAATCCAAATCTTTTCCCTTTTACAAATGTCATTAATCAGAAGCCATTTTCGCGTCTCATGTGGATTTCAGAAGCTGTCTGAACATCCGCCATCTTGACAACAGCTCATCCACAAACCACCTTCAAGTTAGGGTGAGCACAACAGACGTATGCAAATTGCCCCCACAACAACCAATCAGCAGCTCCGCTCTGCTGCCCTCTGCTGGACGAACCAAGTCTGCAATTCACTGCCCAGGGCCCCGCCTCGAGCAACAGTAATGGTCATTCCTATAACAGCCTGCATTCTCAGCTAATGTCCCTTTTTCTCAACCTTATCCACCAACATCGACACAACTACACGCAGGAAAAACTTTATTTAAGCAAATCTTAATTATAATGTGCAAATCTTAAAAGAATACAATTTTAAAATGCAAAGGCCATAGAAACTCCAGCAGGTGATAGGTCACCCCCCCCCCCCCTCCCCCCCCCCCCCCCCACCCCGATACAAACCAATGAATGAATAGTCCTTGAAAAGGTGCTGGTGAAGGATATTAACCACAGGGAATCTGTTTATCCACGGCTTTGATAAAGTTGTATGAAAATAAAAGAACAAGAATAAAATTCCCTCCCTTTATTGCAAAATTATTTTCCCCATCTACAGTTAGTAATCACTGTTAAATAAGAAATAAAAAGATCAGGAAGCAAAATCATTTTCTCGCAAGTTGATTATAGGCAATATTAGCTTCAAACAAAGTAATCAATAGCCAGGCACACAGTTAGAAGGTGATGCTTCGGTAAGGTGTGGCAATGTATATCGTAGGAATATAAACTGGTACTATCACGATAACCGGTTCAAATCTTTCGGGGTTCTTTTTAAAGTAGGGCCTGAGATTCTAGGGATGTTGCTTTCCCGGCCATCCACAAACAAACCTCGGAGGGGGAATTCTGTGTTTTGTCCCTTCGTCCGGGGAATGGGATCACAGCAGCCCCTGTGGAATTTCCTTTTGGGGGGGAGGAGTGCGGGGGGCGGGGGGGGGGGATGGCGGGAGAGTGCCAAATTAAGAATGGCAAAGATCTGGGCAAGTTGAGACAAATCTTTAACAAGAGTGGGAAGTGCAATAGCCCGACAAGGAGGCAGCTCTCAACGGTTAGCGATCATACCCAAGGTTAATAAAAATCAGTAGCTGCAATTAATGAATGATTGAATTGTGGAGCGTAGCCAGTCAGATTGTGCCCGTCTCTCCATCAAGAGTCCATCTTCACTCTTCGTGTGCTGTAATCAAAGAGAAAGAGTTTACATGAGTTTTTTAATTATTCCAAAATTTTGAAGTTTCAACAATTTTTTCAACAGTGTTTTCCTCTGGGTGCTATATGCAAACAATTTGTGTAGTTTTTAAAAGTTCTTTCATGGAACATAGGATTGCTGGCTAGGCCAAGACTATTTAATGCCCATCCCTAATTGCCCTTGAGAAGGTGATGGTGAGCCGCCTTCATGAACCGCTGCAGCCCCCCTGGTGTAGGTACACCCACGGTGCTGGTGGAGTGAGAGTTTCAGGATTTTGACCCAGCGACAGTGAAGGAATGACCGATATATTTCCAAGTCAGGATGGTGAGTGGTTTGAAGGGGAACTTTCAGGTGGTGGTGTTCCTATGTGTCCTTCTAGATGGCAGAGCTCATGGAAGGTGCTGTTGAAGGAGTCTTGGTGAGTTCCTGTGGTGCATCTTGTAGATGGTACACACGGCTGTTCATGTGCGTCGGTGTTGGAGGGAGTGAATGTTTGTGGAAGGCATGCCAATCAGATGGCTGCTTTGTTCTGGTTGAGCTTCTTACATACATAGAACATAAATACAGTGCAGAAGGAGGCCATTTGGCCCATCGGGTCTGCACCGACCCACTTAAGCCCTCACTTCCACCCTATCCCCGTAACCCAATACCCCCTCCTAACCTGTTTTGGACACTCAGGGCAATTTATCATGGCCAATCCACCTAACATGCACGTCTTTGGACTGTGGGAGGAAACCGGAGCACCCGGAGGAAACCCACGCAGATCTGGGGAGAACGTGCAGACTCCGCACAGACAGTGACCCAGCGGGGAATCGAACCTGGGACCCTGGCGCTGTGAAGCAACAGTGCTAGCCATTGTGCCGCCATGCTGCCTGTGCCTTGTAGATGGCGGACAGGCTTTGGGGAGTCTGGAGGTGAGTTACTCACTGGGGAATTCCTTGACTTTGCATTTTATTTTGTGTCTTTCGTGACCTCAGGACTTCCCAAAACACTTTACATCCAACATAGTGCTTTTGAAGTGCGGACATTGTTGTAATGTACGAAATGTGGCTACTAACTAGTAAGAAGTCTTACAACACCAGGTTAAAGTCCAACAGGTTTGTTTCAAATCACTAGCTTTCGGAGCGGAGCTCCTTCATCAGGAAGCGATGGGAAACGAGGGAACCAAATCTTAAAATTAAAGCAATTAGGAGCACAATGAGAGAGAAATTCTGCACACAAAGGGTAGGGGAAATCTGGAAGTCTCTCTGCACTGAAAAGGTTGTGGATTCTGGGGATCAATTGGATCTATGACAGATTTCCTTGAAAGTAAGGCCATAAAGAAAGATGGAGCAAAAGTTGCAAAATGGTGCTAAGGTACAGATCAACCATTGTCTTATCAAATGGTGGGACAGGCTTGAGGGGTTGACTAGTCAAATTCCATTCTTATATTTCAGTTCATCCATTCACGGGATAAGAGCTTTGCTGGCCAGGCCAATGTTTATTGCCCATCCCTAATTGCCCTTGAGAAGGTGGTGGTGAGCTGCTTCCTTGAACAGCTGCAGTCCCTATGGTGTAGGTACACCCACAGTGCTGTTAGGGAGGGAGTTCCTGGATTTTGACCCAGCGACAGTGAAGGAGCGGCGATGTATTTCCAAGTCAGGATGGTGAGTGACTCGGAGGGGAACCTCCAAGTGGGGGTGCTCCCAGGTATCTGCTGCCCCTGTCCTTCTAGCTGGTAGAGGTTTAGAAGGAGGCTGTTGAAGGAGTCTTGATGTATTGTTACAGTGCATCTTGTAGATGGTACACACGTTGTGTCGGTCGTGTAGGGAGTGAATACTTATTGGGGTGGATGGGGTGTCCTGGATGGATTTGAGCCTCTTGAGCGTTGTTGGAGATTCACTTATCCAGGCAAGTGGGAAGTATTTCATCACACTCCTGACTTGTGCCTTGTCGATGGCGAACAGGCTTGGGGGAACTCACCTCAGAATTCCCAGCTTCTGACCTACTCATGTAGCCACAGTATTTATATAGCTAGTCCAGTTCAGTTTGAGGTTATTAGCGATCCCTAGGATGTTGATGGTGGGGGACTCCACAGAGGCGGTGGCTATTGCCTGGCACTTGCGTGGCGTGATTGCTACTTCCTACTTAGCGGGCCAAATCTGAATGTTTTGCTGCATGCGGGCTCTGAAAGGGGTGGGGGGTACCTTTTAAATCACATTTGTACTCCCAGATAGATCAAGAAAACTAAAACATACGTTTGCAGCGTAATTGCAGGCGAGAGCTTGTTCCTTCGATCTTGGTTCCATTCAGATGAACGCACCAACAATATCCTGTGCTGGGCCAACATTGCATCACCTCATAGTTTCCCATCTTATCACACTTGGGAATGAAGCTTCCAGGAATATTCGAGGCTCCCTTGCGGCGTCTCTCACAGTCAGTGGCGGCTTTGTGTACTGGATGAGGAAAGGTAATGATTGACATCAGAATGATATGCTTCACATCCCAAGGTCCTCTGCTGGCAGCGTGTTTCCTGGATTTTTCCCCCAATCCCTCCATGGGCCTCTTCTGTCTCCCTGTCTCTGTCACCCCCATGACTGGTACAGGTTTGGAGGGTCGAAGCGCCTGTTCCTGTGCTGTATTGTTCTTTGTTCAGCTCTGAAATCTCCTCCATAAACCTGTTTGCCTTTCCACCTCACTGTGATCTTTAAAGCTACCTTTTGACCAAGCTCATCCTGTTAACTCTTTATGTGGATCGGTACCAATCACTCCTGTGAAGCATGTTGGGATGTTTTATTGTGTTAAAGGTGCTACATCAATGCACATTATTGTTGTTGTTCTCCCAACCCCCCATCATTAACCTTGATGCCTCTGGCTCTCCATTCAAGGCACATGTAATTGGGAGATGTTCCTGGAATTGGGATTTTCAACTCGGCTGACTGCATCATCTCCCATCTGAGAAGGGACCAGGACATTATGAGGGACTGGGAAAGAGGGGTTGGTATCCCAACCTTAACAGCGAAAGTGAAAGCAACATTGAGCAATGTGGTAAACACCACTAGTAACATTTCATGTATTACGGTACTGCCCCTGTATTACAGGTACAACAGTAAATCCCCGCCTGCTGGCTCCTCCCAGCAGGCGGTGTATAAAAGTGTCTGCTCTCCTGGGCTGCTCCCATTCTGGTTCCAGCTGCAGGAGGCACAACATCGTGTGCAATAAAGCCTCGATTGTTTCACCGTTCTCGTCTCGTGGCAATTGACGGTACATCAAGCAAGTAAGTCCCCCAACGGCATAACAAAGAACTGAAGAATTCTTTCTTGAGAAGATGTGTCGGCGATAACCTGTGCCTTAAACACTCAAAGGTGCAGCATTCCAGGGCATTCCTGATCTTGTGCTTGAGTTCCTTTGGACTGTGGCCTTGCGTGGATCAAACAGGTCAGTCTTCAATTCATCAAACTGACACTCCACGAGGGCAGTCTCGTCGCTCTGGGATACACGGGAACCTAAAAACTGGGTTAAATCCTCCCTTCAATCACACCAGCTGTGAAATGAACTTGCAGCAATTCTTCAGGCCCGTGAGTCATTAACAGAATTCCAGTGTTGAATAACAAAAATGCAATATGAATCAGTATTTTAGAATTTCTCTTGATGGATAACGGAATATTGATAGGAAACATTTTTTTCAGAAGAGTAAATGACTGGATAGAGTCCAATAGGCCAGACTGCGCATACACTGTGAGCAGAGAGTCAGTGACTGGGTCGAGTCTATCTTTAGAGTCAGTGTACATGATCTGTAGAATGGAATTCAATGAGGTGGTAAAATCTATTAGCTGGGCAGAGTCTATGGTAGGGTAGAGTGTACATGGACTGTGGGAAGAGATCAAATGTTAATGTTATTTTCTCCATCACTGCTTATATGTTTGCACTATTGTATGATAAATACGACACAGTGGTTATAGTACTGGATTCATATAACCCGGAGTTTTGGACAGCTAATCTTTGCATTTTCTCCTTGTATTTTCAGAATCAAGGATCTCACCAGTTTGTCCTTCAATGCCAGTTCCTGCCTGAATAATCTTCAGTGGCAAAATGTTCCAGCCATTCCCTGGATGGAGATATTTCTCCGAAACTCTATAAGACTATAAGGCCATGAGACCTTGCAGCAGACGTAGGCCATTCGGCCCATCGAATCTGCTCCATCGTTCAATGAGATCATGACTGATCTGATGTGATAATCCTCGACTCCACTTTCCCGCCTTATCTACATAACCCTTGACCCCCTGACTGTTGAAAATCTGTCTATCTTAGCCTTGAACATATTGAACGACCCGGTCTCTACAGATATCTGCGGTAAGGAATTCCACAGATTCACTACCCTCTGAGAGAAGAAATTCCTCCTCATCTCGGTCTGAAAGAGGTGACCCCTTACTCTGAGATTATGCCCACTGCTCCCAGACTCTCCCACAAGGGGAAACAACCTTCCCCTTAATCAATTGCCTAATCAAGCCTCATCAAAGACACATCAAAAGTTTACAAACCTCAATTAAATCTGCTCCTGGACTTCTCTTCAACAGCGAAAATAGTCCCAATATCTCAAGTCGTTCCTCAAAACTTGACTTATCCCGTGCATCTCCCTGGTGAACCCAGCCTGTACATGTGTCATGTGCCCCACTTACATGATACAACACTCATGGAGTTTCTCGGCAATCATTTCTTTTCAAATTTAAAGTACCCAATTCATTTTTTCCAATTAAGGGGCAATTTAGTGTGGCCAATCCACCTACCCTGCACATCTTTGGGTTGTGGGGGCGAAACCCACACAAACAAGGGGAGAATGTGCAAACACCACACGGACAGTGACCCAGGGCCGGGATCGAACCTGGGACCTTGGCGCCGTGAGGCAGCAGTGCTAACCACTGCACCACCGTGCTGCCCTTCTCGCCAATCACGGCAATCGATGATTCAGAGCCTTTTGTGTCACGGAGTGTATGACAGACCCAGGTATGAGGCCCCTGTGGTGGCCAGCTTGGGGAACCATAGATCCAAAATTACCTGTTCTCCGAGCACGTTACACTCACCACATGCCCGGCCGCATTTTCTGGCCCTGACACCGACAGGCAAGGTGGGACTGGAAAACCTGCGGAGCCGTTAAAAGTCGGCAGCTCTCCAAATCTTCCACCCCTGCCCGTGACGATGACCACCAGCATCGAGGTCGGAAGACCCCCTATCCCGCATGTCTCAAAGCTACTCAGAATCTGTATTCCAAATTGGTGTTTTGCGAATGACGTCTATCCGACTTGCAATTGAATGAATCAAGGTTTTACGAGAAATTATGCACCTCCTGACTAAGGTAAATAATAAGCAGCGAGGTGCCAATCTGATTGCAATTGCCACTCCTGAGGTGTTCTGGTCACGGAGCCTGATTTTTAACTCATTCAGACCTATTCATTTGCATGGTGTTAAAACAGGGTCCAAATTGTTTTGCAGGGGGTAATATTGAATTTTATCCCTTTGAACTGGTGCTGCTGTTCTGTACTATGTGATTGTGTGCAAGTGAACAGCCTTATGACACCGTCCCTAATCCAGTTTGAATCTTTTCTCTGTGTGGGCTAGTCTCACTGTTACACTGACACCCAAACTCGGTCCTTTCCAATCCCGTATTTGCTGTGGATTAAACATTCGTCGTCATAGTTACCCTTTGCTGCAGGCACAACTTTGGGATGTTTGGCCTTAGTCGCATCAGATGCGACTGGCAGGTCGACCATCATTGGGCTCATGGCTATGCTTGAATAAATCCTCCTCCCTGTGGCAAACAGAAATAAACAGCAGCTTCAACATAATGTCACAATGATACATTTGGCACCAGTTGGAGAGAGAGCAAGTTGGCGTTGACGTGATTTTCCGACTGCACCCGTCACCCTCAATGACTGCCGATCCGCAGTGGCTCCCGGGTCCAGCCTCAATGTTGAAATTCTTACCCTTCTTTTTAAATCCATCCATGGTCTCACTGATCCTTCAGCCAGACAACCCTCCGAGTTATCCACCCTCTTCCAATTCTGGCCTCGCGCACATCGCTGGCTTTTAGTCAATCATAGAAACATAGAAAATAGGAGCAGGAGGAGGCCATTCGGCCCTTCGAGACCGCTCCCCCATTCATTATGGTCATGGCTGATCAATAGCTTAATCCCACTTTCCCCCCATATCCTTTGATCCTCTTCGCCCTAAGTGCTTTATCTAACTGATTCTTGAAAACAGACAATGTTTTGGCTTCAATTACTTCCTGTAGTAACGAATTCCACAGGCTCACCACTCTCTGTGTGAAGACATTTCTCCTCATCTCTGTCGTAAATGATCTACCCCATATCCTAGATTTTGACCCCTGGTTGTGAACACCCCCACCATCGGGAACATCCTTCCTGCATCTGCCCTGTCTAGTCCTGTTAGAACTTTATAAGTTTCTATGAGATCCCCCTCATTCTTCCAAACTCAGAAGAGGTTCCTTGACAGGGGCTCACTTTGAGACATCCTGAGGATGAGAAAGGTGCTGTATTAATGCAAGTCCTTTCTATTTTTTTTTGTCTGCTGACAGAGGGTGAGCCAGCTCCCTGGGCTGACACCTTCAGGACAAGGGGCGAGAAAGAGAGAAAAAGAGGACAGAAGTTGGCCAAGAACGAGGAAGAATAACATATTTTATTTATTCTTTCATTAGGGGGGGGGGGCAGTGATGTAGTGGTATTGTCACTGGACTAAGTAATGCAGAGACCCAGGGTAATGCTCTGGGAACCTGGGTTTGAATCCCACTAGGGCAGTTGGTGGAATTTGAATTCAATAAATGTCTGGAATTAAAAGTCTAACGATGACCATGAAACCATTGACGCTTGTTTAAAAACCCATCTGGTTCACTAATGTCCTTTTGGGAAGAAAATCCGCCACCCTTACCCGGTCTGGCCTACACGTGACTCCAGACCCACAGCAATGTGCTTGAGTCTTAAATGCCCCAATGGGCGGGCAATAAATGCCGGCCCAGCCAACGACGCCCACATCCCATGAACAAATCAAAAAAAAAAGGTGAGGTTTTGCTGTCTGGGCCCTCATTTGTTGCCTTTGGGAGCTGGCTTCTTGAACCGCTGCAGTCCCTGTGGTGTCGGTACACCCACAGTTCTGTTAGGGAGGGAGGTCCAGGAATTTGACCCAGCGACAGTGAAGGGACGGCGATATATTTCCAATTCAGGATGGTGAGTGGCTTGGAGGGGAACTTGCAGATGGTGGAGTTCCCAAGCATCAGCTGCCCTTTCCCTTCTAGATGGGTGTGGTAGTCACCACTGATGTATATATTAGGTGATTTGTGGTAAGGCCCTGTACTACTGGTACGGGGGTAGTTCCCTGCCTGCTGGCTCCGACCAGTAGGCGGAGTATAAATATGTGTGCTCCAGTACAGCAGCCATTTCGCCAGCTGCTGTAGGAGGCCACAGATATTAGTGTAATAAAGCCTCAGTTGCATTCAACTCTCGTCTTTGTGTAATTGATCGTGCATCAATTTATTCGACTAAAGTTTTCAGAAGATGGACCTCCACATCAAGCCGGATCGCCTGCAGCTGGATCCGCAATCAGGCAACGCAAAAAGGACTTTGAACATTGGCTAGCCTGTTTCGAAGCTTACATCAGGTCTGCACCAGACCCAATTCCGGAAGCTCAGAAGATTCAGATCCTCTACACGCGGCTGAGCTCCAACGTCTTTCCGCTTATCCAGGACGCGCCGAACTACGATGAAGCCATGGCGCTACTGAAAGAAAACTACGCTCAGCGGACTAACACGCATTACGCCAGACACATCCTCTATCAATGGGAGAGGTTGTGTGTTTGAAAGGTGCTGTCAAAGGAGCCTTGTTGAGTTACTGCAGTGCACCTTGTAGATGGAGCACACGGCTGCCACTGTGTGCCAGTGCTGGGGGAGGTGAATGTTGAACTGGTGGATGGAGTGCCAATCATATAAAACCATTTAACAGATACATACCACTGGGTTGGGGTTGGGGTTTCGGCACATGTTGGGGGGTTGTTGGGGCTGTTTTCTTCTCCTGGATGAGTTGAAAGAGGAGCCAGTTTTGGAGCCAAGTTTCAAAGTTCTGGAAACAAAAGATACATCACACGGTCAGTTCTAATGATTTGAAACAGGTCCTTTGAACTATACTGCACGTTTACATTTAGCTACAGAAAGACTTCTAATGGTAAGTATTGAAGCATCTCTGATATCAAGCTCAAACACTAAAGATAAAAGTCTACTCAAACTTTAAACTTATGAATGGTTTCGAAAGAGTGGAAGCGGAGAAACTGTTTCCAATTCTTCACAGGGGCTGGAGGTGGTGTGGCACACTCCTCCCACAGACAGTCGGTGCCAACTCAATTTATCCTGTCAAATCCCAAGAGTGAGGGATGTTTGCCCCGCCACGGGATGAAGGAATTGGGGAGTCAGACAGATGGATGGAATTAAAGTTCAGATTAGCCATGATATCATTGAATGGCAGATCACGCCTAAGGTGCTGAATGGCCACTTCCAGTTCCTGTGTTGTGGGAGAAGCCGAGACGAAAGAGGCCATCAGTGTAAGACAGTCACTAATAAATCCAGGAAGGAATTCAGGGGAAATCTTGTTGCCCAGGGAGAGGGGGAATGTGGAGTTTCCTATCACGGAGAGCAGTTGAGGCGAAGGGCGTAACTGCATTCAAGAGGAAGATAGACGCATGAGGGAGAAAGGATGAGCAGGCTAAGCTGATCGGGTGGAGTGGGAGAAGGCTGGTGTGGAGCATTGACACTAGTGGGGCTGAATGGCCTTTTTCTGTGCTGTTGTTTCGATGCAATTCTCTGCGACAAAGCACTCACCTGCCAATCGGATTCCGTCATGCTCTCTTTCAGCAGGTTCAGGTTGGTGGAGAAGGTGCTGTTGAATTCATGAATCACCCGAGTTGTGTTCGCCTTCTGCCATTGAAAAACCAACACAGTATCATCATTGGCCAACCATTTCACCAAAGGTGCAGTCACCCCATTGTTCAGAGACATTCAACCGCCTGCTCAAATATGTGCTACAAACAAATGAGTGCTTCCCCCCCCCCCCCCCCCCCCCCCACTCTTATTGGGGAAATTTGGGCGAATGATCAAAGCTGTCAATATCTTTCGGGCCATTTTTCTACATTCACAGATCACAATGTGCAGACATGTTGGTGCTGTACAACCATTCAGTCCATCGTGTCGGAGCCAGCACTTTTTAGATTAATCTTTATTATTGTCACAAGCAGGCTTACATTAACACTGCAATGAAGTTACTGTGAAAAGCCCCCAGTCGCCACATTCTGGCACCTGTTCGGGTACACAGGGAGAATTCAGAATGTCCAATTCATCTAACAAGCATGTCTTTTGGGACTTGTGGGAGGAAACCGGGGCACCCGGAGGAAACCCACGCAGACACGGGGCGAAAGTGCAGATTCTGCACAGTGACCCAAGCCAGGACTCGAACCCAGCTCCCTGGCGCTGTGAAGCAACAGTGCTGACCAGTCTGATTAGTCCGGCAGGCATTGCCCACACCTTACCCTGCCTGAGCCCAGCAAATTTAACTTTTTGAAATCACTTTTCAAAGACCTGTTGTACATCAGGAGCTCAGCCCCAGCTGCAGCTCTGTGTTCAATTCTGAGCACCACACATTAGGATGGGCGTCAAGGCCTTGGAGAGGGCGTGGAGGAGATTTATTAGAATGGTACCAGGGATGAGGGGCTTCAGTTGTTTGGCCGCTCTGGAGAAACTGGGGCCGTTCTCCTTGGAGCAAAGAAAGGTGGCACGGTACTGTGGGGGTGGCACGGGGGCACAGTAGCCAGCGCTGCTGCCTCACAGCGCCAGGGACCCGGGTTCAATTCCGGCCTCGGGTGACTGTGCGGAGTTTGCACGGTCTATCGAGTCTGCGTGGGCTAACTCCGGGTGCTCCGGTTTCCTCCCACTGTCCAAAGATGTGCGGATTCGGTGGATTGGCCATGATCAGTTGTCCCTTGGTGTCCAGGGTTAGGGGGGTTATGGGGTGGCAGGAATAGGGCGAGGTTAGTGTGCTCTTTCAGAGCATCAGTTCAGAATCAAGGGCCCGAATGGCCTCCTTCTGCACTGTAGGGATTCAATGGTTCAAAACTTTTCGGGCGCTTTAATAGAGTTCTCAAAATAATGAACGGATTTGAGAGAGTAAATGAGAAGGAACTATTTCCATTTGAAACAAGGTGGGTCACCAGAGGTCACAGATTGAAGTTCATTGACGAAGGAACCCAGGTGGGAAATGAGGAGGTTTTTTTCGCACAACGGATTGTGATCTGGAATGCGCTGCCAGAAAGGACGGCCAAAGCAGATTCCATGATGAACTTTCAAAGGGGATTGGATAAATATTAGAAGAGGGAGAATTTGCAGGGCGCTGGGGAAAGAGCTGTTGGGAGTGGGACTACTTGGGCTGCTCTTCCAAGAAGCTGGGATGGGCACGGGCGGCCTCCTCCTCTTCTGTATCACTCCATGACTCGACAATAGCTTTCAAAGCTTTCCTGCAACCCTACCTTCAGCTGTTCCTGCACTTGCTCCAGCAACGTCATGGGCTTGGCCGGGGTGAGTTTCGGAGCCTGTGGAAAAACAATCACGAGAATGAAATGTGTACATTTCTAAGATCAATTTTATGGGTCGTAACCCCCCATGAACTGTTTTAAAATCAAATTTGTCGCAATATATTGGTCCAATCCTGCCTGCAGTGTCGCATTCGATTCTGGGCCACCCCATCTCAGGGAGGATTTACCAGCTCCCAGTGGGTAACTTTCTTGCCTCTGGGTTTGCAGGTTGTGGGTTCAAATCCCACCGCAGGAACTCAAATGTAAAAATCTAGGCCGACGCTCGCCGTGCCAGTACCGAGGAAGCACTGCACTGCCAGCTGAGATGTTGAACTCACGATATTTGTCCTCTGAGAGGGTGATATATGATCCCACAGCCTCTACTGATGAGCACGGTTGTTCTCTGTTTCAGCATTTTCTGGGAATGTGGAAGGTTCTGTGCAAATGCCAGCTCTTTTCCTCTCTTCATCTATGTGCAGGTGGCCGTGGGCTTAAGCCCTCAAGCATCCAGTCATAGAGTCATACAATTTACAGTGCTGAAGAAGGCTATTCGGCCCATCGGGTCTGCACCGGCCATTGGAAAGAGCACCCTACTTACGCCCACGCCTCTATCCTATCCCTGTAACCCCATCTAACCTTTTGGACACTAAGGGGCAATTTATCATGGCCAATCCACCTAACCTGCACATCTTTGGACCATGAGAGGAAACCGGAGCACCCGGAGGAAACCCACGCAGACACGGGGAGAACGTGCAGACTCCGCACAGACAGTCACCCAGGGCCGGAATTGGACCCTGGAGCAGTGAGGCAGCAGTGCTAACCACTTTGCCACCGTGCCAGACGGAAAGACACATGAAACAAAATTAGCCGAAAATGGGTGGGGGGGGGCTCCAAAATGGTGAAATTAGATCTCCCGACCCTAGCTGGAGGACTCAGAGTGGGATTCTTCCATTATTCAATCAGTGTTTGAACAGAGAGCTTCCTTTGCAGATTAAATGCAGGATTGTGGAAGGTTGTACATAAAAGAAACGGTATGGATTGGATTTTACATTTCCTGGCAGGGTGGGGAACAGAGACTGAGTCCTCCGCTCGCTCCCACCCTCGCTCTCTGTCTCAGCTTGTCAAATCGACCTTCGGATGGCCAAATTGTAATAATTAAAGCAGCTTGAATACGAAAGAGAGAGAGCGGAAAAAGAAAGAGAGAGAGGAAATAGAAAGAGAGAGAGAGGAAAAAGAAACGGAGAGAGAAGAAAGGAGAAAAGAAAGAATAGCCCTAGCAGAACAAAAAGAAAAAGAAAGGGAGATACAGATCAGGGAAAAGATAAAGAGGGAGAGTTTGAACTTCAGAAAATGTCCATGAAACATGACAGTCAGTTAAAATTGGCAGATGTAAAGGGAAATGTACAGTTGGATGATAGTAATGAGGATAGTGAGAAAGAGCGTCATAGTCGAAGACTTGGTGGGAATCTATTTAAATATGTCCAAGCATTGCCATGGTTTGATGAGAAGGAGGTAGAAGCCTTTTTCATTTCATTTGAGAAGGTCGCTAAACAAATGAAATGGCCACAGGACATGTGGGTATTACTGATTCAAACAAAGCTGGTAGGTAGAGCTAGTGAAGTGTTTGCATCACTACCGGAGGAAGTATCTGGGATGTATGAGGAGGTGAAAAAATCCATCTTAGGTGCATATGAGCTCGTGCCTGAAGCTAACAGACAAAGGTTTAGGAATTTAAGGAAAGAATTTGGTCAAACATACATGGAGTTTGAAAGGCTCAAACAGAGTAATTTTGATAGGTGGATAAGGGCTTTGAAAATAGATCAAACGTATGAAGCTCTCAGAGAAATTATACTTTTGGAGGAGTTTAGAAATTCAATTCCTGATGTAGTCAGAACTCATGTGGAAGATCAGAGGGTTAAAACTGCGAGGTTAGCAGCAGAAATGGCAGATGATTATGAATTAGTTCATAAATCAAAGCTTGGTTTCCGACATCAGTTTCAGCCGGTGAGGGATAGAAACTGGGGACATGACATCAAGTGTTAAAGGTAAAGGTGATCTGATGGGAGACAATAAAGAGAGTGTACCTCAGATTAAAAAGGAGATCCAGGAGGGTGGAAAAGAAACTAAAAGTTTCAAATGTTTTCACTGTAATAAACTAGGCCATGTAAAGTCACAGTGTTGGTGGTTGAAGAAAAGCACTGGGAAGGCTGATGTGGTAAAACAAGATAAGACAGTAGGGTTTGTTAAAGTGGTAAAGGAAAGCCCAAGTGAAGCGAAGGAGGTGCAAAAGATTGTACAGCCTGATCAAGAGGTGATTGATAAGAAGGTGCCAGATGTCTGAAAAGAATTTACTTATGTGGGTAAAGTTTACTCATGTGTATCAGGAGGAGCATGTAAAGAAGTCACAATTTTAAGAGATATGGGAGCTAGTCAATCTTTAATGGTATGAGATGAGGAATTATGTAGTTTGGGAAGAATGTTGCCAGAAAAGGTGGTAATATGTGGAATTCAGGGTGAGAGAAGTAGTGTTCCATTATATAAGGTATGGTTGGAAAGTCCATTGAAGAGTGGTGAAGTGGTAGTAGGAGTAATAGAGAAACTATCTTGTCCAGGAATACACTTTATCTTGGGTAATGATATAGCTGGATCGCAAGTGGGAGTAATGCCTACTGTGGTTGATGAGCCAGTGGAAAATCAGTCAACTGAAGTGTTGAAGGACGAATATCCTGGGATTGTTCCGGATTGTGTAGTAACAAGGTCGCAAAGTCACAGGTTAAGACAAGAGGAGAAATCAAAGAGTGAAGATGAAGTTGAAGTGCAATTATCAGAAATGATTTTTGATCAGATGGTTGAAAAAGAACAAGAACAGGTGGAGGATGAGGTGGATATTTTTAGTTCAGGAAAATTGGCGGAGTTACAACAGAAAGATGTAGAAATAAAACGGATATATCAGAAAGCATATACGGAAGAGGAATCTGAAAGTATACCAGAGTGTTATTACCGTAAAAGTGATGTCTTGATGAGAAAATGGAGACCTGTACATATGCAGGTGGATGAAAAGTGGGCAGAAGTTCATCAAGTAGTATTGCCGGTAGGGTATAGAAAGGAGGTGTTGCGAGTGGCACATGAGGTACCAGTGGGAGGTCATTTGGGGATAAGGAAAACTCAAGCTAAAATCCAGAAACATTTTTATTGGCCTGGACTACATAAAAGATGTAGTTACATTTTGTCAATCATGTCACACATGTCAAGTGATAGGGAAACCTCAAGCAGTGATAAAACCAGCGCCCTTAATACCCATGCCAGCATTTGAGGAAACTTTTACAAGAGTCCTAATTGATTGTGTAGGACCGCTTCCTGAAACAAAAAGTGGGAATCTATATATTTTGACTATAATGGATGTGTCTACTAGGTTTCCAGAGGCCATTCCAATACATAATATTACAGCTAAAAGGATCGTGGAGGAGTTACTTAAATTCTTTACTAGATATGGACTATCCACAGAAATTCAATCGGATCAAGGATCAAATTTTACCTCAAAGTTATTCAAAGAAGTTATGGATAGCTTAGGAATAAAACAATTTAAATCAACTGCGTACCATCCAGAATCGCAAGGAATGTTAGAAAGGTGGCATCAGACATTAAAGACAATGTTGAGGGCTTATTGTCACGATTATCCAGAGGATTGGGATAAAGGAATTCCATTCGTACTCTTTGCAATTAGGGATGTACCTAATGAGTCTACCAAATTTCGTCCTTTTGAACTAATTTTTGGTCATGAGGTAAGAGGACCACTTAAATTGATTAAAGAAAAATTGTTGGGTGAGAAATCGGAACTTACTCTATTGGATTACGTGTCAAATTTTAGGGAACGATTAAATAGAGCAGGTGAATTGGCTAGACAACATTTGAAAGTTGCGTAAAATGTGACGAAACGGGTAGCGGACAAGAAATCCAAAGTTCGTAGTTTTGCCAGTGGGGATAAAGTTTTAGTGTTGTTACCAGTGGTAAGTGAACCGTTAAAAGCCAGGTTTTGTGGGCCGTATCAGATTGAAAGGAAATTACGTGAGGTCAATTATGTGGTAAAAACACAAGATAGAAGGAAGACTCACCGAGTGTGTCATGTGAATATGCTTAAAAGGTTCTTTGAAAGGGAAGGAGAGAAAAAGGAGGTTTTAATGACTCTAACTCAAAGTGACGAACCAAATCCAGATGACTGTGAATTTGACATACCTCAAATTAAATTGGAAAATCAGGATGTTCTTAAAAATTGGGATAAATTGTTGAGTTATCTTCCAGAGGATAAACAAACTGACCTGAAAGAGTTATTGATATCACATGGGCAAGTTTGTGGAGATAAATTGGGAAGTACTAAAATGGCTATACATGATGTAGATGTGGGAAATGCTGTTGCAATCAAACAACATCCATATATACTTAACCCTTTAAAATTGGCACAGGTTAACAAAGAGATTGAGAGTATGGTTAAAAATGGCATAATTGAAGTGGGTTGCAGCCAATGGAGCTCACCCATAGTGATGGTACCTAAACCAGACGGTACCCAATGGTTGTGTGTGGACTATAGAAAGATGAATGCAGTTACAAGAACGGACTCTTATCCTATCCCACGTTTGGAGGATTGCATTGAGAAAGTGGGACAATCCGCTTTTATTTCTAAATTGGATTTACTTAAAGGTGACTGGCAGGTGCCTTTATCCGAAAGGGCGAAGGAGATTTCAGCTTTTGTGACTCCACATGGTATATACCAATTCAAAGTTGTGCCATTTGGCATGAAAAATGCCCCAGCCACATTTCATCATTTAACTAATACAGTCGTTTCAGGATTACCCAGCCAGACATGGAAAGAACATTTAAAACATCTTATGGAGTTATTTGATCGACTTCAGGTGGCGGGTTTGGTGATAAACCGAGCCAAATGTGAATTTGGAAAAACCCGAATCACTTTCCTTGGGGAGTTTCCGATACCCTCAAGACGAAGGGAAATAATGCGATTTCTCGGCATGAGTGGATTTGATCAAACATTTGTGCAAAAGTTTTGTAGCATGGTTGCTCCACTGATGGACTTGCTGAAGAAACGTATTAAAACATTTCAATGGATAGCGGAGTTTCTGCATGCATTTGACTGCCTGAAAGCTGTGGTAACCGATGCTCCTGTATTGGAGAATTGCAAGGGAATCTGTGATCAGATTGAACTGAAGTACCTAACTTTAAAGAGAAATGCTGAGGCGTAGAGGAATGGATGGATCGTGCAAAGACTTTCTTGTTCAAAGAGACTGTCAATCGAGAAGGATTTTGGTTGGAGGAAGAAGAACGAAAAAAAAAAAATGGACTATATTATTATACCTGTTCGTGTGTGTTGTTTTTTTTGAACCGGTAAAGTGTTTTTACTGTGTGCATTTCTTAATTATTGGTGCAAAGATGAAAAATGAAACCATCTTGAAGTTGATGGGGTTTTGTTTCGGGGGTGGAGGTGTCATGTGAGAGTAACTTTAAGAAATGGATGTTTAAGCAATGTACCTTTAATAAATGGAGCTGATCATATTACTGAAGTGATGTCAGAGGGTGGGGGGGGGGGGGGAGCTGAGCTCACTTCTGCTTTTAGTTTCAGTTTGAGGAGAAAGCTGGGAGTGTCTGTGTTTTGCTGAGAGCTGCAGGAAGAGAACACAGAACCGGTCTGTGGATGTCTGCAATCCAAAGACTATAAATATTTTGAATGTAACCTCATGTCTGTTTTTGAAAGGTTGAAGTCCTTTGGATGTTTAAAGGAATAGTTTGAAGGATTATTTAGTGTTGTAGTCTTTTGGGATTATCTTTGAAGTAATGGGTGTTAAGATATTCAATGTTTGTTTATAAAAGGTTAAACTGAGTTCATGGAATAAACATTGTTTTGTTTTAAAAACCATTTGTCCATAATTGCACCTGGAGAGTACGCTGTGTGCTTCCCAGACCACAATCTATTAAATGTTGTGGGTCGGTTGAACGCCATGAAACACTTTGGGGTTCTGTAAACCCGGACCCATAACAAAATAGTGGCTGTCTGGCAGGAAGGGGGCAATTCAAGGTGGAAGGGCAGGTAGGGCGGGGGGCGGGGGGGATGCACCGTTCCAAACGGGACTCCAGGATGCATACAGTGAGAGGTATACCACAAACCGGAAGTAATTTACGGCTACAAACTTAGAGCCCCCGCCCTGTTCTTTGAATCGGTCTTTATTTTTATTGGAAGCTCAGAAACGTTAAGTACAATGAGATTTTAAAATCATACCGACGCTGCCACCTTCAGAAACAGAATCTGCGGCTCCTTCCAGTCATGGTCCCAGCGGCAAACCTATTCTTCCACCCTTCGGCCCCCTCATCATAGCTAGTATAAAACACACCCAAACCGTGCCACGTCTAACGTCTGAAAAATGCAGTGGGCAATGCAGAGTTTTGGGCGGCTGGGTTGTCAGCAAGCTGAAAGGTTTGCGAATTAGCAATTGCAAAATGGCAGCCCGGCTTCCGAATTCCGTGCCCGCTCTCATTCCATAGTTTGCGAGGCTGGCGTGGCGGTGCTGCAGTGCCGGCCTGATGTCACCAGGCCCTGCTTTACGTTTGCGCTCCGTGTGGAGTTTGCACATTCTCCTCGTGTTTGCGTGGATTTCGCCCCCACAGCCCAAAGATGTGCTGGGTAGATGGATTGGCCACGCTAAATTCCTTAATTGGAAAAAATAAATTGGGCACACTAAATTTATTTTAAAAATACGTTTGCGCAGGGCGTGGGGCGGGCTACCCGGTTCACCGCTGTGAAATCCAGCTCTCCGGCCAATTGCAGCAAATAATGGGACCATTTCAAAAACCCCACCCGACAAAGCTCTCCCCCAATCTCGAAGAGTTTGGATCCCGATCCTGCTGGGGTCCAGGCGGTACTGCGCCAACCTTGCAGAGTCCCACCTGAGGGACAAGGAATCGAAAACCCGACTGCCAGCCTCACCAGAGGCAGCGCTCGGTTTGATCCATTTGCTTGTGGGGTGTGTTGGGCGGGGAGGGGTGCTCATGCTTAACATCGGTCGACTTGGCATGCAGAGGGGGGGAGGGGCCGGGCTGCGAATCGGGTTGTGGGAGGGGGGAGGGTGCAGGGAATGTTGACTGACCGAAGTTGGAATGTGCGCAGAGCCGGAAGAAGGTGGGGGAGCAGGGTGCGGGGGTCGAGGAGACCAAGGGAGGTCAATGGAGGAGGTCCTCCAAAACAGCGTTGAGTGACCTTAAAATGATGACCTTTCCCTCTGCTGGCTCCACCATTGAGTCCCAACCTACCACTGCCCTGGTACTCCACCAAGCTCCCAGTATGACTTGGGGCAGGGTCCCATTGGAAGAGCAGCCCGATTTCAGGATGCTCCTCTTTTCGTAACACGTTATCCCATTCTCAGACCACCTCCACTCCCAATGAGTCTGTTGAAATGAAATGAAATGAAAATCGCTTCTTGTCACAAGTAGGCTTCAATGAAGTTACTGTGAAAAGCCCCTAGTCGCCACATTCCGGTGCCTGTTCGGGGAGGCTGGTATGGGAATTTAACCATGCTGCTGGCCTGCCTTGGTCTGCTTTCAAAGCCAGTGATTTAGCCCTGTGCTAAACAGATCAGTCACTGTACTCATGTTGACCAAAGTCAAGAGCCATTGTTGTGTACAGTACGATCCCGGAAACAGTAAGTCAGCAGCTAACCACCTAATGTGTCGCTTGGTGGTGCTCTTTCAGCTTCAGTTTTTATTCATCCATTCGTGTTAAGTGTAAGTTCTTGCTCGTCTATCTTTGCTGAAAGTTACCTTTGGATGTTCCATTTTGGGGTCAATGTACGCAATGGGCAAGTCCATCATCATGGGTCGGAGATGCATCATAGGTCCTGAAGGAATAAAAGGGAATTAAATTTCTTAATTAGTGCACCTCACTGACAACATGGAAAGAAGATGTAGAAACGCGTTTTCATCTTTCGGCGGAGGTACGAATTGAGTTGCAAAGCGCGGAGCTGTTTCGTTTTGTTTTTTTTGCCGTCCCCGCACATTTCCGCCTGGACGTTTGGCGGGTTGGGAGGAACACACATGTGCCTCTTCTGAGATCGAGGTGCCCAGTATGAACACCATGGGAAGATTTGCTCCCATGCACTATTTCTATGTGCTAATGGAGGGTTTTCAAGTCCCAAGAAAGCATATGTCCTTGGAAGGTTTGTGACCACCGGGGGGGGGGAAGCCTGGGCACACGGGAACATGTTGACGGGGAAGTGTTGAATGTTTAAGAGGCAGTGACTCATCACAGGGCTCTGTCTGACAAAAGTAAGTTCATCATTTACATTGGCCACCATTGCGTAAGTGCTGATATGCATGACGGTAATTTCTTTCCAACGGAGAGGTTTTTAGGATTATGTAAGGGTTGATAGGTTTGGCATCGTTGATGCTACAGGATGATTAGGTGGCACAAATATGAGAACGTCACTCTTCAGCTAATAATGAATTCAGGAGAATAATCTTTAACCAGAGAGTGATGGGAATGTGGACCTCACCAACATGTGGAGTGGTTAGTGCCAAAAGCATAGATGCAGGAGAAATTGGATTAACACATGAGGTAGAAAGGAGTTGAAGAATACGTTGGTGTGATTGGATGGCGGAGGCTAGTGTAGAGCATGTACACCCGCAGGGAACCTTTGGGCCGAATGGCCTACTTCTCTGTTCCATGTACTGGGTAATGACGTTGCACCAAAGCACTTGCCGAGGAAACAATTTCTCCTACTTGCTCTCTCAAAACCATTCAGAATTGTGAACGCCTCCGTTAAACCTCTTCTTGACCTTCTCTACCCTCAGGTGAACAACTCCCAGCTTCCCCAATCTCCCCACATGGCTGTACACACCTTAAGCAGAAGCTCCCAGCCAAATCACCTGGCGGGTTCCTTTTTAAATCAAACTTGGGAATCGTTCATGCTGTAGGAGTTTGTTTTAATTCAGTTTTGCGACAGGTTACTGCCGCTCACATTGTTTGTGCAATCCTCAGTTGTCCTGTGTTTGATTATGTGGGTCTGCTTACTACTGGTGCTCACTGTGCTTGAGCAGGGGCATTGACTCAGAGAAAAGTAAACAAGCTGTAGAAAGAGCTGCGAGCTGAGCGCAGAGTGGCATTTAAAGCACTGTTGGCAATAAAGTTCTTGCGCACTTAGAAACTAATGTCATTTCTGCCTAACTCTGAGGTATAAAATATATAACAGCTCGCTTTCAACCTCGTCACTGTTTAGCTAATGCCGTGTTATCCTGTCTCCAGGGATCTCAGATTTATCTGGGCTTGAGTCAAAACAGTTGGGTTGAAAGAGAATGTACATACTGACAGGATTCCGGCTTGCGGAGTACTTGTTTTCAATTCGATCTGTTGTCTTCTGCAGATCCGTTATCTTGTCCTGTTGCTTCAGCAGGAACATGACGCTGACCACTTGCCCGGCAATTAGCATGGCTGCCAGCACAGTCACGCCACCCCAGAGGAGGCTTCGAGAGCATTTATTGCTGCTGAAATATAGACAAGAGGAGTAAAATGGAGGAATATTGTAATGCTGTCTAAGGTTGAAAGGTTTGCCAAATGCTGGCTGGGTGAAATCGTTGACCTTTCATTGCATGGTCTTCCACCGCTGATATTCACGTGACTGACTGCCCCACAATTCCCATTCTTTCCTCAGCCAGTTGGAAAGTCAACAGACTTGTCATTACCCGGTTGGATGGTTCTTGATTGGCGACCAAACAACCTTTCCTTCTCCTCCCCCACCAGCTCCAACATTTTAACAAATGCTCGTATTGAGAGGATTTCAAAAAATAATTTAGAGTACCCAATTCACTTTTTCCAATCAAGGGGCAATTTAGCGTTTGTCCAATCCACCTACCCTGCACATCTTTGGGCTGTGGGGGCGAAACCCACGCAAACACGGGGAGAACGTGCAAACTCCACACGGACAGTGACCCAGAGCCGGGATTGAACCCGGGACCTCGGCGCCGTGAGGCAACTGTGCTAACCACTGCGCCACCGTGCTGCCCCCAGGTGGGGTTTTTACTGACAATCTGGCGGGTAGCTTCAATCCGAATGAGATTAACATCTTACTCCAAAAATACTTAGTCAACTGAATTCTATTTGCCCCAGCTGCAGTGGCGAGATTTGAACTGATGTCTCCGCAGGCCGCTGGGTTATAAATCCAGTACTATGACAACCATCGCGCTAGAACTGCCTTAAACGTAACCAGAAGATGAAATAGTTTTCGTGTTACAGACTCACATTCAAACTCGACAGATTGGACCATAGAGTTGAGCTCTCGATCTCAGCATGAATGATACGTGGTCAAGTCCACTCGCAGCCCAAGATTTCTTTCAACCTCTCCCCTAATTAGCCCATCGCGGTTCAATCAATGACTACAGCTGTCCCAAATGTGTAAGAACTTGAACCTTGATCATTATTAAACCAATCCTGTTCAATATTAGTTTGGGCCCCGTATCTTATGAAGGATGTGCTGGCCTTGGAAAGGGTCCAGAGGAGGTTCACAAGAATGATCCCTGAAATGAAGAACTTGTCGTATGAGGAACGTTTGAGGACTCTGGGTCTGTACTCGGGGTTTAGAAGGATGAGGGGGGAACTTATTGAAACTTACAGGATACTGCGTGGCCTGGATAGAGTGGACGTGGAGAGGATGTTTCCACTTGTAGGAAAAACTAGAAGCAGAGGACACCATCTCAGACTAAAGGGTCGATCCTTTAAAACTGAGATGAAGTTCTTCAGCCAGAGGGTGGTGAATCTGTGGAACTCTTTATCGCAGAAGGCTGTGGAGGCCAAATCATTGAGTGTCTTTAAGACAGAGATAGATAGGTTCTTGATTAATAAGGGGATCAGGGGTTATGGGGAGAAGGCAGGAGAATGGGGATGAGAAAATATCAGCCATGATTGAATGGCGGAGCAGACTCGATGGGCCGAGTGGCCTAATTCTGCTCCTATATCTTATGGTCTTAGTATTACCGTTGTCCAGTTGGATAAATCCGCACCGGTTTCATTGCACAGCAACAGGCCCCGCCCGGAATCTGTGAAAGATTATCTGAGAATTTGTCCAATTTACATTGCATTTTTTGAATTCAAATTTCTTGGATCACTGAGAGTCAAGCAGGATCTGGAAAGTCCCAAAGAATCCTCCACTAGTGCTATCAAAGGGTAATTAATGGTCTCTGTGCCAACAAAGGGTAATGATCACTGCATTTTAATGTCTTGTGTATCGGTGTAAACTAACACCCTTCCTGTATCCTTTCAGATGACCTTTTCACATGGACTACATTGTGCTAACAAGGTGCTCTGTTCAATTAGATCTCTCTGTAAGGCTCGAGGAAGGTTACAGAGAGGTCGGGGAGGTATCGTGCCTTGGGCGAAGCCACAAGGAATTTGAACAGGAAATTGAGAATTGTTCATTTGAGCTGGTTCTGAACTGGGGCATGTTGGGAGCTGTCCTGAGTTGTAAGAGGGAGTTTCTGGATGAAGGAGTGTGCAAATGCACGGTGGTTAGCACTGTTGCTTCGCAGCGCCAGGGTGCCAGGTTCGATGCCCGGCCTGGGTCACTGTCTGTGCGGAGTCTGCACGTTCTCCCCGTGTCTGCGTGGGTTTCCTCCGGGTGCTCCGGTTTCCTCCCACAAGTCCCGAAAGACGCGCTGTTAGGTGAATTGGACATTCTGAATTCTCCCTCTGTGTACCCGAACATGGCGACTAGGGGCTTATCACAGTAACTTCATTGCAGTGTTAATGTGAGCCTACCTGTGACACTAATAAAGATTATTATTATTAAATGCCTCTGATGTATCGTCACAAGAATGCTATTGAAAGTTGAGCCAGATGAGAATTCGAAATGCAGGAGACCTTTATCAGTAGAGGTGATAAAAAAAACAAGGCTGATAGCGATTTTCTCAGCTGAATTCACCGTTTTCAAATTTAAATTAGGACTTTTGATTAATCTTGATGGATAAATTATTTAAAACGAGTTATTATACCCTCTCAGTTTTCATAATTTCCATGTTACACCTACTGACAGAATAACTCCCAATTTAGGATCATAAAAAATGCTATTTTTGGGTTGACTATTCCCTCCATGACAGTTCTCAAACAAATTGGCCGCTGGAAGCACCCAATTGAAAAACTAGCCTTAAGACTGGGCCTAATGGCTTACATATGACTGTTCTTCGTCTTGTGGGGACATGCTTCATGGAAATTGCTTCCCAGTACCGATTAAATTAATATCTCAAAGGCGGCATGCCAATAGAAGGGCGGCCATTTTGTTTGACAGCCAGTTAAGGGATTGTGCCCACATTAACCCTTTGTGGTTTTGATGGCTGCATTCTTGTTAATAGATGATTCCCTGATTGTCTTTTAACCTGACCTGAGGGAGAGGAGAAAAGATTTTCTGAGAAGAGGTGAAGTATCCATCGCACCAAACCCTGCGTTCGATACCAACTAAAACTAATACAGGGTAGATCCAATGCACTTGGTAATCACCCACCCAATTGATCCACTCTAGAGGGCTACAAGACAATGTGTGAGGCATTTCCCCCCCCCCCCCCCCCACCCAACAAATCCAAATATCTTATACCATAGAATCATAGAGTTTACAGGGCAGAAGGAGGCCATTCGGCCCATAGAGTCTGCACCAGCCCTTGGAAAGAACACCCTACCTAAGCCCACACCTCCACTCTATCCCCATAACCCAGTAACCCCACCTGCCATAACACTGCAATGTAAATCCCTTCCACGGCAGTGGCAAGTAACTGTGCAAAGATTCAAACAGAAATTAATTGTTTGCAAACCCTTCAAAGAAACATTTGTTAAAACATGTGAACTTCTCTCCATGGGATGAATGCTGATGAATGCTGTAGTGGGCAGCACGGTAGCATTGTGGATAGCACAATTGCTTCACAGCTCCAGGGTCCCAGGCTCGATTCCGGCTTGGGTCACTGTCTGCGCGGAGTCTGCACATCCTCCCTGTGTGTGCGTGGGTTTCCTCCGGGTGCTCCGGTTTCCTCCCACAGCCCAAAGATGTGCAGGTTAGGTGGATTGGCCGTGATAAATTGCCCTTAGTGTCCAAAATTGCCCTTAGTGTTGGGTGGGGTTACTGGGTTGTGGGGATAGGGTGGAGGTGTTGACCTTGGGTAGGGTGCTCTTTCCAAGGGCCGGTGCAGACTCGATGGGCCGAATGGCCTCCTTCTGCACTGTAAATTCTATGATCTGGTTTGTAACTGGATTCAGATTCAAACTGAGGTGGGAGCTAAACTTTAGCCACGATTGAAAGCTTTTCATGTCCAAAGTGCTACTCTGGGGTCAGGAGAAAGAATCAAATTCAGCTAAAGATCCTGCTCCTGGCCAATGCCCACAATGTGTGGACTTTGTGTGTGTGGGCGCAGCCCGCATGTGCTTTGTGTGTGGCTGTTTTGTATTTATATGTGTGTATTCATCGGTGTGTGTGTGTACAAGCACACCTGTATGGACATAGAAATATGCCCGTGTGTGTGCATATACCTATTTATGTGTATACATGCATGTCTGTGTGAGTGTTCTTGTCCCCGTGTGGGGAGAGTGTGCGCGTGGCTGTGTCCATGTCTGTGTGGGTCTGTGAGTGTGCGTTAGGTGAGTGTAGCACTGAATTCATTTGCGATGCCCTGCCTTTTGTATTGACACTCACTGTCCTGGGCCAAAGGGAAAAATGCCCGTCTAGGAGTCAAGAGGGAGGGTGTATGCGTGAGGAAATGAAGACAAGCCTCAGTATTCTCAGACCAATGATATCAGCCTGCCTAAACTGGTAATTAGACAGAAGCAGGTCCTCACAGCTCACCTGCGACCTCTGGTGGAGGAAGTGTGTATGTGTCAGTATATGTGTGTGTGTGTCAGTGTATGTGTGTGTGCAAGACTGCGTATGTCAGTGTTTGTCTGTGTGCATGACTGCGTGTGTCAGTGTATGTGTGTGCATGTGTATGTAACTGTGTGTGTCAATGTATGTGCGTGTGTGTGTCAGTGTGTGTGTATGAAGCGGAACAGCCTGCTTAAACTTGCAAATGATAAAATCGGGTGGGTGGGAGTTTCGTTTTTTTAAAAATATAATAATAATATTTATTGTCACAAGGTGGCTTACATTAACAAGGCAATGAAGTTACTGTGAAAATCCGGCATCTGTTCGGTTACACAGGCAAGAGAGCTGGCGCAAAGCTGCACCAAAACTTCTGCTGATCTATCTTCTCAACCTGGCTGGTTTGAAGTTGCAAAAAGGGGACAGGATGGAGATATCGCCTCAGGGGACAGACAAAGATCTGAAGGTGAAGAGGTTGGGTCACAAAGGACTCCAAAATTCAAAACACAAAGAAAAAAAAATTGCAGAGCAGTTTGAAAGATCCATCCTGAAACCTTTCAGATTCCGATCGACCTGGTTTTGTCCTTGAACAGACAGAAAGGATCATATTACACAAAGGATCCCAGTTGCCCTCGAGTGACCACTGAACCACCTCAAGAAAATTGCCTTCTGCTTCCAGAACGTGGCGCAATGCTAATGATTTTGACTTCTCTTTAAACAGAGACAAAAGGGACTTGTGTTCCTGGTGGTTTTCGTGAGTCCAGTTTGCCTCAAAACACTTTACTAAAGATGCAGTACTTTAGAAGTGTAGTTACTATTGTGATGTAGGGAACGCGCCCACTATCGTGCACACAGCAATATCCAACAAACAGGAATGTAATATACTCCAGACAGTTTTATCTTTGTGTGACATTGATTGAGGGATAACTATTGACCAGGAACTTTGATTGGCGCCCGTACAATCCTTTACGTCTACCTTCATTTACCGAATGGAACACACCGTCCCGACTTGGAAATATATCGGCCGTTCTTTCACCGTCGCTGGGTCACCTGGAACTCCCTCCCTAACAGCACTGTGGGTGTACCTACAAGCACACAGACAGGAACAGATTCCATTCTTCCAACAGCAGTCAACGACCCACTCAGCTGTTGAGAGGATCCAAAGTGTTTCTTTATCCCCGCCTCACCAGGATTGCAACAAACAATTCCACGCAAAGTTTTTTTTTAAATAAAAAGACTTCTTGACGAGCTAATCTTACCTCTGCCCTGTGACAGTGGTCGTGGCTTCCACATTGGCGTGACTGGCAATGTCCTGCTGCGAATTATTCAGCAAAGCACTCTGCTGCTCGTTGGCTGACATTGTGGAACCTTCGTCAACACAACCTCCACGGACTTGGCTTTCCTCTGCTACTTGCAGCGTTGTCCACTCTTCACTGAGGTCTCTGCTCTGGTGCTGCGAGAGGGAGTTATGTGCGCAGGCGGATCAAGGATTTTTTTTTATTCACTCTCAGCCACAACTGAAGAGGAAGTTGGCACAGGTTAGTTTGGAAAGTCCCTACCGTATTGAACTGAACATGAGTCGACCTCAGATATAAGCACTGGGAGCCAGCACGGTAGCACACGTGGCTAGCACTGTGGCTTCACAGCGCCAGGGTCCCAGGTTCGATTCCCTGTTGGGTCACTGTCTGCGGAGTCTGTACATCCTCCCCGTGTGTGCGTGGGTTTCCTCCGGGTGCTCCGGTTTCCTCCCAAAGTCCAAAGATGTGCAGGTTAGGTGGATTGGCCATGATAAATTGCCTCTTAGTGTCCAAAACAAAAAGGTCAGGCGGGGTTATTGGGTTACGGGGACAGGGTGGAAGTGAGTGCTTAAAGTGGGTCGGTGCAGACTCGATGGGCCGAATGGCCTCCTTCTGCACTCTATGTTGTACGAGGGATCGAACTGAGCCCCGGGCTGAGGGGGCAGCACTCTCTCGCCTCTTAGGCAACAGTATGTGGGATTCAAATCCCACTCATGGGGGCGGGGGGGGGCTTGAGCACATAATTGGCTGCCGCAACCCTGTTCGAGGTTGAGGGAGTGCTGCAATGTCAGAGGTGCTATCGTTGAGGTGAGATGTTAAACCCGGGGGGGGGGGCCGCACATCTGTTCTCCCAGGCGCACACTAAAGATGTGAAGAAGGCCACGGCACGTCCGACGCAATGATGACCCTTCGACCAGCATTAGTTAAAAAAAAGTCTGGTCACTTTTACCATTTCTTTGGGTGGAAGCTGTGATCCATACCCTACAACAGTGGCAAGACATCGAACATACTTCACCTGTAATGTACTTGGCATCCTGAGAAGGTGAAAGGTAATGGGCGGGATGTCCCCACATGGCCGCCCACCCCCCCCGCCCCCCGCCCCCCGCCCCCCCCCCCCCCTGCCCCCCCCCCCCCCCCCCCCCCCCCCCCCCCCCCGGCGTATTGTCTGGCAGTACAGGCAGCCTGCCATTGGCTGGAGGCGGGATCTTCTGGTTCCAACATTGTCTACCGGATTTTGTGTGTGCCGCTCGCTCCGACGCCGGGGGATGTGCTACGGGGCGGGGGTGAGGCTGGTGGGGTGAGGGGTCGCCATTGGCAGGTCCGGAAGGTCCTGCCATCAAGGAAGAGCCGGTAGGTTTCAGCCTTTTTTTTTGTTCCTTCAGGATGCCCAGGTGCCAGGTTGGGCACTGCCAGGGATCGGGCCCTTGCCAGGCTGGGAGGGGGGGGGGTTGGTGAGGGAGTGTTCCCGGGAGCCTCCCCGAGGTTGGGAGGGGGGTGGGGGCGAAAACGGGGAGGGTGGTTGAAAAAGAGGGGGGGGGGGGTGAGATCGGGGCAGCCAGACAAAATGGCGGCCCGTTCTGCGAGGAGCCTTTCCTGCTGGGCCCGTCGGCAGGAAATTACTCAAGTGCGGCCTCGGCGGAGAGAAACTCCAAAAGGCCGAAAATACCCAGCAAAGTGCCGTTGTATAGTGGAGTGATTCATGGCCCTGCAGCCGCCCAGAAACACCCCGCAAAACCCGCTCAAAACTGGACATGGATTTTGTTCTGGTTACATCGGGCCCAATGATTTCAGGTGAGGATAGAGGGGAGCTATCCTTCCAAATAGGGGAAGGCCAGTGAGGGCTCTGAAGAGTAACTCCTTTCTGTTTCAGAATGAACATTAATCCGTCTGCTTCAATCTCTGCATTTCTGGAAATAAAATACCTATGACTCAAAAGACAAGAAACCTGTTCTTCTCGTCCTCTGGCATCTAACTCCCCAGCTGTAGATACAAACAATTAAAGCAGTTTAATTTAATAATACCTTTCACCATCCAAACACATCCCAAAGCATTTTATAGGCAATTCAAGTTATTTTTGTTATAATCGAGGGAAACACCTTGGCCAATTTGTGGATGACAAACTCCCACAACACAAAATATTTATATTTCATGAATACTGGCTAAGAGATAAATATTGATCAGATCGCTGGGGACTGCTCCCCTGGTCTTTTTCAAATGGAGGTCAGGGGCCTGTCTGCACCCACCCCAGAGGGCAAACATCTTGGTTGAACATCTTATACAAAGGATGGCACCACTGACAATGCAGTGCTCCCTCAGCACCTCACTGGACTGTGAGCCTGGCATTGCCAGCTCTATTTCCCGAGGTTTCATCAACTTAACTGGACCAGCCGTATAAATACTTTGGCTTAAAGAGCAGGTCAAAGGCTGGGAATTCTGCAGAGTAACTCAACTCCTGACGAATGCACTGCACTTCGGCAACTCACTAAGGCTCCTTAGCAAGCACCTTCCAAACGTGTGACTTCAATCACCCAGAAGGACCAGGCTGATTGGCCATAGTAAATTGCCCCTTGGTGTCCAAAGATTCGGTGGATTAGGTGGATTGGCCATGATCAATGCTCAGGGTTGTGGAGAGAGGGCAGGGGAGTGGGTCTAAGTAGGGTGCTCTTTCAGAGGGTCGGTGCAGACTCAATGGACTGAATAACAAAACAAAAACAAAGAAAATTACAGCACAGGAACAGGCCCTTCGGCCCTCCCAGCCTGCGCCGATCCAGATCCTTTATCTAAACCTGTCTTCTATTTTCCAAGGATCTACTTCCCTCTGTTCCCCATCCATTCATATATCTGTCTAGATGCATCTTGAATGATGCTATCGTGCCCGCCTCTACCACCTCCGCTGGCAAAGCGTTCCAGGCACCCACCACCCTCTGCGTAAAAAACTTTCCACGCACATCTCCCTTAAACTTTCCCCCTCTCACCTTGAAATCGTGACCCCTTGTAATTGACACCCCCACTCTTGGAAAAAGCTTGTTGCTACCCATACCTCTCATAATTTTGTAGACCTCAATCAGGACCCCCCTCAACCTCCGTCTTTCCAACGAAAACAATCCTAGGGTCCCTGGTTCGATTCCGGCTTGGGTCACTGTCTGTGCGGAGTCTGCACATCCTCTCCGTGTGTGCGTGGATTTCCTCCGGTTTCCTCCCACAGTCCAAAGATGTGCAGGTTAGGTGGATTGGCCATGATAAATTGCCCCTTAGTAGTTATGGGGATTAGGTGGGGTTACTGGGTTATGGGGATAGGGTGGAGGTGTTGACCTTGGGTAGGGTGCTCTTTCCAAGAGCCGGTGAAGACTCGATGGGCCGAATGGCCTCCTTCTGCACTGTAAATTCTATGATAATCTACTCAACCTTTTTTCATCCCCCGGCCTCTCATGGACTCCTTCTGCACTGTAGGGACTCTATGGATTCAATGACAGAAGATGCATGGGAACACCACCACCTGGAAGTTCCCCTCCAAGCTGCTCACAATCGTCGTTTGACTTTTAATTCTAGACTTTTATTGAATTCAAATTTCACCATCTGCGGTGGCGGGATTTGAACCGGGGCCACAGAGCAGTGCTCTGGGTCTCTGGCTTCCTCGTCCAGTGACAATACTACTACGCCACACTGCAGCGGTTCAAGGAGGCAATTAGGGATGGGCAACGAATGCTGGCCCAACCAGTGATGTCCACACACTGAGGATGAACGTTTAAAAACTAACTTTGGCACAGGGCACAGATACACTCTTGTCCTCAATGATTCCAATGAAAATGGGACCTTGGGGTGAATTTTCCACCTCCTCAGTTGCATGTTTCTCAGCGTCACGCCGTCGCTGGATTATCCATTCCTGCCGCTGGCCAATAGGATTTCCCATTGTAACTACCCCCACGCCCCCGGGAAACCCCTGGGCGGGGGTGTGCTGCCGGCGGATTGGAGAATCCCGCCAACGGAGAACTCAACCCCCTGTTGGTTCTTGCTTCTAATTTCCTTGCCCTCTCTCTGAAAGTGTTGACTGGGAATGCCCCCATCCATATTCCTCTGCTTCCTCTGTCAAATAAATGGGTCTGGGTTCACCGTTTTTGAGGTTAAATGACAACGCCGGAGTGGGAACTGTGGTGTTTTACGATCCAAAACCAGCGCCGAACTCTCACCGATCCTGCGACAGTTCGCAGCCACGCCGGGTAAAACCCCTGGCTCCCACGGTATAAACGGCTGGAGAATGGCCGGGTTCGTGGTCGCACATGTGCACGGCGATGACCTCACCTCGCCGTAAAACATGGCGCCGGCCGTGCGTGGACCCAACCTGCCAAATAATGGCCACCCCCCCCCCCCCCCACCAGTCTCCCCGACTCGTAGCTCCCAGCCGACTGGCGCTGGACACAATCCACGGCCATCACGCAGGGTTCCCGACCGCGCGGTCGGGAACACGGCCCAGCGGGGGTGGAGCATCAGGGCGGGGCCTTCAGGCGACGTGCCAACGCCGTTCCAACGGCGTGCAGCGTGCGACGCGAGGGGGCGGAGGACAGGAAACTGGCGTCAAACCAGCACCGCCCCCGATGTGGCCGTCGGAAGGGATTCTTTGTCCAATCGCCGATTACGATATCGGCGTCAGGGAACGGTGAATCCCGCCCATGATCTTCACATGTCATCCAAGCAATTAACCTTGCCCAACCTCTCAAACCATGAGATCACAATCAGGAAAGTGAAATGCTGCCTGATTCTACCCACATCCCCATATTCCCCTACCCCGCTCTCCCTCCCCTCTCTCCACTCACCACTGTCCTGGTTGAACAGTCTGGGGATTAGGTCAGAGGCCTCTTGCTCCCTATTGCTTCAGACATTCCATCTGCAGGACGGCGAGTGTGTACATTCCTGGAGGTCTCATTGGAGGACTTGCCCCCACACCGAGCCATTAGTCGAACAACACATCCATTCTTGTGACACCCGGCCTTCCGACACCAGTAGGGAAGACAAGAGACTCAATGCCCAATTGGACAAGTCAATCAAGCAGACATTCTCAGGCGCCCCCCCCCCCCCCCCCCCCCCCTCCATTTTCAATATTTTCAGATCTGATAATGACAAAAGGAACAATAATTTTTTAATGTCCCGATGATTTTTTCCCAGGAGACCCACAGCGTAACCTGAAAACTAGAGACAGAAATTTCAGCAGTAAAGTTGAGAAATACACACACAAAGGCGGGGGGGGGGTGGGGGGGGGGCATGTCCGAGCGGCCAGAACGGCCATTTTCCTGTTCCCGTGGGTGAGTTTGGGGAGGCGATGGCAAGGTGGTGATGGCATAGTGGTTAATGTCCTGGAGATCCGGCTTTGAATCCCACCTCGGCACGTGGTGGAGATTTGAATTCGGTGAAAAATCTGGAGTTGAAAGTCCAATTATCATAGATAGGCTTAGATAGGGTGGACGTAGGGAAGTTGTTTCCATTAGCAGGGGAGACTAGGACCCGAGGGCACAGCCTCAGAATAAAAGGGAGTCACTTTAGAACAGAGATGAGGAGAAATTTCTTCAGCCAGAGAGTGTTGGGTCTGTGGAATTCATTGCCACAGAGGGCGGTGAAGGCCGGGACGTTGAGTGTCTTTAAGACAGAAGTTGATAAATTCTTGATTTCTCGAGGAATTAAGGGCTATGGAGAGAGAGCGGGTAAATGGAGTTGAAATCAGCCATGATTGAATGGTGGAGTGGACTCGATGGGCCGAATGGCCTTACTTCCGCTCCTATGTCTTATGGACGTATGGTAATTTACAGTGCAGAAGAAGTGATGATAACCATGAAACCGTTGTTGTGAGAACCCATCGCGTTCATCCATTAGGGAAGGAAATCTGTCGTCCTTACCTGGTCTGGCCTACGTGCGACTCCATGTAATGTCAATAAGCACAGCAGAAACGTCAAACCGGTTCGTTTACCTTTACCTCAGGGGGGCGGCAGTGAGTGAGTGAAATTCTTTGTTGTGAGTTCTTTTTCAAGAAGTCTCATTTCCCCATCTGCCCTCGTTTTGCTTTTACTGTGTTAGAATAGGAGCAGCAGTAGGCCATTCAGCCCTCAAGCCTGCTCTATCATTCAATGAGGTCATGGTTGATCCTCTACCTCAATTCCCTGTATCCCTTAATCCCCTGAGTATCCAAAAATCTATCCAGCTCTGTTTTGAATATACTCATTGATGGAGCATTCACAACCCTCTGGGAGAAATAATTCCAAAGATTCACAACTCTTTGAGCGAAGAGCTATCTCCTCACAAATAGCCAATCTCCTTATCCCTGGATTGTGAGTCCATCTTCTAGATTCCTCAGCCAGGAGAACTATTTCCTCAGCAAAACCTCTCATTTTTCTAAACCAGAATGAATACAGGACTAATCCTGCTCAATTTCTCCCCTTTGTGGCTAATATCAGGACCTCTTGCATGGGGTTAGGGTGGCTGGATGTTTAATGGGCATTCATCCACAAGACTGTCAAACAGGGCAACAGGAGAAGTCAAGAAAATTACTATTTCTTTAAACATTGCACGATCCAGGGAGCCAGCAATCAGGTTCAGCCCCCTGCAGAATGGAATGCCCCGCCAACGCGACAGGTGTGTCTCCAGCAAGGAGTTCACGGGCAAGGTTTTCTGGCTCCTTGTGCCTGCAGGATCCTCTGGTCCCACCGGTGGGTCCCACCGGTGCCCCCCCCCCCCCCCCCCCCCCCCCCGCCCCCGCCAACAGAGCACCCCCACCGTGGGTTTCCCGACGGCGTGAGGTGGAATCCCAGTCTGCCGACACTTCAATTTTAAATTTCTCACCTCCTGACAATGTCTCCTGAGATTCTGCCCGGTAACACTTCTTCGAACTACCTTCGGGTGTTTTTACTGGTGTACATGTACTACATGGATGCAGTTTGTTGTTGAATTCCTTCTGCACCTTTTCTATCGCTTTGATGTACTTCCTCAATGAAGCAAGGCTCACAAAACCTTGGTGAAAGATTGGTGTGAATGTAGAACTCGGTCGGTACCGCAGGGAATAAATGTGGTGCATTGCATGGATGTTTTTTTTAAAATAAATTTAACATACCTGATTCATTTTTTCCAATTAAGGAGCAATTTAGCGTGTTCAATCCACCTAGCTTTGCACATCTTTGGGTTGTGGGGCCGAAACCCACGCAAACACGGGAAGAATGTGCAAACTCCACACGGACCCAGAGCCGGGATCGAACCTGGGACCTCGGCACCGTGAGAAAGCAGGGCTAACCCACTGCGCCACCGTGCTGCCCACTTGCATGGATGTTTTAAGGGGAAGTTAGATAAACACCATCTGGGAGATCAGAATGAAAATATTGTGGATGAGGTTAGGTGAAGAAAGTTGGTGGGGGGGGGGGGGGGGGGGGGGGGGGGGGGCGGCCGGGGGGGTGCTTATGTGGAACATAGACTGGGATCTACCCTCTGAGGTCAATGTAAAGGATCGAATGGTTGCAAAACACTTGGACAAAACAGGTGGTTGTGAAAAGCTCTGTAGATAAATGCAAATCTTTCATTTCGACCAGTTTGGGGCCGAATGGCCTGTTTCTGTCGTGTACTCTCGATTGAATTCTGCGTAACTGGAGCCTAATCAGTTGTAGTAATAATAATCTTGATTATTGTCACAAGGAGGCTTACGTTAACACTGCAATGAAGTTACTGTGAAAATCCCCTAGTCGCCACACTCCGGCGCCTGTTCGGGTACACAGAGGGAGAATTCAGAATGTCCAATTCACCTAACAAGCATGTCTTTCGGGACTTGTGGGAGGAAAACGGAGCACCCGGAGGAAACCCACGCAGACATGGGGAGAACGTGCAGACTCCGCACAGACAGTGACCCAAGCCGGGAATCGAACCCGGGTCCCTGGCACTGTACAGCAACTGTAAAGTGCTGACTGCTGCGCAGCTGAAGAAACTGGGTTGTTAGTCTCGAAGAAGAGGAGATTAAGAGAGGATTTGCTCGGGTGTTCAAAATCATGAAGATTTGGGGTAAGAGTGGGTAGGGAGAAGCTTGATTAATAAGGGGATCAGGAGTTCTTTGAGGAAGTAACAAGGAAGTTAGACAAAGGAGAACCAGTGGACGTGATTTATTTAGATTTGCAGAAGGTCTTTGACAAGGTGCCGCATAGGAGACTGTGAAATAAGTTAAGAGCCCATGGTGTTCAGGGTAAGATCCTGGCATGGATAGAGGATTGGCTGACTGGCAGAAGGCAGAGAGTGGGGATAAAGGGGTCTTTTTCAGGATGGCAGCCGGTGACTAGTGATGTGCCTCAGGAGTCGGTGCTGGGACCACAACTTTTCACAATATACATCAATGATCTGGAGGAAGGAACTGAAGGCACTGTTGCTAAGTTTGCAGATGATACAAAGATCTGTAGAGGGGCAGTTAGTATTGAGGAAGCAGGCGGGCTGCAGAAGGCCTTGGACAGGCTGGGAGAGTGGGCAAAGAAGTGGCAGATGGAATACAATGTGGAAAAGTGTGAGGTTATGCACTTTGGATGGAGAAATAGAGGCATAGACTATTTTCTAAATGGGGAGATGCTGAGGAAATCAGAAGCACAAAGGGACTTGGGAGCCCTTGTTCACGTTCTATGAAGGTTAACGTGCAGGTTCAGTCAGCAGTTAGGAAGGCAAATGCAATGTTAGCATTCATGTCGAGAGGGCTAGAATACAAGACCAGGGATGTACTTCTGAGGCTGTATAAGGCTCTGGTCAGACCCCATTTGGAGTATTGTGAACAGTTGTGGGCCCCGTATCTAAGGAAGGATGTGCTGGCCTTGGAAAGGGTCCAGAGGAGGTTCACAAGAATGATCCCTGGAATGAAGAGCTTGTCGTTTGAGGAACGGCTGAGGACTCTGGGTCTGTACTTGTTGGAGTTTAGAAGGATGAGGGAGGGATCTTATTGAAACTTACAGGATACTGCATGGCCTGGATAGAGTGGACGTGGAGAGAATATTTCCACTTGTAGGAAAAACTAGAAGCAGAGGACACCATCTCAGACTAAAGGGACGATCCTTTAAAACAGAGATGAGGAGGAATATCTTCAGCCAGAGGGTGGTGAATCTGTGGAACTCTTTGCCGCAGAAGGCTGTGGAGGCCAAATCACTGAGTAACTTTAAAACAGAGATAGATAGGTTCTTGATTAATAAGGGGATCAGGGGTTATGGGGAGTGTAGCCATCTGGGATGGCCACTTACAACATTAACACTGCAATGAAGTTACTGTGAAAATCCCCCAGTCGCCACATTCCGGCTCCTGTTCGGGTACACAGAGGGAGAATTCAGAATGTCCAATTCACCTAACAAGCACGTCTTTTGGGACTTGTGGGAGGAAACCGGAGCGCCCGGAGGAAACCCACGCAGACACGGGGAGAATGTGCAGACTCCGCACAAACACAAGGGAAGGTCACAAAGCATAGTGGGTAAAATGGACAATGCGAGATTCAGGCAGGCTCAGAGCCTGAATGTATATTTCCGAATGAGGGACCCAGGTGGTATCAAAATCCCCAGCCGATTAGCATTTGATGGCCCATCTCCGCCAGACAAAGGACTGATACTTGAGCGACCGAAACAGTCCCAGACATTCCGGCGCCACTCCCTGTACTCGGGAAGCGTAAACAACAGGGTCAATGACCGCTTGGGACACGCCCGGCCATCAAGGTACCCGCCCCTTTATTGGTTCGAATCGAACACAATGATCAGGAATCACCCAATTAGTGGGGCCCAAACTGAAGGACGGCCCAAAGGAGCGCGAAAACCCCCAAGGATAAACTGAGAGATCACCATGTGTTCGCTTTCTCTTGGACCTGGCGCTCCGGCAACGTCCACTTCCAATCGCAGCGCCACCAGAAGCACGTTCAAGTTCAACGCCCGCTACCAGGCGGATGAGCCGAGCGGAGCAGCAGTTACTCCTACAGATCCGATAGATCCAGAATCGAACAACGGCCACTGTTCCTCTGACCTAAGCCGGGTGCCTGAAGTTAAGTACAGGTTGTCATAGTTGATAGGTGTAGTTTAACTAGCAGTGTCTATGTTGCGTGATTAATTGTGTGTAAATAAAGTACCCTTGACCTTGAACTAACTAACTGGTGTTTGGCTCTTTGATCGATATCCGGTTGAACCTTGTGATGGCATCATTTGATACCTGGCGATTCTGAGCATTAGAATATTGATATCCACAAAAAGGAGGGCAACCTCGTTGACTGCCATAGTTACAGTAGGTAAAAAAGGCAACAGGAGAAGGCAGGAGAATGGGGATGAGACAAATATGAGCCGTGATTGAATGGCGGAACGGACTCGATGGGCCGAGTGGCTTAATTCTGTTCCTAGGTTTATGGTCTAAACTGTCCCCATTAGTGGATGGATCGAGACGTGGAGGTCACCGATTTAGGGCGACTGACAAAGAAAGCAGTGGTGGCACATGAGGGAAAACAGTTTTACACAGCGAGAGTCAAGACCTGGAATGCACCGCTTGAGATGCGGGGCGGTGGGGGTGGGGGGGGCGGAATGGGGTAATTATCAAGAGAGGTGACAACTTGCAGGGCCACGGGGAAAAGGCCGGGCGGTGCGACTAAGTGAGCTGTTTGTGCAGAGGGCCGGCATGGACAGGATGGGCGGAGTGGCCCCATTGTGTGCCAGACACATTCCGCGGCGCCATGGAACGAGAAATCGCAGCCTCCACTTTGCGAAAGGATCGAGAACGAAGGGACACCGACTTAAAGAAATGAGTGAAAGACGGAATAATGATGCGAGGACAAAGCTGTTCAGGCTGGGAGAGGTTAAGGCCTGGAATGCGCTGCCCGAGAGTGTGGCGGAGGCAGGTTTCATTGAAGCTTTAATTGAAGCTTTCAACTTTAATTGAAGCTTTCAACAAGGAACCAGGCTGTTGTCTGAAAATGAATAAGGCGCAGGGTTATGGCGAGAATCCGGGACAATGCCGGTCAGGTGAGTTGCTCATTCGAATGGCCTCTTTCTGTGCAGTAACAGTTCTGTGATTGTTGGAAGCACTTCTGGTTTATCAACCATCACGTGACCCCCCCCGAAAACTCATTCACAGAAAGGAACCTTCCCTTGGTAACTGCTGACTCACAGGCTGATGACCAACCAGTGATTTTTCTGATGGTTTTGCTGCTGCTGAGTTTTCATCCTTGTCCAGCCTCCCCCATTCCCTCAACGATTGCGATATCACAGAGTTTGTTCTCAGAGAAAAAAATAAAATAAATAACTGGGACTTTTGTCGACGCCTTCGAGGATTCAGAAACAGGGAAACAACAATGAAGAGATTTTTCTGCCCAAATCGAGGGGGGGGGGGGAGCGGGGGCTGGCAGCAAGTTGCAGTGGGTGCTATCAAAGTCAGGATTTGGTCAATATGAAAGGAAGTTGTAGCGCACAATGACTTACGAGAGAGACGAGTAGTGATGAAGTCGATGAGGCTTTATTAAGCGAGACTTGTCCCCAGCAGTTCAGCAACAGAATGGAGCGGCGGGGAGAAGCTCGGGTTCTTATACTCCGCCTTCAGGGCGGAGCCAGGAGTCAACAGCCAACCAGGACCCGGGATCTGTCAGCCAATAGCATCACGGCTTCACAGTCCCACATGACCCCTAATACATACTACCACATTCACCCCTTGTTAAAAATGAACCCGGCGGGGTGGTGGTTCGCATGGTGGTAGGGGTTTATAAGGCTGGTCCTGGGAGGTAAATTTCGGGCATGTCATTACAGTTTTAGCCCTATACTGGGCTATGTACAAGGTTTGTGAAACTATTTACAATATTAGTAAGAGAAAAAAAATTTTGTTACAGTCCAACAACATTCTTGATGTCACGCCGATGCCACGAGTCGAGCGGGCGGTCTGGTCTTCCTCGTCGATTGCCTCAGCCCCGGTGGTGGTGCAGGTGCTTGTTCCGGCGTTGTCGTCTCCGGGAGCGTTTCGGTGTTTGTTCCTGTTTCACTCCTGGGCGGACACGGGAGGAGGACCGATCCTCCCGGGAAAGGGGCGGTCGCGGGGTGCGCCGGTGGCAGGGAGGGGATGATCGGTGTCGGGGGGGGTGTGTGTGTTGCCGGCGGGTGCCAGGTCTCGCAGGGACACCGTGTCCTGTCGGCCGTCGGGGTACGCCGTCTGCGGGTTCGCGTGGAGGAGGTGAACCCTCTCGACCAACGGGTCCGACTTGTGCGCCCGCACATGTTTCCAGAGCAAGATGGGTCCTGGGGCCGCCAGCCAGATCGGCAGCGACGTTCCGGAGGAGGACTTCCTGGGGAAGACAAGGAGGCGCTCATGAGGCGTTTGGTTAGTGGCGGTACACAGCAGCGACCGGATGGAGTGGAGAGCGTCCGGGAGGACCTCCTGCCACCGGGAAACTGGGAGATCCCTGGACCGTAGGGCCAGTAGGACGGTCTTCCAGACCGTGCCGTTCTCCCTCTCTACTTGCCCGTTCCCCCGGGGGTTGTAGCTGGTCGTCCTGCTCGAGGCTATGCCCTTGCTGAGCAGGAACTGGCGCAGCTCGTCACTCATGAAGGAGGACCCCCTGTCGCTATGGATATATGCGGGGCAACCGAACAGAGTGAATATGGTGCCAAGGGCTTTAATGACTGTGGCCGCTGTCATGTCGGGGCAGGGGATGGCAAAGGGGAAACGGGAGTACTCGTCCACCACGTTCAGGAAGTATGTGTTGCGGTCGGTGGAGGGGAGGGGCCCTTTGAAATCCAGACTGAGGCATTCAAAGGGGCGGGAAGCCTTGATCAGGTGCGCTCTATCCAGCCTGAAAAAGTGTGGTTTGCACTCCGCGCAGATGTGGCAGTTCCTGGTGACTGTACAGGCCTCCTCTACAGAGTAGGGGAGGTTGCGGGACTTTATAAAATGGTAGAACCGAGTGACCCCCGGGTGGCAGAGGTCCTCGTGGAGGGCTTGGAGACGGTCTATTTGTGCGTTGGCACATGTGCCGCGGGATAGGGCATCGGACGGCTCGTTCAGCTTTCCGGGACGGTACAAGATCTCGTAGTTGAAGGTGGAGAGCTCAATCCTCCACCTTAAGATCTTGTCATTTTTAATTTTGCCCCGCTGTGCATTATCGAACATGAAGGCTACCGACCGTTGGTCAGTGAGGAGAGTGAATCTCCTGCCGGCCAGGTAATGCCTCCAATGTCGCACAGCTTCCACTATGGCTTGGGCTTCCTTTACCACTGAGGAGTGACGGATTTCTGAGGCGTGGAGGGTTCGGGAGAAAAAGGCCACGGGTCTGCCCGCTTGGTTAAGGGTGGCCGCCAGAGCTACGTCGGAGGCGTCGCTCTCGACCTGGAAGGGGAGGGACTCATCGATGGCGCGCATTGTGGCCTTTGCGATATCCGCTTTGATGCGGCTGAAGGCCTGGCGAGCCTCTGTCGACAGGGGGAAGGTAGTGGTCTGTATTAGCGGGCGGGCCTTGTCTGCATACTGGGGGACCCACTGGGCGTAATATGAAAAGAACCCCAGGCAACGTTTCAGGGCTTTGGAGCAGTGGGGGAGGGGAAATTCCATGAGGGGGCGCATGCGTTCGGGGTCGGGGCCTATTATCCCATTGCGCACTACGTATCCCAGGATGGCCAACCGGTTTGTGCTTAAAACGCACTTTTCCTCGTTGTATGTGAGGTTCAAGGCGTTAGCGGTCTGGAGGAATTTTTGGAGGTTGGCGTCGTGGTCCTGCTGATCGTGGCCGCAGATGGTTACGTTGTCGAGATACGGGAACGTGGCCTGCAACCCGTGCTGGTCAACCATTCGGTCCATCTCCCGTTGGAAGACCGAGACCCCGTTCGTGACACCAAATGGGACCCTTAGGAAGTGGTATAGATGCCCGTCTGCCTCGAAGGCTGTGTACTTGCGGTCACCTGGGCGGATGGGGAGCTGGTGGTAGGCGGACTTGAGGTCCACGGTGGAGAAAACCTTATACTGGGCAATCCGATTTACCATGTCGGATATGCGGGGGAGAGGGTACGCATCTAGCTGTGTGTACCTGTTGATGGTCTGGCTATAGTCTATGACCATCCTTTGCTTTTCCCCGGTCTTTACTACTACCACCTGGGCTCTCCAGGGACTATTGCTGGCCTGGATTATGCCTTCCTTCAGCAACCGCTGGACTTCAGACCGAATAAATATCCGATCCTGGGCGCTGTACCGTCTGCTCCTAGTGGCGACGGGTTTGCAATCCGGGGTGAGGTTTGCAAACAAGGACGGCGGTTCAACCTTGAGAGTTGCAAGGCCGCAGATAGTGAGTGGGGGTATTGGGCCGCCGAATTGAAATGTTAGGCTCCGCAGGTTACACTGGAAATCTAATCCCAGTAATGTGGGCGCGCAGAGTTGGGGAAGGACGTAGAGCCTGTAGTTTTTAAACTCCCTCCCTTGCACCGTTAGGGTCACTATGCAGAAGCCTTTGATCTCTACGGAGTGGGATCCTGCAGCTAGGGAAATCTTTTGCGTACTTGGATGGATGGTCAGAAAACAGCGTCTTACCGTGTCGGGGTGAATAAAACTTTCAGTGCTCCCAGAGTCGATCAAGCATGGTGTCTCGTGTCCGTTGATCAGCACCGTTTTTGTCGTCGTCTGGAGCGTCCGGGGCCGTGATTGATCCAGCGTCACCGAAGCCAGTCGTGGTCGTAGTGTCTCGGCGTCTTCTTCGGACCCCGTGGAGCCGTCGATGCTGGGGTCCTTTGTTGTCATCCAAGATGGCGGCGTCCATGAATCGCACGCGGCCGGGGGTGGACAAAATGGCCACCCCCATGGATCGCACATGGTCGGGGGTGGACAAAATGGCCGCCCCCATGAATCGCACGTGGCTGGGGAGTCACAAGGTGGCGGCACCCATCCCCCCCTCGTGGTGGCCGGGACCCAAAATGGCGGCGCCCGTGGGTCGCACATGGGGCGCTGGGGGGGTTGGGGAGCGTTTGGGATGCACTGGGCTCGTTCTTCTCCGGGGATTGCGGCGACCCCCCGGGACCGGCACACAGCCGCGTAATGGCCCTTCTTGCCGCAGCTTTTGCAAATAGCTGCGCGGGCCGGGCAGCGCTGCCGGGGGTGTTTCGCTTTCCCGCAGAAATAGCAGCGGGCCCCCCCGGGATGATCTGGCGCTTTAACCGCGCAAGCCTGTGAGGGGGGGGTGGTTTGTCGCGACGGGGGTCCACGGAGCCCAAGGGGCTGCCGCGTGGTTGGGGCCGTAGGCGCGGGCATTTTGCGAGGCCACATCTAGGGAAGCTGCAATGGCCCGTGCCTCTGAGAGTCCTAGCGACTCTTTTTCTAAAAGTCTTTGGCGGATTTGGGGAGAGTTCATACCTGCCACAAACGCATCGCGGATTAGCATGTCCGTGTGTTCAATCGCGTTCACCGGCGGGCAGCTGCTGCCCCGTCCCAAAATTAGCAGCGCGGCGTAGAATTCCTCTAACGATTCTCCGGGACTTTGCGTCTCGTTGCGAATTGGTAGCGTGCATAGACCTGGTTCACGGGGCGAACGTAGATTCTCTTCAGTGCTGCGAGCGCCGTCGGGAAATCCTCTGCGTCTTCTATGAGAGGGTAAATTTCCGGGCTTACCCTCGAATGCAGGACCTGCATTTTCTGGTCTTCTGTGATCCGGCCGGGGGCCGTTCGGAGGTAGCCTTCAAACAAGCTTGCCAGTGTTTAAAAACTGCTGCCGAGTTCGCTGCGTGGGGGCTGATCCGCAGGCATTCCGGGGCGATCCGGAGCTCCATAGTCCTTTAAGCTCGCTTAATAAATTGTAGCGCACAATGACTTACGAGAGAGACGAGTAGAGATGAAGTCGATGAGGCTTTATTAAGCGAGACTTGTCCCCAGCAGTTCAGCAACAGAATGGAGCGGCGGGGAGAAGCTCGGGTTCTTATACTCCGCCTTCAGGGCGGAGCCAGGAGTCAACAGCCAACCAGGACCCGGGATCTGTCAGCCAATAGCATCACGGCTTCACAGTCCCACATGACCCCGAATACATACTACCACAGAAGTGTATAGAGGTCGCAGGTCAGAACGGTGTGATTAAAATGGCCACTGGCCTGAATCCTAGGCCCAATGTACAATTGGACATTTTAAATTAAAGCCAGAGTCAGGCAAGCCTGATGGGAATTCAAACAGCCAAGTTTGGATATACTGGAGAGAGACAGATAGCCGGGGTAAGTCTGGGCCTGTCCTGTCAACAGGAGATGGGAAGATAATCGGCCCCATTCAAATGGATCGATTGTTGTGGATTTCCCATATAAACTCAGACTTTCTGGCGCTTAGATTTCTCGCGGTTACTGTGGTAGTAGAGGTATTACGGTACCTGGTAATGCTGGAACACCATTGGTAGAAATTGTATGCTTCCTATTGGTCAAGCTGTATGGTAGCTCCGTCCTGCTAGGCAGGGTATAAGAGCCCGTGCCGCCCCAGCAGCCTTCATTCTGTATCTGAGCTGCTGGGGGAAACATCTAGCTTATTAAATTGACGCACGATCAATGACCACGAAAGCGAGGTTTTAGTCCAGCAAGATAAAAAATGATAAGAACTTGCGGTGGAGGATCGAACTCTCCACCTACAACTACGAGATCTTGTATCGTCCCGGGAAGCTAAACGAGCCTCCTGACGTCCTGTCCTGCGGCACATGTGCCACCGCACAAGTGGACCGCCTCCGAGCCCTCCACGAGGACCTCTGCCACCCGGGGGGGTCACTCGCTTTTTCCACTTTATCAAGACCCGCAACCTGCCCTACTCCATCGAGGAGGTCAGGACAGCCACCAGGGACTGCCAAATCTGCGCGGAGTGCAAACCGCACTTCTACCGGCCAGAGAAAGCGCACCTGACAAAGGCTTCCCGTCCCTTTGAACGCCTCAGCATGGACTTCAAAGGCCCCCTCCCCTCCACCGACCGCAACTCGTATTTCCTGAACGTGATTGACGAGTACTCCCGGTTCCCATTCGCCATCCCCTGCCCCGACATGACCGCAACCATCGTCATCAAGGCCCCCCATAGCATCTTTTCACTGTTCGGGTTCCCCGCCTCCATACATAGTGATAGGGGGTCCTCCTTTATGAGTGACGAACTGCGTCAATTCCTGCTCAGCAAGGGCATTGCCTCGAGCAGGACGACCAGTTACAACCCCCGGGGTAACGGACAGGTCTGGAAGACCATCCTATGGCCCTACGGTCCAGGAATCTCCCAGTCTCCCGCTGGCAGGAAGTCCTCCCGGATGCCCTCCACTCCATCCGGTCACTGCTTTGTACCACAACTAACCAGACACCTCACGAACGTCTCCTTGTCTTCGCCAGGAAGTCCTCCTCTGGGACCTCGCTCCCGACCTGGCTGGCAGCTCCCGGACCCATCCTGCTCCGAAAACACGTGCGAGCGCACAAGTCGGACCCGTTGGTCGAGAGGGTCCATCTTCTCCACGCTAACCCCCAGTACGCCTCCGTGGCGTACCCCGACGGCCGACAAGATACGGTCTCCCTATGAGACCTGGCACCCGCCGGAGCCCCACGCACACCCCAGCCACCAGTCCCACCCTCCCCTCCACCAGGGCACCTTACAGGAGGATCGGTCCTTCCGCCGGCCCCATCTAGGCCCCCCCCCACCCACCGGCGCACCCCGCAGGCGCTCCCTTCCCAGGTCAACCGTTTTCCCCACCAACGCCGTCTAGGGGTGTCGAAGCCGCCACAGAGGTCGAGGCCATGCCCCGGAGTCACAGACGCCCGAGCCTCCACCGGAGTCACCACCGAAGCTCCGACGATCACAGAGAATGACCAGGGCCCCGATCAACTGATTGCTTCATTTTAAATTGTAAATTTAAATCATAAAATTGTAAATAGTTACTAGAATTGTAAATAGTTACAAAACGCTGTACGGAGGTATTACGGTACCTCCATAACTAATTCTACCACGTTGCCATGTTTGTGGTATCAGGCCACCACCCCCGCCGGACTCTTTTTTAACAGGGGGTGAATGTGGTAGTTGAGGCATTACGGTACCTGGTAATGCTGGAACACCATTGGTAGACATTGTATGCTTCCTATTGGTCAAGCTGTATGGTAGCTCCGCCCTGCTAGGCGGGGTATACGAGCCCGTGCTGCCCCAGCAGCCCTCATTCTGTACCTGAGCTGCTGGGGGAAACATCTAGCTTATTAAAGCCTTCAGTTGGACTACAACCTCGCTTTAGTGGTCATTGATCGTGCATCAGTTACCTAATATGGAATAAGGTTACATGCGGACAATGCGCCTGAGGATCGACCTCTGCGAGGGGGCGGAGTGGGGGGGGGAGGGTGGGGGGCCCTCCTGGTGTCCTGCAGAGTTTCAATCGGCAACTTCATTGGGCGTTGCGACCCTCGCCCATTGACCTCATGGGTCAGAGCAACATCTGGAAGGTCGCGAGGAAGGGGGATAAGAACAGACACCCAAAGACCCTCCCCAGCAAAGACACGACGCAGAGGCGACGGAGAAGACTCGACGAGGGACCAGAGAACGGATGGAAGCAGCGAGCGAGACCCACCTTCGCAAACGAGGGCCCTGAGACGATGGAGACTCGGGAGAGTTGGGCCCGCAAGCCAGATCCAATTCATCAGCACGGGTAGTGTTGAGAATCTTAGGCATATTATAGTCGGGAGAATTTGGGGGATAAGCTGCTTTATTGTGTTTGAAAATAAATTTGGGTTGAATCGTGAACCCGTCATTGCCCTTTGTTCATCTCGCCAATAAGAGTTTTAATAATAAACTGGTCGCAGTGTCTGAATTTTACAGACAACAATGGCGTCCATCTGCCCTTACATTCCTGGTCCAAAAGAGGCTCCGCCATCCGAACATACAAACATGTGAATCAGGAACAGGAGTAGGCCACTCGGCCCCTCGAGCCTGCTCGGCCATTCAGTAAGATCATGACTGATCTGATTGTGACCCTCAACCCCACATTCCTGCTGACCCCTGATAACCTTTCACCCCCCCCCCCCCCCCCCCCGTCCTGAATCAAGAATGTATCCAGCTCTGCCTTTTGAGCAGGAGAGTTCCAGAGAATCACCGCCCTCTGAGAGAATAAATTTCTCCTTCTCATTTGTCGTAAATGAGCAACCTTTTACTTTTAAACAGTGATCCCTAGTTCCAGATTATCCACCAACAGGAAACATCCTCTCCATGTCCATCCTGCCAATACCCCTCAGGATCTTTTAAGGTTTTGATTAAGTCACGTCTTACTCTTCTAAACTCTAGTGAATACAAACCTAATCTCGCCAACCTTTCCTCATTGGACAACCCGCCCATTCCTGGTTTTTAGGTGAGCAACTTTATCTGAACTGCTTTTAACACATTGACATCTTTCCTTAGATAAGGAGACCACAATACTCCAGATATGGTCTCCCTAATGCCCTGTACAACTGAAGCATAACCTCCCTTCTTTTGGATTCATTTCCCATCACAATAAACAGTCACATTCTATTAGCTGTCACAATTACTTACTGTGCCAGTATACCGGTCTTTTGTGATTCATGCACTAGGCCACCCAGATCCCTCTGCATCTCAAATCTCTGCAATCTCTCACCTTTTAGACAATGAGCTACTTTTTTTAATTCTTCCTGCCAGAATGGACAATTTCACATTTGCCAACATTATCCATTTTCCAGAGTATTGTCCACTCCCTTAACCTGTTTATGTGTCTTTATTCCTTGCGTCCACTTCACAATTGACTTCCCTATCTATCTTTGTGCCGTCGGCCAATTTAGCAACCGTACCTTCAGTCCCTTCCTCCAAGTCATTGATCTAAATTGTGAACGGTTGAGTCCCCAGCAGTGATCCCTGTGGCACATCCTGCCAACAAGAAAAAGAGCCATTAACGCCAACCATCTGTTTCCCTTAAGCACGCCAATCTTCCATCCACTCCAATATGTTACCCCCACTTTATTTTCACCGCAAGACTCCCGGTTCCTCCCTTACCCCCTCACATCCCAACCGCCGCCCCTGGCCCCCCACAAAGTGAACAGCTGTAGCCATCTGGGATGGCCACGTCCCGATTACAAAATGGACACTTTGCAAAGAATGCAGGGAAAATTGGACAATACCGAAAAAGCAAGCAGGTGCAAAGTCTGTCTGTTGATTAGAGCTGTAGCTCTCAGACAGGACCGGTACTGCAGAACCAACTACATACTAATGAGCCATCCCCGGGAACAAAAGGCAACATTTAGGTAAATAATGCTAAGCCAGACATCCCGGCGCCAGAGGAGACTAAAACAAAGCAGACCAACGGCCACCTAGGACACGCCCAGCAACCAGAGAACCCACCCCTCTATTGGAGGAAAATCGATAAGAACGATTGGGAAACGGCCCAATTAATTGGGGCCAAGTTCAAGGCCCGCCCAAAAGCGCGCAAAGCCCTTTTGGGTATAAAATGGACTCCCCAAGAGAGAATCGCTCTCTTGGCCTTGGCTCTCAGCGAGGAGAGACCTGCCAAAGCTGCTCCAGACCAAGTAAGTCCCAAGTCAACGCACGCTACGAGATAGACGCTCCTAGTTGCTATCCTGTAAACAGCTCAACCCAGCAGCCTCAGAACCGAGCAACGGCCATTGTTCCTCTGACTGAGTGGGCACCCGAAGCTAAGTATAGGCTTTAGTAATAGTGATAGTTTAGGTTGTAGAGTTTTATGTATGAGTAGATTTGACTGTGTGTAAATAAATGAGCATTGCTTTTGAACTTACTAACTGGTGTATCGAGTCTTTGATCAGTATTCGGTTTTGAACCTTGTGGCGGTGTTGAACCTTGTGGCGGTGTTGAAAGATACCTGGCGATTCTTGAGCAAATGTAACTAAACAGAGGCAAATTAAGAGACAACAGCAAGTTAGCAACAGCGCTCATTCCCAGCTGGAGCTCACACAATAGTCTTGGTCTGGTCGACAAGCTGCTCCTGGGTGGATTTTGTCCCTGAGAAAGCACTCCCAGGGAACAACACGGAGCAGCGGGTCCGGAATTTTAAACAGAGCAAAATTCAGAAAACCCGAGTCTACATTGAGGAGGAACTGAATCTGCTAGGCTTGAACATGACGGACCCTTCATCCCTCACACCCCTGACCCAAATCAGAATTACAATCAATTGGCAGCTTCCCTGGTCTCTGCCCAGGGGAATGGGAGTTGGACAGTGATTGCTGTATTCAGAGATCCAGCAGAGTGGCGTGTTTTTGCAGCTTACCGCGTAGATACTGGAGTCCGTTTATCCACCGGCCTACAACTGTTCCCCAATGAAGCAACATGAAGTTGAATTTTTATAGCACCTTTCACAACCTCGTGGGTTTTACAGCCAATGAAGTCCTATTTGAAGTGTAATCACTGTTGTAATGTACGAATCGCGACAACCGAATTGTGTACAGCAGGATTCCGCAAACAGCAATGAGATGACATTCAAATAATCTATTTTGGTGGTGCTTGGGGGGGAAATATATTGGCCCCCGCAACACTGGGGAGGACACCCATCCCTGCTCTTTGAAATAGTGGCATGAGGTCTCATACGCCCACCTGAGAGGCAGGCTGGTGCTTGGTTTACTGTGGTATTAGAACAAGTGCTGCACTACACAAAACTGCCCATTCCCTCAGTACTGACTCTGACAGTGCAGCACTCCCTCAGTACTGACCCTCTGACAGTGCAGCACTCCCTCAGTACTGACTCTGACAGTGCAGCACTCCCTCAGTACTGACCCTCTGACAGGGCAGCACTCCCTCAGCACTGACCCTCTCACAGTGCAGCACCCCCTCAGTACTGACCCTCTGACAGTGCAGCACTCTCTCAGTACTGACCCTCTGACAGTGCAGCACTCCCTCAGTACTGACCCTCTGACAGTGCAGCGCTCCCTCAGTACTGACCCTCTGACAATGCAGCACTCCCTCAGTACTGACCCTCCGACAGTGCAGCACTCCCTCAGCACTGACCCTCTCACAGTGCAGCACCCCCTCAGTACTGACCCTCTGACAGTGCAGCACTCTCTCAGTACTGACCCTCTGACAGTGCAGCACTCCCTCAGTACTGACCCTCTGACAGTGCAGCGCTCCCTCAGTACTGACCCTCTGACAATGCAGCACTCCCTCAGTACTGACCCTCCGACAGTGCAGCACTCCCTCAGTACTGACTCTGACAGTGCAGCACTCCCTCAGTACTGACCCTCTGACAGTGCAGCACTCCCTCAGCACTGACCCTCTGACAGTGCAGCACTCCCTCAGTACTGACCCTCTCACAGTGCAGCACCCCCTCAGTACTGACCCTCTGATAGTGCAGCACTCTCTCAGTACTGACCCTCTGACAGTGCGGCACTCCCTCAGTGCTGACCCTCTGACAGTGCAGCACTCCCTCAGTACTGACCCTCTCACAGTGCAGCACTCCCTCAGTACTGACCCTCTCACAGTGCAGCACTCCCTCAGTACTGACCCTCTGACAGTGCAGCACTCCCTCAGTACTGACCCTCTGACAGTGCAGCGCTCCCTCAGTACTGACCCTCTGACAGTGCGGCACTCCCTCAGTACTGACCCTCTCACAGTGCAGCACTCCCTCAGTACTGACCCTCCGACAGTGCAGCACTCCCTCAGTACTGACCCTCTGACTGACCCTCTGATAGTGCAGCGCTTCCTCAGTACTGACCCTCTGACAGTGCAGCACTCCCTCAGTACTGACCCTCTGACAGTGCAGCACTCCCTCAGTACTGACCCTCTGACAGTGCAGCAGTCCCTCAGTACTGACCCTCTGACAGTGCAGCGCTCCCTCAGTACTGACCCTCTGACAGTGCAGCACTCCCTCAGTACTGACCCTCCGACAGTGCAGCACTCCCTCAGTACTGACCCTCTGACAGTGCAGCACTCGCTCAGTGCTGACCCTCTGACAGTGCAGCATTCCCTCAGTACTGACCCTCTGACAGTGCAGCAGTCCCTCAGTACTGACCCTCTGACAGTGCAGCGCTCCCTCAGTACTGACTCTCTGACTGTGCAGCACTCCCTCAGTACTGTCCCTCTGACAGTGCAGCTCTCCCTCAGTACTGACCCTCTGACAGTGCAGCAGTCCCTCAGTACTGACCCTCTGACAGTGCAGCGCTCCCTCAGTACTGACCCTCTGACAGTGCGGCGCTCTCTCAGTACTGACCCTCTGACAGTGCAGCACTCCCTCAGTACTGACCCTCTGACAGTGCAGCACTCCCTCAGTACTGACCCTCTGACAGTGCAGCGCTCCCTCAGTACTGACCCTCTGACAGTGCAGCACTCCCTCAGTACTGACCCTCTGACAGTGCAGCACTCCCTGAGTACTGACCCTCTGACAGTGCAGCACTCCCTCAGTACTGACCCTCTGACAGTGCAGCGCTCCCTCAGTACTGACCCTCTGACAGTGCAGCACTCCCTCAGTACTGACCCTCTGACAGTGCAGCACTCCCTCAGTACTGACCCTCTGACAGTGCAGCACTCCCTCAGTACTGACCCTCTGACAGTGCAGCGCTCCCTCAGTATTGACTTTCTGACAGTGCAGCACTCCCTCAGTACTGACCCTCTGACAGTGCAGCACTCCCTCAGTACTGACCCTCTGACAGTGCAGCGCTCCCTCAGTATTGACTTTCTGACAGTGCAGCACTCCCTCAGTACTGTCCCTCTGACAGTGCAGCACTCCCTCAGTACTGTCCCTCTGACAGTGCAGCAATCCCTCAGTGCTGACCCCCTGACCCAGTTATGGTGGCTTCCTTGGGGGGGTGGAGGGAGTAGGGGAGGCATTGGTGTCTATTCACTCTTGCTGCCTGGTGTAGGTGATCTTCTTGCACTGCTGGCCAGACCTCCTGGTCATACTGTTGGAACTAACGGCTGCCGCCACCTCGTCCCAGGCAGCACTGGCTGCCTTGTGGCTCACCCTCCAGGGCCCCCTGGGGAACAGGACATCCCTCCTGGTCTCCACCGCATCCAGGAGCCTCCCCAGGTCAGCGTCCCCGAATCATGGGGCCGGTCTCTTCGACGCCATTATTGCGAGCTGGCTGGGGTTGGCTGAGCGATTGCAGTTTAAGTGCTGCCCGACCTTGTTAGCGGGGGGCTGGCGGGCGCAGTCCCGGCGAATCAGCGTTATTTGCAGCGAGAAGTCCATGAGGCCTTAAGTCGACCAATTAACGTTGAATTGCGTTGCCGGTTTCGCTGGTCCGAGCGCCGGGAAACCCGCGGCAAATCCCGTTCGCTACGTAACTTGGAAATTTTTCCGGAAGGTCGCGTCCCGAGTCTCTAAAGTTGAATTGAGGCCACGACCTGCTGTGTTGACATGTTATCTGCCATAATACAGTTCTGGCTCACTGACAAGCAACTCTACAAAACAGGCGCTCAGCTGAAAACCTGTCCCTGACAACTAGTGAGGAATTGAGCGGCCAATAGACATCCTCCTGTTCGGATTTCTGTCATCATTGGTTTCTCTCGGAGCAGATGTGAAACTTTTTTCTCTGGGTTGTGGCCGCTGTGCCAATACTTGGCTGTGAGTTTGTCCCTTTCACTTTGCCTCTGAAGAGCCTGGAATTAGTCGCTCATAGAAATGCAGACATTGGGAGCAGGAGGAGCCTCTTTGGCCACTTTGAACCTATCCCACCAGTCAATTCGATCAATGCTGATCTGAGTCTTAACTGCACGTACACAGCTGTAACCGCTAACACCCTCCCCCACAAAACTCTCTCAAAGTCAGTCTGCAAATGTTCAACTTCAACAGATTTTTGTGGGGAGCGAGAAGCAGATTTCTACTTCTCTATGTGCGAGGAATTGCTTCCTGACACCTCCTCGAAGGACCTGTCTTAATTTTAAGTTCTTTGCTCCCATAGTGTATTTTTTAATAAACATTTTATTGAGGTATTTTTGGTATCATAACAACAACAAAATAAACAATATACATGAAACCATAAACATAATGCAAAAGCCATTTACCTCTCGTACAGGTCACACCCTTATTGACCCCCTATTATAACACTAAGGGCATTCAAATGGTCATTGGATAGACATATGGACGATAAGGGAATAGTGTAGATGGGATTTAGATTAGTTTCACAGGTCGGCGCAACATCGAGGGCCGAAGGGCCTGTACTGCGCTGTAATGTTCTATGTTCTATGTTCTATAATCCTCCCCCTCTGCTGACGATTAATTTCCCGCAAAGAAGTCGACGAATGGTTGCCACCTCCGGGCGAACCCTAACAGTGACCCTCTCAAGGCACTTCCCCAAACAGAGAAAGTTAGCCATGTCCGATAGCCAGGTCTCCGACTTCGGGAGCTTTGAGTCCCTCCAAGCTGATAGTATCCGTCTCCGGGCTACCAGGGGAGCAAAGGCCAGAAGGTCTGCCTCTTTCTCCTCCTGGATTCCCGGGTCTTCCGGCACCCCGAAAATCGCCACCTCTGGACTCAGCGCCACCCTTGTTTTTAACACCGTGGACATGACGTCCGCAAACCCCTGCCAAAATCCCCTAAGCTTTGGACATGTCCAAAACATGTGGACATGGTTCGCCGGTCCTCCCGCACATTTTGCTAACCTGTCTTTCACCCCAAAGAATCTGCTCATCCGGGCCGCTGTCATGTGAGCCCGGTGAATGACCTTAAATTGTATCAGGCTGAGCCTGGCTCATGTTGCGGACACGTTGACTCTACTCAACGTGTCCGCCCATAGACCATCCTCTATCTCACCTCCCAGCTCCTCCTCCCACTTGCGCTTCAGCTCCTCGGTCTACGTCTCCTCCGACCCCATAAGCTCCTTATAGATGTCCGAGACACTCCCTCCCCTACCCACCCTCTGGAAACTGCCCTGTCCTGAATCCCCCTTAGTGGTAGGAAAGGGAAGGTTGACACCTGTTTACGTAGGAAGTCCCACACCTGCAGATACCTGAATTTGTTTCCCCTCGCCAACCCAAACTTTTCCTCCAGCGCCCTCATATTCAGAAAGCTCCCCTCTATAAACATGTCCCCCATCCTCTCAATCCCTGCTCTCCGCCATAACCGTAACCGCCCTGTCCATACTCCCCGGGGCAAACCGGTGATTATCACAGATTGGGGACCAGACCGATGCTCCCTCTGCTCCCACATATCTCCTCCATTGCCCCCAGACTCTCGGGGCCGCCACCACCACGGGGCTGGTGGAGTACCGTGCCGGTGGGAACGGCAGAGGCGCAGTTACCAATGCCCCCTGTCAGGTGCCCTTGCATGAAGCCGCCTCCATCCGCTCCCATGCCGACCCCTCCCCCACCACCCACTTCCTGATCATGGCTATATTCGCCGCCCAGTAATAGTTGCTCAAACTTGGCAGTGCCAGTCGCCCTCTCCCCGACTCCGCTCAAGCATTACCTTCCTTACTCGCGGCGTCTTGCCCCCCAGACGAAGCCCGTGATCACTCTGTTGACCAGCTTAAAAAGGACCGCGGAATAAAGATGGGGCGACACTGAAATACAAATAGGAGTCTCGGGAGGACCGTCATCTTCACCGTTTGCATCCTCCCAGCCAGAGACAACGGAAGCGGGTCCCATCTCTGAAAATCGTCCTTCATTTGGTCCACCAGCCGGGCCAGAGTCATTTATGCAGCCGGTCCCATTCCCGCACCTCTTGGATACCTAGTAACACATTGCATGTATTACGGTACTGCCCCTGTATTACAGGTACAACAGTAAATCCCCGTCTGCTGGCTCCTCGCAGCTCATCCCAGCTGGTTCCAGCTGCAGGAGGCACAACATCTTGTGCAATAAAGGCTCTATTGTTTCACCATTCTCGTCTCGTGGTAATTGACGGTACGTCAATTTATTGCACAAGATTTTAAAAGATGAACATCTTAATCAAGCCTGATCGCCTGGAGCTGAGCCCTCGCGCAGCCAACGCCACGTCCACCTTCGAGCACTGGCTAGCCTGCTTCGAAGGCTACCTCAGAGCAGCCACTGAAGAACTCTCGGACCCACAGAAGCTCCAAGTCCTCTACTCACGGGTGAGCCCTGAAATTTTTCCCCTCATCCAGGATGCGCCCACCTATAATTCACTAGAAGTGGCCTCCCGTAATCTGGAGGCCTACACCCCCGACCGCGCGGCACCCTCGTGGGCATCGTGGGCCCCACCAGCTGCCGACTCGAGCTCACTGCAAGCCTGTGCCACGCGGCAGCCAACCAACTCCGGGGGGCCCAGGTGTTATTTTTGTGGTCGGAGCAAACATCCCAGGCAGCGCTGCCCGGCGCGGAGCGCGACCTGCAACGGGTGCGGGAAGAAGGGCCACTTTGTTTCCGTTTGCCAGGCCCGGTCGGTCGCCGCTGTTTCCAGGCCCGGCATTGCTACACCCCGCATGTGTGATCCAGGGGCGCTGCCATCTTCTCCACCACAAGCCACGTGCGGCCCGTGGGCGCCGCCATCTTCGGCGCCATTTTGGACCATGTCTCAGGACCCCTGCTCGTCGGGCCGTTCGCTACCTACTGATATCTCCGCCACCGCTGATCAGCCCGGGACCTCCCAACATCTTCCGCAGCTCGCCTCCATCACCCTGGATCAGTCCCGGCCCCGCAACCTCGCGACCGCTACGACGACGGGAAAGATCAACGGGCACGAGACGACCTGCCTCTTTGATTCCGAGAGCACAGAGAGTTTCAGCCACCCTGTTACGGTAAGGCGCTGCTCCCTCCCGGTACTCCCCGTCACCCAGAAAATCTCCCTGGCCTCCGTTTCCCATTCTGTTGAAATCGGGGGCACTGTGTCGCGACCCTCACCGTCCAGGGCGTAGAGTTAAGCAACGTCAGGCTCCACGTTCTCCCCCATCTCTGCGCTGCCCTGTTGCTAGGCCTTGATTTTCAATGCCACCTCCAAAGCCTTACTTTGAAATTCGGCAGACCCCTGCCCCCCCTCACCGTCTGCGGCCTCACGACCGTTAAGTTCGATCCACCTTCACTTTTTGCAAACCTCACCCCGGACTGCAAGCCCGTCGCCACGAGCAGCAGACGGTACAGTGCCCAGGACAGGGCCTTTATCAAGTCGGAGGTCCAACGGCTTCTGTGGAAGGGGATCATTGAGGCCAGCAACAGCCCCTGGAGAGCTCAAGTGGTGGTAGTGAAGACTGGGGAGAAGCACAGGATGGTCATTGACTACAGTCAGACCATCAACCGGTACACGCAGCTCGACGCGTACCCCCTCCCACGCATATCTGACATGGTCAATCAGATTGCGCAGTATCGGGTCTTCTCCACAGATGGCTTGATGTCCGCCTACCACCAGCTCCCCACCCGCCCGGAGGACTGGCAATACACTACGTTTGAAGCAGCTGGCCGCCTCTATCATTTCCTTAGAGTTCCCTTCGCGTCACCAATGGGGTCTCGGTCTTCCAGCGAGAGATGGACCGAATGGTTGACCGGTACGGGCTGCGGGCCACCTTCCCGTACCTAGATAACATCACCATCTGCGGCCACGATCAGCAGGACCACGACGCAAACCTCCCAAAATTCCTCCATACCCCAAACTCTTTAATCTCACCTACAATAAGGAGAAATGCGTGTTCCGCACCAACCGCTTTGCCACCCTTGGCTAAGTGGTGGAAAATGGAGTCCAAGGGCCCGACCCCGACCGCATGCGCCCCCTCCTGGAACTCCCTCTCCCCCACTGCCCCAAGGCCCTGAAACGATGCCTGGGGTTTTTCTCGTATGACGCCCAGTGGGCCCCGAACTATACGGACAAGGCCCGCCCACTCATCAAGTCCACAGATTTCCCCCTGACGGCTGAGGCCCGCCAAGCCTTCAACCACATCAAGGCGGACATCGCCAAGGCCACGATGCACGCAGTCGACGAGACCCTCCCCTTTCAGGTGGAGAGCGATGCATCAGACGTCGCTCTGGCCGCCACCCTCAACCAGGCGGGCAGACCCGTGGCTTTCTTTTCCCGCACCCTCCATGCCTCCGGAATTCGGCACTCCTCTGAGGAAAAGGAGGCCCAAGCCATTGTGGAAGCTGTGCGACATTGGAGGCATTACCTGGCCGGCAGGAGATTTACTCTCCTCACTGACCAACGGTCGGTTGCCTTCATGTTTAACAATACACAGCGGGGCAAGATCAAAGATGACAAGATCATGAGGTGGAGGATCTAGTTCTCCACCTATAACTATGAGATCTTGTATCACCCGGGGAAGCTCAATGAGCCCCCTGATGCCCTATCCCACGGTACATGTGCCAGCGCACAAGTGGACCGACTCCGGGCTCTCCACTATGACCTCTGCCACCCAGGGGTCACCCGGTTCTTCCATTTTGTCAAGGCCCGCAACCTGCCCTACCCCCATTGAGGAGGTCAGGACCGTAACCAGAGACTGACAAGTCTGTGCAGAGTGCAAGCAGGAGCAGAGGGCAGTAGAGCAGAGATGCTGATTGGCTGTTGCAGGGGAAATTTGCATACATGCATTGTGGTCATCCTAACTAGAAGGTGTACCTGTGTAAGAGACCCTAGCTGTTCAAGTGAAGACAAGCATCCAGCAGAGGGCAGTAAAGCAGAGATGCTGATTGGCTGTTGCGGGGGAAATATGCATACGTGCATTGTGGTCATCCTAACTTGAAGGTGGTTTGTGGAGGAGCTGTTGTCAAGTGACACTTAAACCCAAAACAGTTCTTCAGTGTTTCCCTCCCTACCCCCTCCTCTAACCAAAAAAAACAACCGCTGTAAAGATCAAGGGGAAGGCTCGAGGGCAGGTAGAAGTTGAACCGTGACATCACAGCCTACAGGTAAGGGATTGGCTGGTGACTGGTAAGTAGTTTTTCTTTTACTGTCCCTCAGGTGTTATCGTGCGGGGCGCAGAGGTTGCTGAGTGACTGCTTGCTGAGAAGGGGAGTGAATAACAGGTAAGCTCTTTCTTTCTTTTTCTTTTTTTATCTAGAGGGGATGGCAGGGAAGGTAGTGCAATGTTCCTCCTGCAGAATGTTTGAGGTGAGGGACGCCGTCAGTGGCGCTGCTGATTTCATCTGTGGGAAGTGCACCCATCTCCAGCTCCTCAGAAACCGCGTTAGGGAACTGGAGCTGGAGCTGGATGAACTTTGGATCATTCGGGAGGCAGAGGTGGTCACAGATAGAAGCTTCAGGGATGTAGTTACTCCGAAGAATAAAGATAGATGGGTGACGGTGAGAGGGGCTGGGAGGAAGCAGTCAGTACAGGGATCCCCTGTGGTCATTCCCCTTAGTAACAAGTATATCGCTTTGGATACTGTTGGGGGGGGGGACTGACCAGGGGTAAGCCATGGGGTACAGGTCTCTGGCACAGAGTCTGTCCCTGTTGCTCAGAAGGGAAGGGGGGAGAGGAGTAGAGCATTAGTCATTGGAGACTCCATAGTTAGAGGGATAGATAGGAGATTCCTGTGGGAATGAGAGAGACTTGTGGTTGGTGTATTGCCTCCCAGGTGCCAGGGTGCGTGATGTCTCGGATCGTGTTTTCGGGATCCTTAAGGGGGAGGGGGAGCAGCCCCAAGTCGAAACTTAGATCTAGGACAAACAGAGTTATTATCTCTGGGTTGTTACCCGTGCCACGTGCTAGCGAGTCGAGGAATAGGGAGAGACAGGAGTTGATCACGTGGCTACAGGGATGGTGCAGGATGGAGGGTTTCAGATTTCTGGATAATTGGGGCTCATTCTGGAGTCGGCGGGACCTCTACAAATGGGATGGTCTACACCTGGACCAGAGGGGTACCAATATCCTGGGGGGAAAATTTGGTAATGCTCTTCGGGAGGGTTTAAACTAGTTCAGCAGGGGCTTGGGAACCTGAATTGTAGCTCCAGTATACAGGAGTAGTGAGGTCATGAGTAAGGTTTCAAAGTTGCAGGAGTGTACCGGCAGGCAGGAAGGTGGTTTAAAGTGTGTCTTGTTCAATGCCAGGTGCATCCGGAATAAGGTGGGTGAACTTGCGGCATGGGTTGGTTCCTGGGACTTCGATGTTGTGGCCATTTTGGAGACATGGATAGAGCAGAGGCAGGAATGGTTGTTGCAGGTGCCGGGGTTTAGATATTTCAGTAAGCTCAGGGATGGTGGTAAAAGAGGGGGAGGGGTGGCATTGTTAGTCAAGGACAGTATTACGGTGGCAGAAAGGACGTCTGATGAGGACTCATCTACTGAGGTAGTATGGGCTGAAGTTAGAAACAGGAAAGGAGAGGTCACCCTGTTAGGGGTTTTCAAAAGGCCTCCGAAAAGTTCCAGAGATGTAGAGGAAAGGATTGCAAAGATGATTCTGGATAGGAGCGAAAGCAACAGGGTAGTTGTTCTGGGGGACTTTAACTTTCCAAATATTGACTGGGAACGCTATAGTTCGAGTACTTTAGATGGGTCCGTTTTTATCCAATGTGTGCAGGAGGGTTTCCTGACACAGTATGTAAATAGGCCAATGAGAAGCGAGGCCATATTGGATTTGGTACTGGGTAATGAACCAGGACAGGTGTTAGATTTGGAGGTAGGTGAGCACTTTGGTGATAGTGACCACAATTCGATTACGTTTACTTTAGTGATGGAAAGGGATAGGTATATACCGCAGGGCAAGAGTTATATCTGGGGGAAAGGCAATTATGATGCGATAAGGCAAGACTTCGGATGCATCGGATAGAGAGGAAAACTGCAGGGGATGGGCACAATGGAAATGTGGAGCTAGTTCAAGGAACAGCTACTGCGTGTCCTTGATAAGTATGTAACTGTCAGGCAGGGAGGAAGTGGTCGAGCAAGGGAACCGTGGTTTACTAAAGCAGCCAAAACACTTGTCAAGAGGAAGAAGGAGGCTTATGTAAAGATTATCATAGATTATCATAGAATTTACAGTGCAGAAGGAGGCCATTCGGCCCATCGAGTCTGCACCGGCTCTTGGAAAGAGCACCCTACCCAAGGTCAACACCTCCACCCTATCCCCATAACCCAGTAACCTTACCCAACACTAAGGGCAATTTTGGACACTAAGGGCAATTTATCATGGCCAATCCACCTAACCTGCACATCTTTGGACTGTGGGAGGAAACCGGAGCACCCGGAGGAAACCCACGCACACACGGGGAGGATGTGCAGACTCCGCACAGACAGTGACCCAAGCCGGAATCGAACCTGGGACCCTGGAGCTGTGAAGCAATTGTGCTATCCACAATGCTACCGTGCTGCCAATGAGACATGAAGGTTCAGTTAGGGCGCTCGAGAGTTACAAGTTAGCTAGGAAGGACCTAAAGAGAGAGCTAAGAAGAGCCAGGAGGGGACATGAGAAGTCTTTGGCAGGTAGGGTCAAGGATAACCCTAAAGCTTTCTATAGATATGTCAGGAATAAAAGAATGACTAGGGTAAGAGTAGGGCCAGTCAAGGACAGTAGTGGGTAGTTGTGCGTGGAGTCCGAGGAGATAGGAGAGGTGCTAAATGAATATTTTTCGTCAGTATTCTCACAGGAAAAAGACAATGTTGTCAAGGAGAATACTGAGATTCAGGCTACTAGACTAGAAAGGCTTGATGTTCATAAGGAGGAGGTGTTAGCAATTCTAAAAGTGTGAAAACAGATAAGTCCCCTGGGCCGGATGGGATTTAACCTAGGATTCTCTGGGAAGCTAGGGAGGAGATTGCTGAGCCTTTGGCTTTGATCTTTCAGTCACCTTTGTCTACAGGAATAGTGCCAGAAGACTGGAGAATAGCAAATGTTGTCCCCTTGTTCAAGAAGGGGAGTAAAGACAACCCCAGTAACTATAGACCAGTGAGCCGTACTTCTGTTGTGGGAAAAATCTTGGAAAGGTTTATAAGAGATAGGATGTATAATCATCTGGAAAGGAATAATTTGATTAGAGATAGTCAACACGGTTTTGTGAAGGGTAGGTCGTGCCTCACAAACCTTATTGAGTTCTTTGAGAAGGTGACCAAACAGGTGGATGAGGGTAAAGCAGTTGATGTGGTGTATATGAATTTCAGTAAGATTCTTGGTAGTGTGGATGAGCAGAGAGATCTCGGTGTCCATGTACATAGATCCTTGAAAGTTGCCACCTAGGTTGAGAGGGTTGTTAAGAAGGCGTACGGTGTGTTAGCTTTTATTGATAGAGGGATTGAGTTTCAGAGCCATGAGATCATGTTGCAGCTGTACAAAACTCTGGTGCGGCCGCATTTGGAGTATTGCGTGCAATTCTGGTCGCCGCATTATAGGAAGGATGTGGAAGCATTGGAAAGGCTGCAGAGGAGATTTACCAGAATGTTGCCTGGTATGGAGGGAAGATCTTATGAGGAAAGGCTGAGGGACTTGAGGCTGTTTTCGTTAGAGTGAAGAAGGTTAAGAGGTGACTTAATTGAGGCATACAAGATGATCAGAGGATTGGATAGGGTGGACAGTGAGAGCCTTTTCCCTCGGATGGTGATGTCTAGCACGAGGGAACACAGCTTTAAATTGAGGTGAGATAGATATAGGACAGATGTCAGAGGTAGGTTCTTTACTCAGAGAGTAGTAAGGGCGTGGAATGCCCTGCCTGCAACAGTAGTGGACTCGCCAACATTAAGGGCATTCAAATGGTCATTGGATAGACATATGGACGATAAGGGAATAGTGTAGATGGGCTTTAGAGTGGTTTCACAGGTCAGCGCAACATCGAGGGCCGAAGGGCCTGTACTGCGCTGTAATGTTCTATCTATGTTCTACTTCTACCGGCCAGATAGAGCGCACCTGGTGAAGGCCGCCCGCCTCTTTGTGCGCCTCAGCATGGACTTCAAATGGCCCCTACCCTCCACCGACAGCAATGTGTACTTCCTCAACGTAATTGATGAGTACTCTCGGTTCCCTTTCGCCATCCCATGCCCCGACATAACTTCTGCCACGGTCATCAAAGCCCTGCACAGCATCTTCACCCTGTTTGGTTTCCCCACCTACATCCACAGCGATCGGGGATCCTCCTTCATGAGTGATGAGCTGCGTCAGTACCTGCTCAGCAAGGGCATCGCCTCGAGCAGGACGACCAGCTACAACCCCCGGGGAAACGGGCAGGTGGAGAGGGAGAACGGGACGGTCTGGAAGGCCGTCCTGCTGGCCCTTCGGTCTAGAAATCTCCCGGTCTCCCGCTGGCAGGAGGTCCTCCCCGATGCGCTCCACTCCATCCGGTCGCTCCTGTGCACCGCCACTAATGAGACCCCTCACGAACGCGTGTTTGCCTTCCCCAGGATGTCCACCCCCGGGGTCTCGCTCCCAACGTGGCTGACAGTTCCTGGACCCGTCCTGCTCCGGAAGCATGTGCGGAACCATAAATCGGATCCCTTGGTTGGGAAAATCCACCTCCTCCATTGAAACCCCGCAGTACGCCCACGTGGCACACCCCGACGGGCGACAGGACACAGTCTCCCTCCGGGACCTGGCACCCGCTGGGTCCCCACCCACAACCCCCGACCTGACACCGCTCCTCCCCCCAGGTTGCCTCATTCACCCCTGCGCCACCCACCCTCCCACCAGCGAACCTCACCGCAGCCCCCACCTCAGCAGTATCCGTCCCCCTACTGGATCCACTAAGGGGCGACGATGCAGAGGACAACACTCTCCCAGAGTTGCAGGTGACCACGTCGGTGCCCACATCACCATCAGGACTGAGGTGATCGCAGCGGAGGGTCAGAGCCCCCAACAGACTCAATCTGTAATGTTTTTTTCACCCCCGCCGGACTCTTTTTTAAACAGGGGGTGAATGTGGTAAACACCACTAGTAACATATTGCATGTATTACGGTACTGCCCCTGTATTACAGATACCACAGTAAATCCCAGCCTGCTGGCTCCTCCCAGCAGGCGGTGTATAAAAGTGTCTGCTCTCCTGCGCTGCTCCCATTCTGGTTCCAGCTGCAGGAGGCACAACATCTTGTGCAATAAAGCCTCAACTGTTTTACCATTCTCGTCTCATGGCAATTGACGATACATCACTAATATAAACGGCAGCTCTCCCAGTCGCCTCTCCTGTCCCCTCGCCTGGACCACAAACATCTCATTCTTTCCCATATTAAGCTTATACCCCGAAAACCGGCCAAATTCCCCTAGAATCCTCATGATTTCTTCCATCCCCTCTATTGGGCCTGAAAGCAAGTAATCCGCATAGAGCGAAACCCTGTGCTCCACATCCGCCCCCCCCCCCCGGGCCAGTCCTCTCCAGCCCCATGAGGTTTTCAGAGCAATTGCCAACGGCTCTATAGCTAGCGCAAACAACAGTGGGGAGAGGGGGCATCCCTGTCTCGTCCCCCGATGCAGTCTAAAATAGCCCGATGTTGTCCTATTCATCCGTACGCTTGCCACAGGAGCCTGATAAAGCAACCTGACCCAGTCAATAAAGCCCAGCCTGAATCCGAACCTTCCCAGTATCTCCCACAGGTAATCCCATTCTACCCGATCAAAAGCCTTTTCTGCATCCATTGCGATCACTATCTCCACCTCCCTACATTCCGGGGGCATCATGATCACATTTAACAGCCTTCTTACATTGGCCCCCAACTGCCTGCCCTTAACAAACCCCGTCTGGTCCTCCCCAATAACGTCCGGAACACAATCCTCGATCTTGCAGGACAAGAGTTTGGCCAGCAACTTGGCATCCACATTCAACAGGGAGATGGGCCTGTAGGACCCACACAGCTCCGGGTTCTTGTCCCGCTTCAGAATCAGCGAAATCGTGGTCTGTGACATCGTCGGGGGCAACACCCCTCTTTCCCTTGCCTCATTGAACATCCTCATCAACACCGGTCCCAATATCCCAGAGAACTTTTTATAAAACTCCACTGGGTACCCGTCCATCCCCGGGGCTTTACCCGTCTGCATGGCCTTCAGACCCTCCACTATCTCTTCCAACCCGATCTGGGCCCCCAGCCCTTCTACCAGCTCCCCGTCCGCCTTTGGGAAATCCAGCCCCTCCAAGAAGTGCCTCATCCCCTCTGGCCCCGTAGGGGGTTCCGACCTGTATAGCCTGCTGAAGAAATCCCTAAACTCCCTATTCACCCCCACTGAATCACCAACCAGGTACCCATCTCCGTCCTTTACTTTCCCTATCTTTTGTTCCCATAGTCTGTTCTCCCCCCGTCACCCAACCAGAGGGAACGGTGGGCACTTTACCTTGCTCCTCATATCCTTTCCTCAGTCTAAATACCTCAAATAAAATCAGTGGTGCAGTGGGAATGTCACTGAAATAGTCATCCTGAGGTTAATGCTGCGAGGACGTGGGTTCAAATCCCACGATGGCATCTGATGGAATTTAAATTCGATCAACAAATTAAATCTGGAACATAAGGCTAGCCGTAACGGTCCATGGAACTATAATCGATAGTTATAAAAACCCATCTGGTTCACTGTCTGCTGAGGGAATCTGCCATCCAAACCTGGTGCGGCCTACGTGTGACTCCAGACCAAATTCACGTGGTTGGTTCGGAATTGACCGAGTCTTCCGCTCAGCTTAAGGGTAATTAAGGATGGGCAACAGATGCTGCACATCTTTGGAGTGTGGGGGGTAACCGGAGCGCCCGGATGAAACCCACACCGACACGGGGGAGAAAGTGCAAACTCCACACAGACAGTCACCCGAGGCCAGAGTCGAACCCGGGTCGCTGGTCCTGTAAGGCAGCAGTGCTAACCACTGTGCCGCCCACATAAGTGGACTGCATTTTCCACACCACAGTGTTCACCCCTTTAAAGAGTATTTTGCCGGCTGTGTCACTCTCTCGGACATTGTGAGGTTGTGACAGTCACTATAGAATTACAGGCTCATCCTGTTTGGCCCTCTGGCCTGTGTTGTGTTGACCAAACTCAACCAGGGACGATTAGGAGTGCAATGCGTGAAAACATCCTGCTTTCGAACATCAGTTTGGGGAAATGAGGAGCATTTGTCCCAGATACTAAACACCAAAATAGATAGATAGGTGCTTAGGCCACACTTGGAGTATAGTGTTCAATTCTGGTCGCCACACTACCAGAAGGATATGGAGGCTTTAGAGAGGGTGCAGAAGAGATTTACCAGAATGTTGCCTGGTATGGAGGGCATTAGCTATGAGGAGCGGTTGAATAAACTCGGTTTGTTCTCACTGGAACGAGGGAGGTTGAGGGGCGACCTGATAGAGGTCTACAAAATTATAAGGGGCATAGACAGAGTGGATAGTCAGAGGCTTTTCCCCGGGGTAGAGGGGTCAATTACTAGGGGGCATAGGTTTAAGGTGTGAGGAACAAGGTTTAGAGTAGATGTACGAGGCAAGTTTTTTACGCAGAGGGTAGTGGGTGCCTGGAACTCGCTACCGGAGGAGGTGGTGGAAGCAGGGACGATAGTGACATTTAAGGGGCATCTTGACAAATACATGAATAGGATGGGAATAGAGGGATACGGACCCAGGAAGTGTAGAAGATTGTAGTTTAGTCGGGCAGCATGGTCGGCACGGGCTTGGAGGGCCGAAGGGCCTGTTCCTGTGCTGTACATTTCTTTGTTCTGTTCTTTGTTCTTTGTTCTTTGATGGCTGGTACAGTCAAAGAGCATCTTTTTCTCTTGTAAAACTCTAAGGGATGGATTCCCCGCACCCTCGCACCAAAATGGCGGCCGGCGCGGGAGCACAAATCCATGTTCCCGCAAGAAATCAGAACTGGCGACGGTTCACCGATTCCGTGGGCCCTGAAAAGCGGCGTACTCAGGGAGTACGCCGTGCCACCTGGGGCCATTGCCGCTTCGACATTCTCCGCCCCCAACCGGACCAAGTCCCGATGGCGTGGAACTAATGTGCTCCAGCCGGTCGGGATACTCCCGTGGCGGCTGCAGGCTCAGTCCGTAGCTGCCCTGGTCGGGGGGGGGGGGGGGGGGGGGGGGGGGGGCCTTATAGGCGGTCGGGGAATGATTGTGAAATGAAATGAAAATCGCTTATTGTCACAAGTAGGCTTCAAATGAAGTTACTGTGAAAAGCCCCTAGTCGCCACATTCCGGCGCCTGTTCGGGGAGGCTGGTACGGGAATTGAACCGTGCTGCTGGCCTGCCTTGGTCTGCTTTCAAAGCCAGCGATTTAGCCCTGTGCTAAACCAGCGGGGTTGAGGGTCGGGCGCACGGCCAATCAGGTGGCTTCTTTCTCAGGTCCGGCATGGAGCATGGCGCGGCCGCTCCAGGTCCCTGCTCGCCCCCTGCAGGGCTGGGAATTCGTGTCCCTTTAATCCAGGATTTTCAAGAGTAAAACTCCACGGTTTGGGCGACGGCGTGGAGACATAGTCCCAATAATGAAGAATCCAGCCTTAAAACTCTTTGACCAAGGTTGAACAGCATGCTAACACCATTCAGTCCAGCATCACACTGGGAGTTGGGTGGGGGAACAGGAGATTTAGAAAAACCAGCCAAGTTCCTTTTATTTTATTCTTTCATGGAGTGTGGGGCATCTCTGACAAGGCCAACATTTGTTGCCCAAACCCGAATTGCCCTTAAGAAAGTGAGTGAGCCACCTTCTGTGAACAGCTACGGTCCTGCTGAGCAGTCAGCATCCCAGAACACTGCTCTGGGTCTGACATGTTCTCCCCGTCGACATGGAGTGACACCTCCTGAAGAGGCATTGGCCTCAAGAGGAAAGAAGGTGGTGAAAACCCACTGGCCCCTCTGGTCACATACCACCTGAAATATGGTCACGCAAGACGAGGCATGTTTTCAACACTCATGGAGTCGCGCCCCAACACAGAATCAGTGCCTTCAGACACCGAAAGAGGAACTAGCTCCCTTCCCAAGTTTCACATCCACAGGATGTCCCAGAGTGGCTTGCCACAAATGGTTTGCTTTCTTGTTGCAAAATGCTGGTCATTGCTGTTTGTCAGACAAGGTGGCCCTGCTTGCAACAACAACTTGCATTTACATGACACCTTCGATGTCCTCAGGCACTTCACAGGAGCGTCATCAAACGAACGTGTCACATCAGGAGACTTTACATCAGATAACAAAATCTTGGTCAAAGAGGTCGGTTACAAGACGGCAGGGTGGCACAGTGGTTAGCACTGGTGCCTCACAGCGCCAGGGACCCGGATTCAATTCCAACCTCGGGTGACTAGCGGTGTTGAGTTTGTACATTCTCCCCGTGTGTGCGTGGGTTTCCTTCGGGACCGATGGTTTCCCCCCACAGTCTAAAGATGTGAATGTTAGATGAATTGGTCATGTTAATTTGTCTCTTAGTGTTCAAAGGCTTGATGGGGTTACAGGGAAAGGGTGGAGCAGTTCGCTGAGGTAGGGTGCTCTTTCAAATGGTCAGTGGACCAAAAAGCCTCCTTCTGCACTGTAGCGATTCTATGAAGGACAAAGCAACAGAACACATGGCTACCAATGGTGGAGCAATTAAAAAGAAGCCAGAATTAGAGGAGTGTAAATGTCTCAAGAGGGATAGGGCTGGGGGAGATTACAGAGATAGGGCGGGGCGACGCCATTGAGGCATTTTGAACATATGAACAAGAGAAATCAGTAGGCCATTCGGCCCCTCAAGCCTGCTCTGCCATTCAATAAAACCCTGGCTGATCTGATTGCGTTTCTGTGTTCCCACCTAACCCCCCGATAAACTTTGATCCCCCCCCCCCCCCCCCCCCCAGGCTTAATAAACATCTAACTCCCTCGCCTTAAAACTATTCAGTGGCCCCCCCGGCTCCACCGCCTTCTGTGGCAGAGAATTCCAAAGTCACACAACACTCGGAGAGAAAGAGTTCATTTCTCTGTCCTGAGGAAGGATGAGAATTTTAAAATTAAGGCATTGCTCGAGCGGGAGCCAACGTAGGTTGGCGAGCACTGGGGCGACAGGGGACTTGGTGCGATCTTGGATGGGCGGCAGGGTTTTGGCCCCTGGCTTATGGAGAAAATAAAGTGGGAGGCCGGCCGGTGGGGGGGGGGTTGGAGTTGTCCGCTCCAGGGATGACAAAGGCGTGGCTGAGGGCTGCCAGCAGACGAGGTGAGGCCAGAGTAAAGCCGGGCGACATTCTGGAGGGTAGAAGAGGTGCTCTTAGTGAATGGTGCGGACAGGCAGCCAGAATCTCATGGGGTCACATATGGTTTACACAATGGGCAGGGAGCAAGATGGAATTGGAAACTGGGAAGCGGGGGACTGAAAACAACAGCTTTGGTCATCCCTAATTTAATTGGAGGACATTTCTGTTTATTTGCACGTCGGATGAGACAAGTGACAAATCAGAGGCCCCTTGGAGGGGTCAAGCGTGCTGAGGAAGAGCTGGACATCTTCAGCTTCTATGTGGAATGTTGATTTAGTTTCTGCCCCCTGATTCTTTAAAACACAACCTCCAGCAGAGACCTCTACCCGGCAACTAGTGAGTCACACGCTGGCGAATCGGTGTGGACCATTTTTTGGGGGTTTGAGTTTCCAGGAGGTGGCGTTGGTGCCATCTGCCTGCAGCTGACAGCACTGCAGCCGCAGCCCAGCCAACAACCTGCGTCTCTGCAGCATCTTCAAGGCAAGCTATCCCAACTTGCTTCCCAGGAACGCGATGAAACAAAACATGACGGTGATAGGGGTGAGTGAAAGGTGCTCAAAGAGGTATCAAGGAGGGCAGCGCAGTGGTTAGCTGAGGACCCGGGTTCGAATCCCGGCCCTGGGTCACTGTCCGTGTGGAGTTTGCACATTCTCCCCATGTCTGCGTGGGTTTCACCCCCACAACCCAAAGATATGCAGGTCAGGTGGATTGGCCACGCTAAATTCCCTCTTAATTAGAAAAAAATAATAATTGGGTTCTCTAAATTTATTTTTAAAAAGAGGTATCGAGGAGCGTCCAAAAGGAGCAGGGAGAAATCGAGAGTTGCGGAGATTTAGGGATTCCAGGAGTTCCGAATCCAGGCAGCTGAAGGCATAGAACATAGAACAGTACAGCTCGGAACAGGCCCTTCGGCCCTCGATGTTGTGCCGAGCTTTGTCTGAAACCAAGATCAAGCTATCCCACTCCCTGTCATTCTGGTGTGCTCCATGTGCCTATCCAATAACCGCTTGAAAGTTCCTAACGTGTCCGACTCCACTATCACAGCAGGCAGTCCATTCCACACCCTAACCACTCTCTGAGTAAAGAGCCTACCTTGGACATCCCTCCTATATCTCCCACCCTGAACCTTATAGTTATACCCCCTTGTAACAGCGACATCATGGCCAGCAATGGGGCAGCGACTAAAATCAGGGATGGTGACCAGGCCAGGGTCGGGAGTACGCAGATATCTCAGATGTTTGTGGGGCTGGAGGAGGCTGCAGAGAGGCCGCGGAGGGATTTGAATGCATAGGTGAGAATTTCGAAATCGGGGCTTCACTGGACTAAGAAACAACCTAAGTCAGTGAGCAGAGGGGGGGCGGGGTGGTGACGGGTGAACGGGACCTGGTGAGAGTTAGGGACGCAGGCAGAGGAGGTTTGAATGAGCTCAGGTTTACAGAGATCCTGGGCAACAAGCCAGGAATGCTTTGAAATAATCAAGTCGAAAGGTAAAACAAAAGGCATGAATGAGGGTTATAGTAGCAGAACGGCTGAAGCATTGGCAGAGACAGGCAATGTTGCAGAGGTATTGTCATGTGGGAGTACCTTTAAGAAATGGGTGTTTATAAATGGATGTGTATATAAGTATCTGTAGTGAGAGTACCTTTAAGAAATGGGTGCTTATTACTGCAGTGATGTCAGTGAGTGGGTGGAGCTGGGCTGTCTGTCAGCTTTTTACTTTCGTTTTAGGCTGTTTGCTGCAGGGTGTGTTTTAGTTTTGTTTTCAGTGTTGGAGCTGAAGCCAGACAGAGCAGGTGTACTGTTGATCTCTCTGCCATGAAAAGACTATCTCTTGATCATTTGGTGAATTCAAAATTATAAATGTTCTCAGTAGTGAATGTAAACCTAATGTGCTTCCGGTAAAAGGTGTTTCTTCTGTCTTCTGGATGTTGTTTGGGAAGTTATTAAGGATTACTGAGTGTTGTATTCTTTGGGGGTTGTATTTGAATTGATGGTTGCTAAGATGTTCACTGTATGTTTTAAAAAGGTTAACTTGAGTTCATAGAATAAACATTGTTTTGCTTTAAAAATTACTTTTTCATTTCTGCTGTACCACACCTGTAGGGTGGGCCGTGTGCTCCCCATACCACAATCTATTAAAAGCTGTGGGTCAGGTGAGCTCCATGATACACTTTGGGGTTCTCAAAATCCTGGCCCATAACAGTAATGTAGCAACTATGGGTTGGGGACTCGTCTCATGGTCAGATACGGCGTCAGGGGGCAGCACGGTAGCACTGTGGATAGCACAATTACTTCACAGCTCCAGGGTCCCAGGTTCAATTCCGGCTTGGGTCACTGTCTGCGCGGAGTCTGCACATCCTCCCCGTGTGTGCGTGGGTTTCCTCCGGGTGCTCCGGTTTCCTCCCACAGTCCAAAGATGTGCAGGTTAGGTGGATTGGCCATGATAAATTGCCCTTAGTGTTGGGTGGGGTTACTGGGTTATGGGGATGGGGTGGCCTTGGGTGGAGTGCTCTTTCCAAGAGCCGGTGCAGACTCGATGGGCCGGGTGGCCTCCTTCTGCACTGTAAATTCGATGATAAAACTGTCTGGTGCACCCCCAGACAGTGGTCAGGGAGAATATGGAGTCATCGCCTGTGCTTATGGGACAGAGTTTGGAATGAGGGCTATGGGCGGGGTTCTCAGATCCGCCAGCCGCGTTTTTCTGCGCGGCACGCCCTGGCGGCAGCGAAATCCTCCCCTCCGGCAACCGGCCAATGGGATTTCCCATTGTGGCCACCCCACGCTCCCGGGAAACCTGCGGGCGTGGGTGCGCTGCTGGCGGAGTGGAAGAACCCACCGATGGAGAATTCCACAACATGACTTTTTTAAGTTCCCATCATTTAATTGGAATTAAATTTCTGCTCACCCTTAATAAGACCATAAGACATAGGAGCAGAATTAGGCCACTCGGCCCATCGAGTCTGCTCCGACATTCAATCATTTTATTTATTTTTTATAAATTTAGTGTACCCACTTCATTTTTTTTTCCAATTAAAGGGCAATTTAGCGTGGCCAATCCACCTACCCTGCACATCTTTTGGGTTGTGGGGGCGAAACCCACGCAAACACGGGGAGAATGTGCAAACTCCACACGGACAGTGACCCAGAGCCGGGATCGAACCTGGGACCTCCGCCATTCAATCATGGCTGATATTTTCTCATCCCCATTCTCCTGCCTTCTCCCCATAACCCCTGATCCCCTTATTATTTAAGAACATATCTATCTCTGTCTTAAAGACACTCAGTGAATTCCACAGATTCATCACGCTCTGCCTGAAGAAATTCCTCCTCATCTCAGTTTTAAAGGATCGTCCCTTTAGTCTGAGATGGTGTCCTCTGCGTCTAGTTTTTCCTACAAGTGGAAACATTCTCTCCACGTCCACTCTATCCAGCACAGTATCCTGTACGTTTCAATAAGATCCCCCCTCATCCGTCTGAACTCCAGCAAGTACAGACCCAGAATCCTCAACTGTTCCTCATACGACAAGCTCTTCATTCCATGGATGAATCTTGTGAACCTCCTCTGGACCCTTTCCAAGGCCAGCACATCCTTCCTTCAGGTGTTGAATACCTGAAAAGAAAAACAGAAAATGCTGGATAAACTCAGCAGGTCTGGCAGCATTGTTCTGTAGAGGCGTCAAAGGGACCCGAAACATTAACCGTGTTTCTCTCTCCACAGAGTCTGCCAGACCTGCTGAGCCTATCAATCTTGTAGCAGTAGAATTTCAGTAGCAAAATACAGAAGTTTTTAATTTCCAACGCACCACAGACATTTGGTCAAACATAAAACCATCTATGCTTTTAATTTGCGAGCGTTCAACTTCCAGAAAAATGAATGTCTGCTTTACACCACTTGTACATGTAAGAGCAATTCCTGATTTTTTTATATGAAATATTGGTCTGAAAACTAAAAGTAGCAGAATGCATTATACCACCCCTACAGTACAGAAGGCGGCCATTCGGCCCATTGAGTCTGTACCACCCTTCAGAAAGAGCACCCCAGCCAAACCCACTTCCACCACCCTATCCCTCTAAACCCACCCAACCTAGACATCTTTCGACACCAAGGGGCAATTTGGCGTGGCCAATCCACCTAACCTGCACATCTTTGGACTTTTGTGGGAGGAAACAGGAGCACCCGGAAGAAACCCACGTAGACACGGGGAGAACGTGCAGACTCCACACAGGCGGGAACACGAGGCCGGAATCGAACCCGGGCCCCTGGCACAGTGAGGCACCACTGTGCCACCGTTCCGCCCATTATCAATGAGGTGGTAGAAGAACTACAAGATCACATCAAACAATATTTACAATCATTCTAATTGGATGTACTACAGGCAGCTCCCATTTGTCCAACTTTGTAGCTTGTGTGTCTCCTTTAATTTTGTTGTGCAACACTCTCAATGTGTTCAAACACACAGGAGCTAGAGTAACCATCCAAAAGGGTGTTATGACAAGGTGAGCTTTGTGCTTCATTCATGCAAAGTATTGCCGTCAATCATTTTGTATTAGCATCGCTATCTGTCAGACAAAACATGATAAAAATGAAGACTCCACAAATACATAACTTAGAGTCGTAAAATCCCTATAATGCAAAAGGAGGCCATTTGGCCCATTTAAAATCCACTGACCCTTTCAAAGACCACCTTACCTAGGCCCAAACCCCGCCCTATTCCTGCAACCCCGCCCAAAGGGGCAATTTAGCGTGACCAAACCACCTAACGTGCACATCCTTGGACTGAACTTCGGAAAATATTTTCCATGAAGGTATATTCGAAGCACAAAGACAGAGAGAGGCTTGTATTTTTCACGATCCACAGTCCAGCACATGGGGTTAATTACCCTCAAGCGCAGTGATTGTTGTTGAGTTGGCAAATGAAGGAGATATCTCGTACTGATTGTCTGAGGAGAAAAGAATTTGCGGTGCCACAGGGAACAGGCGAGCTTGGGGGTGGGGTGGGGAAGGGGGAGTAGCTCTTAGCCGGCATGGACAGGATTGGTCGAATAGCCTCCTGCTGTGGTGGGACCATCCTGTGATTCTATGTTGGTTTAGCTTCTGCCCCCTGATTCTTTAAAACACAACCTCAAGCAGAGGCCTCTACCCGGCAACTAGTGAGTCACACCATAGCCAATCATTGTCGACCATTGGGAGTTTCTAGGATTTGATGTTGGTGCCATCTGTCTGTAGCAGACAGAACTGCAGTCACAGCCGAAACAACAACAACAACCTGACAACATCTTTAAACACATACGCAGGTCCCAATCTACTTCACAGGAACGTAAGAAAATATGACAGTCATAAGGAGATATTAGGACAGGTGATAGAAAGCCTGTTCAAAGAGGTAAATTAAGGTTGGCACGGTGGCCCAGTGCTTAGCACTGCTGCCGAGGGCGCCGAGGACCCAGACTCGATCCTGGCCCCGAGGTCATTGTCTGTGTGGAGTTTGCGCATTGTCCCCATATCTGCGTGGGTCTCACCCCCACAACCCAAAGATGTGCACGTTAGGTGGATTGGCCACGCTAAATTGCCCCTTAACTGGGAATAAAAACATTGGGTACTTTAAATTTTAAAAAAGTTAGATTTTAAGGAGCATCTTAAAGAAGGAGAGAGACGTTTTAGGGGGAATTCCGGAGCTTAGGCCCCAGGCAGCTGGGGAGGAGTAACTGAGGGACCCACGCAAGCTTGGGGTCGGCCGCTGCAAAGGCTTAGCGGGGAAAGGTCACTGTTTGAAGACCCTTTGGCCACAGTGCAGCCAGGGACCAGAAACTGGGGGAAAAAACCTTGGGCCATACATTTGACATGTAATGAGTGTGTTCAGTGTTAACTGTAGCATAAATGTAGTGAGTAAGATACAGAGCTGGAAGAAACTGGTTTGGCTTTTACCTTATCGAATGTTAACTCTGAACAATCACAGACTTTAAAGATTTATGAATGAAGTATATTTTGGAGAAAAGTACAATATAGTGGCGAAGTAATTAATATCAGGGTTAGGCAAGACTCCAGAATGGGGAGGGACTGATATCTGGGAGGGGGGTGGGGGGTAGGGCTGGAGGAGATTACAGAGATAGGGAGGGGTGGGGTGATTGGGATTTGGTTTTGAGTTCAGACACTGGCAGCAGAGTTTTGAATGATCTCGAGTGCACTGACGCTGTTTTGATGGGAAGCTGGCCGGGGGAGTGTCGAACAGGGGAGAAAATGTGTTTGAAATAAGATGCTTATTACCATCTGATGATCTGACCCCCGACTGTGACGAACTCACACTTTTGTTCATTTGCTACCTGAATATATTTTACAGCTTTTCACAATTCCGTCACTCTTCAGTGATGGCATATAAAATAAAGAACTTGCATTTAAATAGCGCCTTTCGCCGCGTAAGAATGTCCCAGCAGACTTTGTGGTGAAGTATCTTTTGAGGTATTGCAATGTTGCAAATGCAGCAGCCAATTTGCACACAGCAAGCTCCCACACACACACAGGATAACAAACAGGTGGTGATTGAAGGATTTTCAATTCCTCCATGGGCCGTGAGGGTCACTGGCAAGCCCAGCATTTGTGGCCCACTCCTAATCGTGGCGAGCTGCCTTCTTGAGCCGCTGCAGTCCGTGAGGTGTAGGTACACCCACAGTGCTGTTAGGGAGGGAGTTCCAGGGTTTTGCCCCAGCGGCAGCGAAGGAGCGGCCGAGATATTTCCAAGCCAGGGTGGTGAGTGGCTCGGAGGGGAACCTGCCGGTGATGGAGTTCCCATGTGTCTGCTGCCCTCGTCCTCCAAGGCGGTAGAGGTGGCAGCACAGCAGGCAGCGAACTCGCCTGCTCTCCGAAACAGTGCCATGGGATCTCTCCGATCCACCCTCCGTGAGGCACAGTCGTGTCAGTGTACAGATTTCATGGCGTGGATTTCTGGGCTGGGGGGTGGAGAGAGAGCAGCAGGAGTTTTCTTTACTCCTGTGACCAGATTCTGAAAAACACACTCGCAAGCAGCAACCTCTCCCTGGCAACCTGTGAGTCACGAGACAGCCAATCGGGGATTTACTGGGTGTTTTGTGGGTGGGTGATGATATAAACAGTTGACAGAGTTGCAGGTGGTACCTGAACACACACACACACACACCTTTCACTCCCTCTCTCTGAGGAGGAATGTGTCCTCAAACTGCGGCATGTGTAAATGTTTAAAAGAAGGCGATTCTCCAAACAACAGTTACATTTCCTGCTCTGCTATCTGCCTGGTCTATAATCCCAGCTCCCTGTGCATTCATGGGAGCATTAGCGTCCCCTACTGGTGACGCTCATCCTCAACACTTGAAACAATTACCGTAAAATCCAGATTATGGCTTGCACTTTCATATACAAGTCGGCCACTCAATCTCAAAGAGGCTTTCTGTGATTTCAAGATCCCAGACAGTGTGTGCTGCGGGACTGAGCCAGTGTTATAAGTTAAAGCTTTAATCGTAGAATTACACAGCACAAGAGGCTAAAGACACCAGCCAAGGACGGCATATGGCGCAGTGGTTAGCACTGGGACTGTGGGGCTGAGGACCCGGGTTCGAATCCCGGCCCTGGGTCACTGTCCGCGTGGAGTTTGCACATTCTCCCCGTGTCTGCGTGGGTTTCACCCCCACAACCCAAAGATGAGAGAGAAAATGCTGGAAAATCTCAGCCGGTCTGGCACCATCTGTCAGGAGAGAACAGAGCGAACGTTTCGAGTCCGATGACCCTTTGTCAAAGCTAACAGTCAGTGAATGAGGGGAATATTTATACTGTGGAGTGAGAATGAAAGATGAGTCATAGCCACAGAAACCCAGGGAAACCGGGTGCTAATGGCCACAGAAACCAAGGGGAAAGAGTGTTAATGGCAGTCCCCAGAGAGATCAAAAGATGTGAAAGGTCAAACCTTCAACCCAAAAGATGCGCTGGTTAGGTGGATTGGCCACGCTAAATTTCCCCTTAATTGGGAAAAAAAAAAAATTGGCTACTCTAAATTTTTAAAAAACACAGCAGCCAAATTGCACACAGCAAGATCCCACAAACAGCAGTGCGGTAATAACCACCTAATCTGCTTTTTCTTTGTGATGTAGATCATTGCAGCACACATTGCGGTGTGGCAAGGTAACACGGTGGTTAGCACTGCAACCTCACAGCTCCAGGGACCCAGGTTCAATTTGTTATCCCCGCGTCTGCGTGGGTGCCCTGCGGTTACCCCCCACAGTACAATGAGGCTGTTTAGCACAGGGCTAAATCGCTGGCTTTGAAAGCAGACCAAGGCAGGCCAGCAGCCTCCTGGTTCAATTCCCGTAACAGCCTCCCCGAACAGGCGCCGGAATGTGGCGACTAGGGGCTTTTCACAGTAACTTCATTTGAAGCCTACTTGTGACAATAAGCGATTTTCATTTTTTTCATGATGTGCAGGTTACGTGGATTGGCCATGATAAATTGCCCCATATTGTCCAAGGATGTGCAGGTTAGGTGGAGTTACGTAGGGTCATGGAGATAGGGTCGGGAGTGGGCATAGGGGTTCTCTTTCAGAGGGTCGGTGCAGACACGATGGGCTGAATGACTTCCTTCTGCACAATTGCAGCAAGACATCCCTGCTCCTGTACTCAAATCCTCTCGCTATGAAAGCCAACATACCATTTGCCTTCTTTACCGCCTGCTGTATCTGCACACTTGCCTTCAGTGACTGGTGTACAGGGACACCCAGATCATATCGCACATTCCCCTCTCCTAATTTATGGCCATTCAGATAATAGTCTGCCGTCTCATTTTTGCTACCAAAGTGGATAACCTGACATTTATCGAAATTATACTGCATCTGTCGCTGATTTGCCCACTCACTCAACTTGTTCAAATCACACTGAAGGATCTCTGTATCCTCCTCACAGCTCGCCCTTCAACCTAGCTTTGTGTCATCTGAAAATCTGGAGATATTATATTTTGTTCCCTCATCTAAATCATTAATATATATTGTGAATAGCTGGGGTCCGAGCAGTGATTCCTGCGGTATCCCACTAGTCACTGCCTACAAGCACGGTAGCACAAGTGGATAGCACTGTGGCTTCACAGCACCAGGGTCCCAGGTTCAATTCCCCACTGGGTCACTGTCTGTGTGGAGTCTGCACATCCTCCCCGTGTGTGCGTAGGTTTCCTCCCACTGTCCAAAGACGTGCAGGTTAGGTGGATTGGCCATGATAAATTGGCCTTGGTGACCAAAAAGGTAAGGAGGGGTTATTGGATTATGGGGATAGGGTGGAAGTGAGGGCTTAAGTGGGTCGGTGCAGACTCGATGGGCCGAATGACCTCCTTCTACACTGTATGTTCTATGTTTTATGTTCTACCACTTGGAAAAAGCCCTGTGTATTCCTAGTCTTTATTTCCTGTCTGCCAACCAGTTTTCTATCCATCTCAATACACTACCCCTAATCCCATGCGCTTTAATTTTACACGCTTATCTCTTATGTGGGACTTTGTCGAAAGCTTTCTGAAAGTGCAAATAAATCATAACTACTGGCTCCCCTTCATCAACTCTAATAGTTACATCCTCGAAGAAATACAGTAGATATGTTAAGCTTGAATTCCCTTTCATGTGTCCATGCTGATTCTGCCCAATCTGCCACTGTTTTCCAAGCGTTCTGCTATAAAATCTCTGATAATGGCTCTAGAATTTTGCCCATTACTGACATCAGGCTTACTGGTCCATACTGGGAGGTAGAGAGAGAACAGGAAACTATAAACCAGTGAGGCTAACGTCGATAGTAGAGAAGTTTGCTGGAATCAATTATCAAGGATTTCATATGACAGCATTTGAAAAGCAGTGGTATAATCAGACAAAGTCAGCGTGGAGGCATCATGCTTGACAAATGCACTGGAATTCTTTGAAGATGTAACTAGTCGAGTTGACCAGGGAGAAAGTGGGATGACTTTCAGAAGGCTTTCGACAAGGTCTCATACAGCAGATTGTTATGCAAAGTTAAAGCGCACGGGATTGCAGTCGTGTCTTGAGATGGATAGAAAGTTGGTTAGCAGGCAGGAAGCAAAGAGTTGGAATAAATGGGTCTTTTTCCAATTGGTAGGCAGGGTAGATTCAGGATTAAACGGGGTGGATTCAGAAAGAATGTTTCCGATGGCGGGGAAGCCCAGAACTAAGACTGAGGTGAGGAGACATTTCTTCACCCAGAGAGTGGTGAATCTGTGGAATTCACTACCACAGAAAGTAGTTGGAGCCCAAGCGTTGTGTGATTTCAAGAACGAATTAGATATAGCTCTTGGGGTTAAAGGGATCAAAGGATATGGGGGGGGGGAGGCTGGATGAAATTTAATTTAATGAGCAGCCATGATCATAATGAATGGGGTGTTAAATAATGGGTCGAGAGACATCCCAATTAGTTGACTCATTTATGTTAAGTATCCAATAATTGACACTGATATGCAAAGGGGCTTCAGGTGGCCTTTGGGTCAGGTGATGTGATGTTAGAGTTTTGTGCAGAGTCTGTTAAAGTGAAATAAAGGTGTTGGTGAAAAGGAGCGGAACTTTTGACTCTTCATACAACAGCAGCTAAACGTCTAACAATTGGTAGCAGAGGATGGTTGCTGTGCAAATGTGAAGGGTTGAAAGATACAACTTTTCCAGACCAGACCAAGGAGGGAGTGAGAAGAAGAAAACAAAACACGGATATATGGCTGAACCTAGGATAAAGATGGCCGGATATGACTATCCCCCCTTATTTTCTGAAAGGGGATCGTACGACCAATGGAGAAGTGCCGTAGTTATGTGGACTAAGGTAACTGCCTTGGGAAAGAGAAAACAAGGTATGGCATTGGCTCTTTCTCTACCTTATGACAGTAAAATCTGGAGCAAAGTGTTTTCTGAGCTGGAATTGGAAGAGTTAGACTCAGAAGAAGGACTGCAGACTCTATTACGTTATATGGATAAGATTTATAAAAAGGATGACTTGTTAAGTGCGTATGAAGCATGGTCGGATTTTGATAGGTTCCGGAAAATAGAGGATTTCTCCATTGAAGACTATATAATGGAATTTGGCAGACTATATAAAAGGCTGCAGAAATACAACCTGGAATTTCCACAGTCTGTGTTGGCCTTTAAATTGTGCTAGAGTGAGCAACATGGATAGGCTCCTGGTTTCGACAGGAGTTCAGTTTGCGGATAAGGATACCTTATTCGATCAGATGACAGAAGCTTTAAAAAAGTTTCTGGGGAAACATTCGATTCCGATGGCTCTGATGAACCAAATAGGTCAGCCTGCAATAAGGCAGAATATGGAAAATACACTACTAACAGGATGGCGAAATTGTACGGCTACAAACAGGTTCCAAGACTATAGAAGGAGATCGGGACCCGGAAATTATGAAAGCAGAAACCCAGTTAGAACCTACAATAGGAAGATGAACCCCAGAAATGCACGGGGCATGATAAATCAATGTTTTCGATGTTACTATCAATACCATTGTAAGGTTTTCGGGCAATTCGGCCCTTTTGGAACTGCCCAAGCATAAAAACTCAGAGACTGTAAACTGACTTTTCAGCCAAGAGAACAGAACCAGTTTTCCCAGCAGGCTTGGTCCGCTGAGCTGAGTAGGGACATAAGTACATAAATATTTACAAACACCCCCCTAGGAGCTACAAGGAAGAAGGAGCCAGACAACAAGATAACATCAAAACACAGACAAAGGGGCACGGGAATACACAGGAGGCTTGCATGCAAGCAGGACAATGGGATGGTCATGGCCCCATGCAAAGGTAAATGACCTGGCTTCCACCAGAGCAGAATCCAATCAACACCCCATCAACATAGCAGCTATCTCCGGAGCAGATGGAAGTCTTTGAAAATCTTCAAGGGAGCTCAACCTCGTTATCTCAAAAAAACAGACTGGAGGCGGACCTAGGGGAGGTACTCCCATCTCGACAGGTCTGACCGGCTCAAAGGGGGCGGGACCAGCGGGAACTTTAAATCTTACCTTTTTCAATGCAAAAGGGGCTGGCCGATCACAGGACAAAGCCAGGTAAAACAATATAAAAGGGGCTGTGTTTTCGATTGGGGGGCTCTTCGTTCTTGGCTCGACCTCTGCACCCCTGACTTGACCTCTGCAGCCAGTGACCGTAAGTACTCTGCAGCAGCTTGCGAAACTCCCTTGACTTTAATAGTGGTTGAGGCTTTGGGGAAAGGAACTTGTTTTGTGCCTTGTGATATTGCTAAAACCTGTGTAATCATAAGAATTTTCGTTGTGTCCGCTATATTACTTTTGAATAGACTTAGTTGTATTAGAGCATAAGATTTTATTGTGTTTCTTCTGTTGATGATTTTGACCTGGGTTTTACAATAAACCTTGATTTGATGATAATTGGAGTCGTTTAAATTCTTCAATCCTTCACCAGCGATCTCTGACCAAGTCATTGTTAAAATACTCCTCACCTTAATTCCGGGTTCAAGAATCGAGGGTCATCTTGAGCGATTCACTCAGGACAGACTGCTGGTTAGGAAATAAACAGCAGTGTCCTATTCTCTCTCTTGGGAAAGCTACTCTAGTGGAGTAGGAACCGGGTGGGTGTTGCCCCACCGGCAAGAGAGAGAATCACCTGGGTATTGGTAGGGGTCTGGAGATCTGTGTGATATAAGTCTCAGGCTGTCGGTTAGGAATAAACGGCAGGCTTGAATCAGTGCTCTCTTCAGTGGAAGTGTCCCAGTGCGACATCCCCTGGCCTCTGAAGTTTCAGTGCCAGCTGGAGAGAGACACACACAGACATCCAAACCCCAGATATCGGCCCAGTAGTGGAGTAGCGGAGATGGCACCCTCTACAATGGCGAGCCAGCCAGGAGCACAGGGTACTCCCCGCACGAGCTCATGACAGGGAGAGTCATGAGAACCCCGATCCATGTCAGGGTACCTTCCCTGACAGAGGGGCAGCTTAGGGAGGTAAATCGAGACAAGTTTGCTAAGAAGCTGATGGAGCAGCTAAAGGAAATTAACTGGCAGGCAGCGTTTAATATGGGGACCCAGCACCGGAGGAACAAGCTGCTACTCGAGCCCCACACTACCCAGGAATGGGCCATAGGGGACCAAGTAATGGTCCGGAATTTTGCACGGGTAGGAGCCTTTGAGCCACTGTACGCGGGACCATACAGTATAGTGGACAAGGCCAGCCCCATGGTTTACGCAGTACAGCTCCCCCGGAAGATTAAATGGTTCCACGTGAACCAGTGCAAACTTTTCGACCCCACCAGGGCCGGTAAGAGTAAGTTGGGGGGGGGGCTGGGAGTGATAATAGAGAAACCGCCTGCAGAATTGACGACGGTGGGGGAGGTCCCTAACTCCACGACCACACAACCGGGGGCAAGGTACTGTCCCCAAGGGGCAGTCCCAAAGAGACCGACAGTGCTGCAAGCACCCAGCCCAGGGACAGTGATGATTCCCAAGCCCTTACCTGTGGGTCAGGTGGCCTGCCTTAGTATAGAGGCTAAGGAGGCGGAGGAAGGGGAAATATCACCTTGGGCTTGGGAACCAGTCAGGGGACGAAGGAGCAATCGGGTCTCCAAGCCCCCTCTAAGATGGTCACCCTCACAACTCCCTGTCACCCGGTCCCGCAGTAAGGGGGCCTGAGTAGGAGGGAGCGCTGAGGGATCCCCGAACCCTGTTGGGGAAGGAGAGGCAAGAGGCAGCCCGAACCCCCGGGAGGGGACGGTCTGGCCCGAGCCATTCGACCAAACAGGCGGACTGCCCCAGTTTAGCGGGGCACAGTTTTAATTTGGCCACCCGGAGACGGGTGGCATTGTATATATCATATTCCTTTTTCTTTCCCCCTGCTAGTTTTAATTAGTGTGTAGTTGTGTGTGAAGTATTTAGGATCGTGGGAACACAGAAGCGCCTGGTGCAAGGGTAAAATGATGAAGCACCAGGCACTAGGACCCTGGTGCAGCCGGGCTGTAAACACAGAATCCCAGACAGGCTGCGGCAACTTCAAAGCAGGAGCTGCTGCTGCCACCGGATAGCGGCAGGCACTAGGACCCTGGGGAGCCGGGCTGTGGACACAGAATCACAGACAGGCTGCGGCAACTTCAAAGCGGGAGCTGATGCTGCCGCTGGATAGAACCCATGCACTTTAAGGTAGGTAGGGCTGTAGAGGCAAGAATGTGTTTTGTTTTTTACAGATAGGGCACCGGACGATGTGGAGTTTGATGATCTTGGCGATGGTGGGACCGGGAGAACTCCGCAGAGGCGAGACAGAAGAGTCCTTCGACTGACCGGGTTAGGGTGACTGAGGGCAGGCGGGTGTGTTCAACCTGTGAGGGGGATGCTGGACATGAGGGATCGGTCCTCGGACTGGGAACGGACTGGACAACACCTACCGGACCATCACGGGGTCACCGGGTAGGATCACCGTTTGCGGGGATAAGGGGTGGGCTTCTGACCAGGGCATTTATTTGTGTTCATGGGGATCTACCAAGGCATGCCCACAAGGGGCATTAATCACTTTTGTAAGGTGGTGGCAGAACCCAGGGAACGGGATAAATTGACCGCAGTGGGGAGGGATGTGTAACGCCCAGGGAAGGGATGACTGTAGAAGCTACCGAACTGCTGGTTCAGGTAAAGCGACCCCTGCCCACAGCCCAACCGATCGACCCTCACAACTGTCCGATCACCACCAGGGGGGGGCCTGAGAATGGTTTAGTGTTTGCCCCACAAAGGAAATGTTGTACAGGGGGTACATTGTGCTGTCGCCTCAGTTGGACTAAACCTCTCAGCTGCAGGTATCGACGATGGAGGATAAATGAAGAGCCCTCAACGGGAAGAAGCGAAGTGCAGCCAAGAAAGGAGGACCCTTGGTGAAATAAACAGATGCAATTGTAAATAGTTGTATGGATTCGCGTGAAATGTGTACTTGATTGTGATATATGTACAGGGACCCTTACGTTTGGGGTCCCGGTGAAATGTGTACTTGATTGTGATATATGTACAGGGACCCTTACGTTTGGGGTTCCGGTGAAATGTGTATATGTTACTGTCTGCTTGAATTAAGTATGGTCTTGTCTTTCCCTCTCATTGAAATCAGGGGTAGCCTAGATTAAGGGAACTGTCTTGGGAATTGTAATTTCGCATGCTGAGGGGGGGGGACCTACGGTCCACACAAAAGGAAATAATTGCCCTTCACCTGTGTCGATACGGTCCAAGCAGGTAGGGACGTATCGAAGGGGCATCTGTAAGGTTTTCGGGCAATTCGGCCCTTTTGGAACTGCCCAAGCATAAAAACTCAGAGACTGTAAACTGACTTTTCAGCCAAGAGAACAGAACCAGTTTTCCCAGCAGGCTTGGTCCGCTGAGCTGAGTAGGGACATAAGTACATAAATATTTACAAACACCCCCCTAGGAGCTACAAGGAAGAAGGAGCCAGACAACAAGATAACATCAAAACACAGACAAAGGGGCACGGGAATACACAGGAGGCTTGCATGCAAGCAGGACAATGGGATGGTCATGGCCCCATGCAAAGGTAAATGACCTGGCCTCCACCAGAGCAGAATCCAATCAACACCCCATCAACATAGCAGCTATCTCCGGAGCAGATGGAAGTCTTTGAAAATCTTCAAGGGAGCTCAACCTCGTTATCTCAAAAAAACAGACTGGAGGCGGACCTAGGGGAGGTACTCCCATCTCGACAGGTCTGACCGGCTCAAAGGGGGCGGGACCAGCGGGAACTTTAAATCTTACCTTTTTCAATGCAAAAGGGGCTGGCCGATCACAGGACAAAGCCAGGTAAAACAATATAAAAGGGGCTGTGTTTTCGATTGGGGGGCTCTTCGTTCTTGGCTCGACCTCTGCACCCCTGACTTGACCTCTGCAGCCAGTGACCGTAAGTACTCTGCAGCAGCTTGCAAAACTCCCTTGACTTTAATAGTGGTTGAGGCTTTGGGGAAAGGAACTTGTTTTGTGCCTTGTGATATTGCTAAAACCTGTGTAATCATAAGAATTTTCGTTGTGTCCGCTATATTACTTTTGAATAGACTTAGTTGTATTAGAGCATAAGATTTTATTGTGTTTCTTCTGTTGATGATTTTGACCTGGGTTTTACAATAAACCTTGATTTGATGATAATTGGAGTCGTTTAAATTCTTCAATCCTTCACCAGCGATCTCTGACCAAGTCATTGTTAAAATACTCCTCACCTTAATTCCGGGTTCAAGAATCGAGGGTCATCTTGAGCGATTCACTCAGGACAGACTGCTGGTTAGGAAATAAACAGCAGTGTCCTATTCTCTCTCTTGGGAAAGCTACTCTAGTGGAGTAGGAACCGGGTGGGTGTTGCCCCACCGGCAAGAGAGAGAATCACCTGGGTATTGGTAGGGGTCTGGAGATCTGTGTGATATAAGTCTCAGGCTGTCGGTTAGGAATAAACGGCAGGCTTGAATCAGTGCTCTCTTCAGTGGAAGTGTCCCAGCGCGACATCCCCTGGCCTCTGAAGTTTCAGTGCCAGCTGGAGAGAGACACACACAGACATCCAAACCCCAGATATCGGCCCAGTAGTGGAGTAGCGGAGATGGCACCCTCTACAATGGCGAGCCAGCCAGGAGCACAGGGTACTCCCCGCACGAGCTCATGACAGGGAGAGTCATGAGAACCCCGATCCATGTCAGGGTACCTTCCCTGACAGAGGGGCAGCTTAGGGAGGTAAATCGAGACAAGTTTGCTAAGAAGCTGATGGAGCAGCTAAAGGAAATTAACTGGCAGGCAGCGTTTAATATGGGGACCCAGCACCGGAGGAACAAGCTGCTACTCGAGCCCCACACTACCCAGGAATGGGCCATAGGGGACCAAGTAATGGTCCGGAATTTTGCACGGGTAGGAGCCTTTGAGCCACTGTACGCGGGACCATACAGTATAGTGGACAAGGCCAGCCCCATGGTTTACGCAGTACAGCTCCCCCGGAAGATTAAATGGTTCCACGTGAACCAGTGCAAACTTTTCGACCCCACCAGGGCCGGTAAGAGTAAGTTGGGGGGGGGGCTGGGAGTGATAATAGAGAAACCGCCTGCAGAATTGACGACGGTGGGGGAGGTCCCTAACTCCACGACCACACAACCGGGGGCAAGGTACTGTCCCCAAGGGGCAGTCCCAAAGAGACCGACAGTGCTGCAAGCACCCAGCCCAGGGACAGTGATGATTCCCAAGCCCTTACCTGTGGGTCAGGTGGCCTGCCTTAGTATAGAGGCTAAGGAGGCGGAGGAAGGGGAAATATCACCTTGGGCTTGGGAACCAGTCAGGGGACGAAGGAGCAATCGGGTCTCCAAGCCCCCTCTAAGATGGTCACCCTCACAACTCCCTGTCACCCGGTCCCGCAGTAAGGGGGCCCGAGTAGGAGGGAGCGCTGAGGGATTCCCGAACCCTGTTGGGGAAGGAGAGGCAAGAGGCAGCCCGAACCCCCGGGAGGGGACGGTCTGGCCCGAGCCATTCGACCAAACAGGCGGACTGCCCCAGTTTAGCGGGGCACAGTTTTAATTTGGCCACCCGGAGACGGGTGGCATTGTATATATCATATTCCTTTTTCTTTCCCCCTGCTAGTTTTAATTAGTGTGTAGTTGTGTGTGAAGTATTTAGGATCGTGGGAACACAGAAGCGCCTGGTGCAAGGGTAAAATGATGAAGCACCAGGCACTAGGACCCTGGTGCAGCCGGGCTGTAAACACAGAATCCCAGACAGGCTGCGGCAACTTCAAAGCAGGAGCTGCTGCTGCCACCGGATAGCGGCAGGCACTAGGACCCTGGGGAGCCGGGCTGTGGACACAGAATCACAGACAGGCTGCGGCAACTTCAAAGCGGGAGCTGATGCTGCCGCTGGATAGAACCCATGCACTTTAAGGTAGGTAGGGCTGTAGAGGCAAGAATGTGTTTTGTTTTTTACAGATAGGGCACCGGACGATGTGGAGTTTGATGATCTTGGCGATGGTGGGACCGGGAGAACTCCGCAGAGGCGAGACAGAAGAGTCCTTCGACTGACCGGGTTAGGGTGACTGAGGGCAGGCGGGTGTGTTCAACCTGTGAGGGGGATGCTGGACATGAGGGATCGGTCCTCGGACTGGGAACGGACTGGACAACACCTACCGGACCATCACGGGGTCACCGGGTAGGATCACCGTTTGCGGGGATAAGGGGTGGGCTTCTGACCAGGGCATTTATTTGTGTTCATGGGGATCTACCAAGGCATGCCCACAAGGGGCATTAATCACTTTTGTAAGGTGGTGGCAGAACCCAGGGAACGGGATAAATTGACCGCAGTGGGGAGGGATGTGTAACGCCCAGGGAAGGGATGACTGTAGAAGCTACCGAACTGCTGGTTAGCACGGATGTTGTATCAGGTGAGATACCTTTGCTTCTGAGCAGACCGTCGATGAAGAAAGCACACATGAAACTGGATATGGAACAGGATAAGGCAACAGTTTTTGGAAAGACGGTGGACTTACAATTTACACAGTCGGGTCACTATTGTATTCCATTACTGACAAATAATATTTCAAGTACAGTTGTTAAGGATGTGTTAATGGCAGTTGAAAATGGGACTTTAGCTGATAAAAAGCTTGTTGTATTAAAACTGCTTAGGCAATAATGGTATTGATAGTAACATCTCCTCAGAGGCTGAAATATTTATTAAAGGATGCAGGGGTAAGGGATGAAGACTATACTAAGCTAATAGAACTGGTTAGGGATCGCTGTGAAGTTTGTAGGAAGTACAGAAGGACACCAGCACAACCGGTAATAACCAGGGGCGGGATTCTCCGACCCCCCGCCGGGTCAGAGAATCGCTGGGGGTTGGCGTAAATCCCGCCCCCCGCCGTCCTCCCAATTCTCCCGCCTCCCAAAAACCGGCCCGGTGTGAGTCCCGCCGCCCGCCTCGGAGAATGGCGGGGTCTAGCACGACTCAATGGGCGCCAGGGCCGCCCGAATTCTCTGGCCCGTGAAGGGCCAAAATCCCCGCCTGTCTGTACCCGGTCCAGCCGGCGTAAATTAGAGTAGGTCCCTTACCGGAGGGACCTGGCGGCGCGGGCGGGCTCCAGGGTTCCTGGGGGGTTGAGGGGGGGATCTGGCCCCGGGAGGTGCCCCACGGTAGCCTACATGCAAAGAATTCATTGCAGATGGTTGGGGGCTATAATCCCTATCAATTAGTGTTTGGTAGAAATCCTAAAATTCCGTCCATTTTGGATGACCAACCTCCAGCTTGGGAAGGGACTACAATTAGCTCTGGTTTTGCTGAACATTTAAATTCATTACATAGCAGTAGAAAAGCTTTTTTGGAAGCAGAAGTCTCTGAAAGAATTCGCAGAGCTTTGAGGCATAATGTACGGCCATCAAATACCGTTTTTCAGCAAGGAGACATAGTATACTATAGGAGAGACAATTTTAATGAATGGAAAGGCCCAGGGAAGATCATAGGCATAGGTGGCAAAACAATTATTTTGCAACATGGCAATCAAACTGTTAGGGTCCATTCATCAAGGATAATGGGTACAGATTACAAATTTTCAAATTTAGACAGAGCAGACAGACATGACGAGGAACCAGGGTCATCTGGTACACACGTATTACACGTATGAGGACCAGTTAACTGATAGACAGGGTTTATGTCGAGGAATACAACACTTCTGATGATTTAGAACAGGCCATTTTTACGAAAGGACAACTGCCAAAAGTTGGTACAAAAGTGACATACTTGCCTGAAGGGTCTAGTCAATGGCAGGATGCAACTGTTATTAGTAGAGCAGGAAAGGCCACTGGAGAGTATAAACATTGGTTGAATGTACTCCATTCAAAGGAGGGAGTAAAGACAATGGATTGGGAACACGAAGTTCAAAAATGGAGGGCACAGAAACGCAGTGCCAGTTCAGATAGTACATTAGATAATGAACAGGTCCGCAGTGTCGTGTTGGGTGTTCCGATACACAAATGAACCAACACGGTTGTAGATGGTACAACTCTGATTTATTGTCTTCTACAATTAAAACTAATAACTGCTGGCTGAGGTTCGTGCTTCACCAGCTAACCTGTGGACCCAGCCCTTTCACTATTTTGGTGAGGCACTCAGCACATGGTGTATGTCTGAGAGGCACGTTGTGAGCTCTGTGCTCTGAGCTATCTCCTGGTAGAATGAGCGGGAACTGTGGTGTTCCCTGTTTTATAGTGCGTGTGCTCTCACTGGTGATTGGCTGCAATGTTGTGTGTGTGTTGGTTGGTCCAACTACCTGTCCATCAGTGTGTGTGTGATTGCACCATGATATGCTGATCTGGATATCATGACACGCAGGAAAAGGTCGAGAACTATTGAAAGGACATCCCACAGCAGAAGGGAAAGATCAAGCGTAGCGGTACAGAACCAGATACCAGGCGGGAGAGGGGACGTAGTTTATCAAGGTCTCGGAACAGGAGTAACACTATAAATACTAATAGGAGTAGAAGCCCACATGCACGTGAGATTTTGGTGGCTTCCAATAAGTTAGATGAAAAAGCTATCAAAGATGCCAAACAGCAAGAACTGCATAGTTGGAATGAATTTGGGGTATACACGGAAGTACCGGATAGGGGACAAAGAGCTCTATCCCACAGATGGATTTGCACGGAAAAGATTCTTCCAGGTGGAACTTATAAGACAATGGCCAGGCTTGTGGCAAGGGGATTTGAAGGAAACTGAGGATCAGAATCCACCTGCAGCTGGAAAGCTTATTTTAAAGATCTTCTTAGCTCTATTAGCCACAAAGGCATGGGAATGCAAATCTATAGATATAAAAGCTGCCTTCCTGCAGGGGCATCAGCTCCAGAGAGACATTGTTCTCCGTCCTCCTAAAGAGGCAGCTAACACAGAAGGGGTACTCTGGAAGTTGAACAAATGTGTATGTGGATTAAATGATGCGTCTAGAGTCTGGTATTTTTCGGTAAGGTCAGTTTTGTTAAAGTTAGGCTGTTGCCAATTAAAAGCAGATCCGGCAATGTTTTACTGGCACTATAAAGGAAATCTTTCTGGCATCTTTATGAAATGAAATGAAACGAAATGAAAATCGCTTATTGTCACAAGTAGGCTTCAATGAAGTTACTGTGAAAAGCACCTAGTCGCCACATCCCGGCGCCTGTTCGAGGAGGCTGGTATGGGAATTGAACCGTGCTGCTGGCCTGCTTGGTCTGCTTTAAAAGCCAGCGATTTAGCCATGTGCTAAACCAAGATGCATGTCGATGATTTTTTGTGGGGTGGGACTAGTGATTTCGAAGCTATTGTAATCTCTGGTTTGAGGAAAGAATTCAGGGTTGGAAGTCAGGCTTCCGGTGCATTTAAATATATTGGACTGGAAATTGGACAGACGAAGTTAGGGGCAACTTTACGTCAGCAATCGTATTTGGAAAGCATCAGCCCAATAGCAATTAGTCGTGCCTGAGTTTCACAAAAAGATGCAAGGTTTCAAAGATAGAAAAAGAGCAACTGCAAAGTTTGATTGGGCAACTGAATTGGTTAGGTAGACAGACTAGACTGGACGTGAGTTTTGATGTCTTAGAGTTGAGTACAAAAATGAATGATCCCAAAGTGGAAGACATAAATAGAGCAAATAAAGCGTTGGTCAAACAAAAATGAAGGAGTGTGTTTTCAGGTTCCTGGTTTTAGGTGACCTGAGGCACTTGAAACTCATAGTTTATAGTGATGTGGTTTCAAGTGCAAGAGGTTTTATAATTTTCCTTTTGGGGAACAATGGTAAATGTTGCCCTCTTTTGTGGGAAACAAAGAAAATAAGGAGAGTGGTCAAAAGCACCTTGGCTGCTGAGGTGTTAAGCCTTGTAGAGGCAGTGGATATGGCCTTTTATATATCTCAGATATTGACAGAAATTTTGGGATTTGGGGATTTAGGTAATATACCTATTGACTGTCACATTGACAATAAATCCCTGTGGGAAAATATGCATTGTACAAAAAGTGTCAATGAAAAAAGGTTAAGAATAGACATCACAAGTTTGAAGCAGATGTTGGACAAAGGGGAAATAGCAAAAATTAAATGGGTTGACAGTAGCTATCAATTGTCAGACTGTTTTACAAAAAGAGGGACTAGCTCACAGAAACTTTTGGATATTGTTAATGAAGGGCGCCTGTTTCTGTGACTGTTTTTTTTCTTCCAAAAATGAAAAAAAAAGAAGGGGGGTAATTGCGTGTGTGTTTTTGAGTTTCTTGTAATTTTGTTTTCACCTAATTACTTTTTTTCTCCAAGGAAGGGGAGACTGTTAAGGAATGGGTTAAGAGACATTCCAATTAGTTGTCTCATTTATGTTAAGTATTCAATAATTGACACTGATATGTAAAGGGGCTTCAGGTGGCCTTTGGGTCAGGTGATGTGACGTTAGAGTTTTGTGCAGAGTCTTTTGAAGTAAATTAAAGGTGTTTGTGGACAAGGTGCCAAACCTTTGACTCTTTAGACAACAGCAGCTAAACGGCTAACATGGGGGAGGATCTCAAAGGGCTGAATGGCCTCCTGCTTTTATTTTCTATGCATGTTTTCTCTCTACCTCCCTTTTTAAATAGTGGGGTTACATTAGCTACACTCAAATCCGTAGGAATTGTTCCATAGTCTACAGAACCTTGGAAGATGACCGCCAATGCATCCAATATTTCTGGGGCAACTACCTTAAATATTCTGGGATGTAGATTCCAAGGCTATGGGGGTTTATTGGCCTTCAATCCCATCTAGTTTCCCAATACCCAATACCATTTCTCTACTAATACTGATCTCCGTCAGTTCCTCCCTCCTCCCTCTGTGTTCCCCAACATTTCTGGTATGTTATTTGTGTCCTCCTTTGTGAAGACAGAGCCAAACGTATGTATTTATTTGGTCAACCAACGTATGTATTTATTTGGTCAACCATTCCTTTGTTCCCTATTATACATTCCCCTATTTCTGACTGTAAGAGACCTACGTTTGCCGTCACCAATCTTTTTCTCTTCACGTACCTATAGATGCCTTTACAGTCAGTTTTTATGTTCCGGGCAAGCTTGCTCTCATTTTCCCTTCCTAATCAATCCCTTGGCCCTCTTTTGCTGAATTCTAAACGGCTGCCAAACTCAGTTCTGTTGTTTTTTCTATACATTCTATAAAGCCTCGTCTCAGTAATGGTGCCCACGAAACTATTAGCGATTGTTGAAAATCCCACCTGGTTCACTTCAGCATCGTTACCTGGTCTGACCCCAGGTCCACAGCAATGTGGTTAATTCTTAGTTGCCCTCTGAAATGGCCTAGCAAGTCACTCAGTTCAAAGGCTATTAGGGAGGGGCAACAAATACAGGCTCAGCCAGCAGCGCACACATCGCATGTGAGAGTTGGGCAGCACGGTAGCATAGTGGTTAGCACTGTGGCTTCACAGCACCAGGGTCCCAGGTTCGATTCCCGGCTTGGGTCACGGTCCGTGTGGCGTCTGCACGTTCTCCACGTGTCTGCGTGGGTTTCCTCCGGGTGCTCCGGTTTCCTCCCATAAAGTCCCGAAAGACTAGGGGCTGGATTCTCTGTTTTTGGGACTAAGGCCCCACGCCGTCGTAACAACTGTGGAAAACTGGCGAGAAAGGGCCACACATTCCTAACCCTGCAGGGGGCGAGCAGTGAACCAGCGTAAACCTAGCAGCTTTTGCTGCAGATACGGGCCCTGCACTTCCGGGTCGGAGGCCGCGCATGCGCATGGCGGAGCTGGACACTAGAAATAGGCCGCCCCCCCTCCCCGATCGGCCGTGCGCCCGACCCTGACTGCCCACCCAAACATTGCCCGGCCGCGTATAAGGCCCTCCGATCGGACTGAGTCTGCAGCCGCCGCGCTAGTTTCCCGACTGGCAGGACTATGAGTGGTCCACGGCATCAGGACTTCGCCTGGGCAGGGGCAGAGAATTATTTTGAGTTTGGCATAATTGTGGGTGCTCTTCGCTCAAGGTGGGAGGAAGAAACAAAGGAATCTAAATTGGAATGTGAAGACTAGTGGTCTTTGTTTAAGGAGTCCATGTGCTCCTTTGTTACATGATGTGGAGATGGCCAGCGTTGGACTGGGGTGGGCACAATAAGAAGTCTTACAACACCAGGTTAAAGCCCAACAGGTTTGTTTTGAATCACTAGTTTTCGGAACACTGCTCCTGTCTCCTTTCACCCGAGGAAGGAGCTGCGCTCCGAAAGCTAGTGATTCAAAACAAACCTGTTGGACTTTAACCTGGTGTTGTAAGACTTCTTACTGTCCTTTGTTACAGGCAGTCTTGATGAACCTACATTTGTAAACCTTGTTCTATTTTGTTTGTTCCCAAATTGGTGGAGATTTCATTAATTTTTCTGTCAGCTCATTGCTCGTCAGATTTACTGATCGGGAATTTTCATGTAGCGAAGTTTATGGATTTTACTTTTCTTTGAAATTGACTTTTTTTTCCAAAAAATATACTTTATTCATAAAATCTATCGCAAACATTACAGAACATTTCGAATTGTCTTGACTGTACATTTCCATCAGAGTTACACATTCCCTTGACTTTCTTCCATTCAATTTTGATAACCTTACACACATATCGCTCTTTAAGTTACAATTCCTTCTTAAACATTTACATTGTCATGTTTCTTTTATACATTGGAGTGTTACTGACCCAGACCGAGGGGGGTTTACACTGTTTCCCGCCCCTCGGTGTGCATTGACTGATACATCTAAACCAAATTAACTCATTTGGCTGCAGGCCGAGTGTATCTTTGTGCTTTTGTTTTAAATACAGATGAATCACAAGTCACAGCCAATAATTCTAGCTGTTTCAAGAATTCCAAGATTGCTCTGTCACAACACAGTGACAATGGGGACAGAAAGGATTTTCCTTCTGTGGAATGTTTAACTCATTCAGACTTCACTGTTACCCTTTGAACTGAAGTCTTTGTGAAGTGTTACAGTTATCTTCCACACCAATTGCAATGTCTGGTGATTTGACTTCTCCCAAAACCACCATGCTGTGGGATAATTGCTCTCGAGATCTAATTGATTAAATAGCAATTAAGTGACAATAGAACAAAGAACAAAGAAAAGAACAGCACAGGAACAGGCCCTTCGGCCCTCCAAGCCTGCGCCGACCATGCTGCCCGTCTAAACTAAAATCTTCTACATTTCCTGGGTCCGTATCCCTCTATTCCCATCCTATTCATGTATCTGTCAAGATGCCCCTTAAATCGTCCCTGCTTCCAACACCTCCTCCGGCAGCGAGTTCCAGGCACCCGCTATCCTTTGTGCAAAAAGCTTGCCTCGTACATCTCCTCTAAACTGATACACCATCAATAATACACGACGATTGATAAAACATAACTGAGGCGTAATCCACTAAACAGCAAGCCTCCTGCCTCTGGACCCGAACTGGGTCCGGAGGCGGAGACTTGCCACTTTTATACAGAAGCCCGAGGTGAGGAGCCACAGGCGGAGCCAGCCTGGACAAGCCCAGGCATGCACGATACAGCACAATGCATATAATACAATAATTTGGTTCACCACATTCACCCCCTGTTTAAAAAAGAGTCCGGCAGGGGCGAAGTGGTCTTAAAGGTCAGGTCTGTCGGGGGCCTTGACCTTCCGCCGTGATCGCCTCAGTCCCGGCTGTGGTGTGGGCGCCGGCCTCCAGACCTGCGCGTCCGTGAGCGTGTTGTCATCTTCTTCTTCACCCAGATGTTGAGTCGGCGAAGGGGGGGGCGCGGTGTACGGGCGGAGGTGGTGGTGCTTGTCGCCGGTGGGCCTGCGGGTGTCAGTTCGCGAGGGAGGTGAGCAGGGGTGGGGGAAGGCGGTGTAGGGTGGGGGTTGGTGGTGATCGTCTCCGGGAAGCCTGAACCAAATCCTGAAGGGAGACCGTGTCCTGCCGCCCGTCCTGATGTGCCACGTAGGCATATTGGGGGTTTGCATGGAGCAGCAGGACCTTCTCGACGAGGGGGTCAGTTTTATGGCTCCTCGCATGCTGCCGGAGAAGAACGGGCCCTGGGACTCTCAGCCAGGATGGAAGCGAGACCCTGGAGGTGGACTTCCTGGGGAAGGCAAACATACGTTCATGAGGAGTCTCGTTAGCTGTACATAGGAGCGACCGGATGGAGTGAAGCGCATCGGGGAGGACCTCCTGCCAGCGGGAGACTGGGAGATTTTTCGACAATAGGGCCAGAAGGACGGCCTTCCAGACCGTCGCGTTCTCCCTCTCCACCTGTCCGTTTCCCCGGGGGTTATAGCTGGTCGTCCTGCTGGAGGCGATGCCTTTGCTGAGCAGGAACTGACGCAACTCGACGCTCATAAAGGAGGAGTCCCGATCACTGTGGATGTAGGCGGGGAACCCAAACAGGGTGAAAAGACTGTGCAAGGCCTTGATGACGGAGGCAGAGGTCATGTCAGAGCAGGGGATGGCGAAGGGGAATCTGGAGTACTCGTCAACAATGTTGAGGAAGTACAAGTTACGATCAGTGGAGGGGAGGGGCCCTTTGAAGTCCATGCTGAGGCGCTCAAAAGGGTGGGAGGCACTCCGCGCAGACCTGGCAGTCCCTGGTCACGGAGCTGACCTCCTCGATGGAGTAAGGCAGGTTGCGAGCCTTGCTGAAGTGGAAAAGGCGGGTGACCCCCGGGTGGCAGAGGTCATTGTGGAGAGCCCGGAGTCGGTCTACTTGTGCGCTGGCACATGTACCGTGGGAGAGGGCATCTGGGGGCTCATTGAGCTTCCCGGGTCGATACAAGATGTCATAGCTGTAGGTGAAGAGCTCGATCCTCCACCTCAGGATCTTGTCATTCTTAATCTTGCCCCGCTGTGTGTTATTGAACATGAAGGCAACCGACCGTTGGTCAGTGAGGAGAGTGAATCGCCTGCTGGCCAGGTAATGCCTCCAATGCCGCACACCTTCTACGATGGCTTGGCCTTCTTTTCGACAGAGGAGTGTCGAATTTTGGAGGCATGGAGGGTACGGGTGAAGAAAGCCACGGGCCTGCCTGCCTGGTTGAGTGTAGCGGCAAGAGCAAAGTCCGGCGCATCGCTCTCCACTTGGAATGGGATGGACTCGTCCACAGCGTGCATCGCGGCTTTGGCAATGTCTGCTTTGATGCGATTGAAGGCCGGCCGGGCCTCAGCCGACAAGGGAAAAGTGGTGGATTTGATCAGTGGACGGGCCTTGTCTGCATAGTTGGGGACCCACTGGGCATAGTAAGAGAAGAACCCCAGGCATCTCTTCAGGGCCTTGGGGCAGTGAGGGAGGGGGAGTTGCAGGAGGGGACGCATGCGGTTGGGGTCGGGCCCTAGGACTCTGTGTTCCACAACGTCGCCGAAGATGGCCAGGCGGGTTGTGCGGAAGACGCATTTCTCTCTATTATAAATTAGGTTCAGGAGTTTGGCCGTGTGGAGGAAGCGCCGGTGGTTCTCGTCATGGTCCTGCTGGTCACGGCCACAGATGGTGACGTTGTCTAGGTACGGGAATGTGGTCCGCAGCCCGTACTGGTCAACCATTCGGTCCATTTCCCTTTGGAAGACCGAGGCCCCGTTGGTGACGCCGAAGGGAACCCTGAGGAAGTGATAGAGGCGGCCATCTGCCTCGAAGGCAGTGTATTGGCAGTCCTCTGGGCGGATAGGGAGCTGGCGGTACGCAGACTTCAAGTCGACTGTCGAGGAGACTCGATACTGCGCAATCTGATTGACCATGTCAGATATGCGGGGGAGGGGGTACGCGTTGTCTCTGGTTCACCACACCTTCTGAGTTGGGACTAAAAACAGAAAAGGACTTGAAGGGACACTTGGTTATTAAGGGGATATAGGATGCACGCACGGGGTTGGGCGTGTGGGCTTATACGTGCAACATAATGGCACCAAAAGAGGGATGTGGATATTCGGTCCATATTTAAATTTAGCTGCAGGACGGGCCTCTCTCCCTCCTTTTTGTGTGGGAACCGGGCCTTGGAAGTCAGTACTGTCAGGAATACTGTACCCATGCAGTAGACAGACTCGGACGTAGTCTATCATGACAATGTTAGGTGTTATAATCTTAGTACTTGCGGATATCAAAAGCCCTCAATTGGTTGAACTCCCCCGGGACGGACTAGTTAGGATTGGGGAAACTAAAACCCGATTACATGGTGTCATAACGGTATCACGTGGGCAAAAGTTAGACTACAGGAGGCCGCAGATGATTATAATAACGGGGTCACTCCTGGGTCAGAGGTACGCAGGTGAAAGAAAAGGAGCAGTTTAGGAAACATTGGAGGGTGATTTGGCAGTGCAAACTCAGTAATGAGTTCAGTGCAGCTAGCTGAAATAAATAGTTACACCTCCTGTAGCTGCGGAAGTTGGGTAAGGGCTGCAGGAGGGCCCGACTCAGTGGCGTTGTACCACACCCGAGACAGAGATAATCTCGGGGCCTACTTTGTGGTGGCAGTCACAGCTTCTACCTGCAAATGACGGACTCTTGATCAGTGGGAGAATTTTCACCTCGCAGGAAGAACGCCAGGTTACCTATTTGGGGTCTGGTGGGATTTTCCCTGTATATTTTTTTAAAATATAAATTTAGTGTATCTAATTCATTTTTTTCCAATTAAGGGGCAATTTAGCGTGGCCAATCCACCTATCCTGCACATCTTTGGGTTGTGGGGGCAAAACCCACGCAGACACGGGGAGAATGTGCAAACTCCACACGGACAGTGACCCAGAGCCGGGATCGAACCTGGACCTCGGCGCCGTGAGGCAGCAGTGCTAACCACTGCGCCACCGTGCTGCCTTGTCCCTGTATATTGATGAAACATCAGGCGATATAATCCGACCGGCCATGAACAGAGCTACAGAACTCGCTCAGGAGTATGTCAGGCACTCTAAGGTACAGACAAGCAAGGGGAGGATGCAGGTGAACGTCGCAATCAGGACCGCCACCAGGATGGGACTCTCCGGGACACACCATTGGTGGGACATATTCGTTCCAGGGTCAGCAGGCAACCGATTAACAGACGGGTGGGAGGTGATTAGGATAGGATGACCATTGGCATGGGCATAATGCTGGTTATGGGCAACGGTTATGTGTTGTCAGCAACGAAAAGTGGAAAAGACTCTGACCGCCCCTCGGCACATCCCAGTGCCATTTCTCCGCGTACGGGAAAGGGAGAAGGTAGCGCCGATACCTACAGCAGGGTGGTTTAGGACACTTGCCCTGCTCTGGAGGGTTGGCCATCTGAAGGATTCGGTACCGTGTCCTCAACAATAACCAAAAGGCAGGAGAGCATCCATGGCGACCAGCAATGATATCCACAAGGTAGAGTCCTAATTAGGATAATGAGTATAGGGACACCTGTTAGTGGCTACCTTGGGCGTGACCAGGGGGAATTGTAGTAAAGCAAACCCAGGGAGTGTGGGCTGTGCAGAGGAATGAATGGAAAGGGTTAAACAGACTGCCTGATTGTAGTATTCACACTCACTGTGGACAGACACTACAAATGACCACATCCCAGACAGCAGTTGCTCCCCAGGTGAGAACTTTCCGAGGCTACAGCAACAGCAACAGAATTGATACTGCTTAACGAGACTCCACAATGTCTGGAGGAGTCATTGTGCCCCTGGAAGCTAATCAAGTATCAGGGAAATGGGGACAATTAACACACCGCTTTGATATTGTAAACAGGTAGACAGGAGAAAATGATTAAAGTTAAACACAGGCACAATGTGATCAGAACAGAACTGGGACAAATTCAAAGTAACAATATTGTGACCGAATGTAAATGTAATGCTTTGTAACACAAAGTACGGTAGCACAGATGCTGGGGCGTATGTGACCACGATGCTGGGAACGCTGATGGACGCCGGGTCCTTCCCGAGGCCCCTGGAGCTGGATGGGGCGCAGAGTCCTGGCCAGGAGGCCAAGGGCGAACGAGCCGCCAGGGGCGATGGTGGTAAGGTTCCACCGCTTCACCGACAGGGAGAGCGTCCTGCGATGGGCGAAGAAGGAGCGGAGCAGCAGGTGGGAGAACACCGAGATTCGGGTTTACCAGGACTGGAGTGCAGAGCTGGCGAAGAAGCGGGCAGGATTCAATCGGGCCAAGGCGGTCCTCCACGGGAAGGGGGTGAAGTTCGGGCTGTTACAGCCGGCGAGGCTGTGGGTCACACACCAGGACCAACACCACTATTTTGATACACCGGATGGGGCGTGGACTTTCATCAAGAATGAGAAGTTGGACTCGAGTTAATGGTTTGCAGTATGTTATGGGGGTTGTGGGTGAGGGGGATGGGGCGGTGTATGGGTGGGGGTTTCCCACCCGTTTTCTTGGGTCTGGGTGGCCCTGGGGCCCTCGGGAATTTGGGTGAGGTCGCAGTTGGGAGGAGCTGCGTCGTAGGGGGTAGGGTCGGCCCAGGCAGGGGGCGTGGCTTTTTCCCGTGAAATGGTGGCGGCGATACCCGAAGCTGGGGGGGGGGGGGGGGGGTGGGGGGGGGGGGGGGGCGGTACTGTGTTCGATGTCCGCATTGCTTTATATGGGGTGTAGGGGGGGGGGGCTCTCTTTACTCCACTCAGGTGGGGGGGGGGGGGGCTGGAGATTTGGATGGGGAATCCAAAGGGGTGTTGGAGGGAGCGGCCGGGGTCAGCATGAGTCAGCTGACTTATGTGAGTGCAATGGGGCGGGGGGGTTTGGGGGGGGGGGGGAACTGGGTTGCTGCTGTGCTGATTGAATCAATGGTAAGAGGGGGGGGGGGGGGTAAGGGGATTAAGCAGTTGCTTGGTCGGGGAGGGGGGGGACCTGGGTTGCTGCTGTGCTGATTGAATCAATGGTAAGAGGGAGAGTCGGGGCGGGGAACCTCCGCCTGGGGGGCTGGAGGGTGCGAGAGGCACGGGCACGTGGCTGGCCTAAAAAAGGAGATGGCTAGTTGGCAGGGGGGTGGGGTAGCCTCCCGATCCAGCTGATCATGTGGAACATGAGAGACCTGAATTAGCCGGTCAAGAGGGCCCGGGTGTTCTCGCACTTAAAGGGGCTGAAGGCAGACGTAGCCATGCTACAGGAAACACACCTGAAGATTGCGGATCAAACCAGGCTGAGGAAGGGATGGGTGGGACAGGTTTTCCATTCAGGTCTGGATGCGAAGAACAGGGGGGCTGCAATCCTGGTGAATAAGCGGGTGGCATTTGAGGCGGCGGGTATTGTGGCGGATAAGGGGGGTCATTATGTTATGGTGAGTGGCAGGTTGCAGGGGGCCCGGGTGGTGCTAGTGAATGTGTATGCTCCGAACTGGGATGATGTGGGGTTCATGAAGCGGATGATGAGTCGGATTCCGGATCTGGAGTCATGTAGCAATGGGGGGGACTTCAACACGGTCCTGGACCGACTCTGGACCAGTCTAGGTTGAGGTCGGGTAAGCGGCCGGCAGCGGCCAAGGTCCTGAGGGGGTCATGGACCAGATGGGGGGAGTGGATCCGTGGAGATTTGCCAGGCCAAGGGCGAGGGAGTTTTCCTTCTTCTCCCATGTACACAAGGCTTACTCGCGGATAGGTTTTTTCGTGCTAAGCAGGACGCTGATCTCGAGGGTGGAGGGGACGGAGTATTCAGCCATTGCGATCTCGGACTATGCCCCTCCACTGGGTGGAGCTGGGGGTGGGGGAGGAGAGAGGCCAACGCCCGCTGTGGCGAATGGACGTGGGACGATTGGCGGACGAGGAGGTCTGTGGGTGGGCCCGGAGGTGCATCCAGAGATATGTGGAGGCCAATGATAATGGGGAGGTGTCGGTGAGTGTGGTCTGGGAGGCGCTGAAGGCGATGGTCAGGGGGGAGCTAATCTCAATCAGGGCCCACAGGGAGAAGAGGGAGAGGATGGAGAGGGAGAGGTTGGTGGAGGAGATACCGAGGGTAGATAGGAGGTATGCGGAATCACCCGAGGAGGGGCTGCTGAAGGAGCACCGGAGCCTCCAAACGGAGTTTGACTTGCTAACCACGGGGAAGGCTGAGGCCCAGTTGAGGAAGGTCCAGGGAGCAGTGTATGAGTATGGGGAGAAATGTATGAGTATGGGGAGAAGGCAAGTCGGATGCTGGTGCATCAGCTACGGAGGAGGGAGGCGGCTAGGGAGATTGGGGGAATTAGAAATAGGGGAGGAACACGGTGCGGAGTCCAGCTAAAATAAACGAGGTCTTTAAGGACTTCGATGGTAAACTGTATGAGTCAGAACCCCCGGAGGGTGGGGAGGGGATGAGGCAGTTCTTGGACCAACTGAGGTTCCCAAACGTGGAGGAAGGGCGGATAGAGGGACTGGGGGCCCCGATTGGGATGGAGGAGCTAGTTAAGGGGTTGGGGAGTAAGCAGGCGGGCAAGGCCCCGGGGCCGGATGGGTTCCCCATAGAGCTCTATAGGAAATTCCCGGAGGTCTTGGGCCCGGTGTTGTTGGGAACATTTAACGAGGTTAAGGAAAAGGGTATCCTTCCCCCGACGATGTCGCAGGCTCTGATCTCGCTTATCCTCAAGCGTGATAAGGACCCGCTGCAATGCGGCTCCTGTAGGCTGATTTCACTCCTTAGTGTGGATGCCAAACTGTTGGCCAGGATCTTGGCCACTAGGATTGAGGATTGTGTCCCGGGAGTGATTCATGAGGATCAGACAGGGTTTGTGAAGGGCAGGCAGCTGAGTACGAATGTGTGGAGGCTCCTGAATGGGATCATGATGCCCTCGGAGGGGGGGGACGCAGATGTGGTAGCGGCAATGGACGCGGAGAAGGCCTTCGATCGGGTGGAGTGGGAGTACCTTTGGGAGGTGTTAGGCAGATTTGGATTTGGGGAGGAATTCATAGGGTGGGTCAAATTGTTGCACCAGGCTCCGGTAGCGAGTGTGTCAACGAACCGGCTGCAGTCAGGGTACTTTAGGTTATATCCCCCCTGCTGTTTGCCTTGGCGATTGAGCTGCTGGCCATGGCGTTGAGGGAGTCCAGAAACTGGAGGGGGTTGCTTCGGGGGGGGTGGGAGGAGCACCGTGTTTCGCTGTATGCGGATGACCTGCTTCTGTACATTGCAGATCCGGTGGAGGGGATGGGGGAGGTCATGCAGATTCTTAGGGATTTTGGAGACTTTTCGGGATACAAGCTAAACGTGGGAAAAAGTGAGCTTTTTGTGGTGCATGCAAGGGGCCAGGAAGAGAGGTTTGGGGAGCTACCGCTCAAGATGGTGGAGAGGAGTTTTTGGTACTTGGGCATCCAGGTGGTCAAGAGCTGGGGGGTCTTGCACAAGCTCAACTTAGCGCAGCTGGTGGGTCAGATGGAGGAGGACTTTAGGAGGTGGGACATGTTGCCACTCTCCTTGGCGGACAGGGTGCAGTCCGTAAAGATGACGGTCCTCCCTAGGTTCTTGTTCGTGTTCCAGTGCCTGCCCATTCTCATCTCCCAGTCCTTTTTCAAGTGGGTAAATAGGAGTATTATGGGATTTGTGTGGGCAAATAAGACCCCGCGGGTTAAGAGACTGTTTTTGGAGCGCAGTCGGTGGGGGGGGGGAGGGGGGGGGGGGGGGGGTCGGTTGCCGCTGCCGAACCTGTGCAGCTATTACTGGGCAGCGAATGTGTCGATGATTCGGAAATGGGGAATGGAGGGAGAGGGGTTGGCGTGGAAACGGTTGGAGGCGGCGTCCTGTATAGATACGAGTTTGGGGGCACTGGTGATGGCACCGTTGCCGCTTCCGCCGACGCAGTATACCACGAGCCCGGTGGTGGCAGCGACACTGAGGATTTTGGGGCAGTGGAGACGGCATAGGGGGGAGGTAGGAGCCTCAGTCTGGACCCCGATACGGAACAACCACAGGTTTGTTCCAGGTAGGATAGACAGTGGGTTCCTAAGCTGGCACAGGGCGGGATTCAGAACGATGGGGGATTTGTTTATCGATGGGACTTTTGCCAGTCTGAGGGCGCTGGAGGAGAAATTTGGGCTACCTTTAGGTACATGCAGGTTCGGACATTTGTGAAAAATCAGGTGGGGGGATTTCCGCTGCTGCCTGCCCGGAGGATACAAGACAGGGGGGTCGCGGGGGTGTGGGTGGGGGATGGCAAAGTATCGGACATATACCAGGAGCTGCAGGAGGCCTCGATGGAAGAACTGAAGGGCAAGTGGGAGGAGCAGCTGGGGGAGGAGCTGGATGAGGGCCTGGGGGCTGACGCCCTGGGCAGGGTCAATTCCTCCTCCTCTTGCGCCAGGCTTAGCCTGATTCAGTTTAAAGTGGTGCACCGGGCGCATGTGACAAGGGCGAGAATGAGTAGTTTTTTGGGGTAGAGGACAGGTGCGTGAGGTGTTCAGGGAGCCCAGCGAACCATGCCCATATGTTCTGGGCGTGCCCGGCGCTTACGGAATTTTGGAACGGCTTTGCAAAGGCTATGTCCAAGGTCTTGGACACTCGGGTGAAACCGAGCTGGGGGATCGCGATTGGGGTATCAGATGAGCCGGGAGTGCAGCAGCCGAAAGAGGCCGGAGTTCTGGCCTTTGCCTCTTTGGTAGCCCGGAAAAGGTTTCTTACTAATGTGGAGGGACGCGAAGCCCCCAAGTGTGGAGGCTTGGGTCAATGACATGGTGGGGTTTCTCAGGTTGGAGAAGATAAAGTTTGCCTTGCGAGGGTCCTTGCTGGTGTTCTCCAGGAGGTGGCAACCGTTCCAGACTTTCTCGTGGAGCGTTAGGTGGAGGTCAGCAGCAGCAGCAACCCGGGTGGAGAGGGGGGCATTTCATTAGGGGCTGGTTTAGCACACTGGGCTAAATCGCTGGCTTTTAAAGCAGGCCAGCAGCACGGTTCAATTCCCGTAGCAGCCTCCCCGAACAGGCGAAGTAACTTCATTGAAGCCTACTTGTGACAATAAGCCATTTTCATTTTCATTTTCATTTCATTTTATTTGTAAGAGGCGGGTGCCCTACTTTGCTTTGTTTTTGTTTATTAAATTCTTAGTTGGTTAGGGGGTTAAGGTGTTTTGTTGGCACAGTGTTTTGCCTTCTTTGCATTATATTTTCTATTGTACTGTTTTGTAAAAAATTATGGAAAAATCTTGAATAAAAACATTTTTTTTTAAAAACAAAAAGTACGGTAGCACAGTGCTTAGCACTGTTGCTTCACAGCGCCAGGGACCTGGGTTCGATTCCCGGCTTGGGTCACTGTCTGTGCTGAGTCTGCACGTTCTCCCCGTGTTGGATTGGATTGGATTTGTTGATTGTCACGTGTACCGAGGTACAGTGAAAAGTATTTTTCTGCGAGCAGCTCAACAGATCATTAAGTACATGAAAAGAAAAGGAAATAAAAGAAAATACATAATAGGGCAACACAAGGTCCACAATGTAACTACATACGCACCGGCATCGGATGAAGCATACAGGGTGTAGTGTTAATGAGATCAGTCCATAAGTGGGTCATGTAGGAGTCTGGTAACAGTGGGGAAGAAGCTGTTTTTGAGTCTGTTCGTGCGTGTTCTCAGACTTCTGTATCTCCTGCCCATTGGAAGAAGTTGGAAGAGTGAGTAAGCCGGGTGGGAGGGGTCTTTGATTATGCTGCCCCCTTTCCCCAGGCAGCGGGAAGTGTAGATGGAGTCAATGGATGGGAGGCAGGTTCGTGTGATGGACTGGGCGGTGTTCACGACTCTCTGAAGTTTCTTGCAATCCTGAGACGAGCAGCTGCCATACCAGGCTGTGGTGCAGCCTGATAGGATGCTTTCTATGGTGCATCTATAAAAGTTGGTCAGGGTTAATATGGACATGCTGAATTTCCTTAGTTTCCTGAGGAAGTATAGGCGCTGTTGTGCTTTCTTGGTGGTAGCGTCGAAGTGGGTGGACCAGGACAGATTTTTGAACATGTGCACCTCTAGGAATTTGAAACTGCTAACCATCTCCACCTCGGCCTCGTTGATGCTGACAGGGGCGTGTACGATACTTTGCTTCCTAAAGTCAATTACCAGCTCTTTAGTTTTGCTGGCATTGAGGGAGAGATTGTTGTTGCTACACCACTCCACTAGGTTCTCAATCTCCCTCCTGTATTCGGACTCGTCGTTATTCGAGATCCGGCCCATTCTGGTCATATCGTCAGCAAACTTGTAAATGGAGTTGGAACCAAATTTTGCCACGCAGTCGTGTGTGTACAGGGAATATAGTAGGAGGCTAAGTACGCAGCCTTGCGGGACGCCGGTGTTGAGGACTATTGTGGAGGAGGTGTTGTTGTTCATTCTTACTGATTGTGGTCTGTTGGTCAGAAAATCGAGGATCCAGTTGCAGAGTGGGGAGCCAAGTCCTAAGTTTTGGAGCTTTGATATGAGTTTGGCTGGGATTATGGTGTTGAAGGCGGAGCTGTAGTCAATAAATAGGAGTCTGATTAGGAGTCCTTGTTGTCGAGATGCTCTAGGGTTGAGTGTAGGGCCAGGGAAAAGGCGTGTGTTGTGGACCGGTTGCGACGGTATGCGAATTGCAGTGGATCAAGGTGTTCTGGGAGTATGGAGGTGATGCGCTTCATGATCAACCTCTCGAAGCACTTCATTACGACTGAAGTCAGGGCCACTGGACGGTAGTCATTGAGGCATGTTGCCTGGTTCTTCTTTGGCACTGGTATGATGGTAGTCTTCTTCCATGGGTTTCTTCCGGGTGCTCCGGTTTCCTCCCACAAGTCCCGAAAGACGTGCTTGTTAGGTGAATTGGACATTCTGAATTCTCCCTCTTGAAGTTAAAAACTCACCACTATTCTTAGAATTCCCCCTATACCAAAAAGGGTCGATATTCTAAATGGTGAACAGGGATTCTCATCCCTGACTCCGATGTAGGCTTCAGTGGGTGCTATTCAGGTCAAACTATATTTTCAAGTTATCCCCCGGTATAACCCATACCTTCACCAAAGAATTTTACCTACTTACCCCTTGGTAGCATTGATAACCTGGGTCCTGCATTCTAAGTAAGTTTCAGGTTAAAACTTTTAAGTTATTTTATTATATATATATTTTTAAAGCTGCAATCACTTTCTTTACAGAAAGGTAAAAAGATCTTGCTTCTGGATCCTTCTGGTTGGTTGAAGGGACCTTCAGCCCAAATGACAATCAATCTTCTTTTAAGTCTGGTCTTCTTTAGATGTATTTGCTGGTTAGCTCGGTTGATGTGTTCTATCTTTCCCATGTACCGAGCTGTGAGAGCTGGCTCTGCTGGCTGTCTCTGAGCTGACTCTGCCTCCTCTTTAAATTCTAGTCTTCCCTAGATGTATTAGCTATTTTAGCTCGGCTGCTTTGCCCTGTCCCTTTCCCATGACCAAGCTGACTGTAATCTGACTCTGAGCTGCTTGTTCCTTCTCTGCTTCTCCGCCTCTCTGCTTCTCTCTGAGTTTTGGTAGTTCCTGCTCTTGTCTCTGGGTTTATATTCTCTTTCTAACAGTTATTAAGTTTTTATGACTTTATTGTAAAGTAACTCTTATTTCACTTTGATTGTAAAAAGTATCTTTTTAAAAAATATATATTTTATTAAAGTTTTTCGATCAAAAAGAATTTTCCATTTTTACAACTTTGTAACAAAATGTACATTGACCGTTATTTAAACAATATATTAACTAACAACAAGTGCAGAAAAAGAAATAGTAACATTGAAAAAATAAATATAATTATAAACAACTAGCATGGAAAAGAACAAAAAAACCCCAAGGACCCACATGTACCCTCCCCTTCCCCCCCCCCCCTCCCCCCTGGGTTGCTGCTGCTGTATTTCCTGTTTTCCCTTATCGCTCTGCGAGATAGTCAAGGAACGGTTGCCACCGCCTGGTGAACCCCTGAGCCGAAACTCTTAGTGCGTACTTTATTCGCTCCAATTTTATAAACCCTGCCATGTTGTTTATCCAGGCCTCCACGCCCGGGGGCTTAACTTCTTTCCACATAAGTAGAATCCTTCGCCGGGCTACTAGGGACGCAAAGGCCAAAACATCGGCCTCTCTCGCCTCCTGCACTCCCGGCTCTTCTGCAACCCCAAATATAGCCAACCCCCAGCTTGGTTCGACCCGGACCCCCACCACCTTTGAGATCACTCTTCCACACCCACCCAGAACCCATGCAATACCGGACATGACCAAAACATGTGGGTGTGGTTCGCCGGGCTTCCCGCGCACCTCCCGCACCTATCCTCCACTCCAAAAAACCTACTCAGCCTAGCTCCCGTCATATGCGCCCTGTGTAGAACTTTGAATTGGATCAGGCTGAGCCTGGCACACGAGGACGAGGAATTTACCCTACTTAGGGCATCTGCCCACAGCCCCTCCTCAATCTCTTCCCCCAGCTCCTCCTCCCATTTACCCTTTAGCTCCTCTACCATCGTCTCCCCCTCGTCTCTCATTTCCCTGTATATATCGGACACTTTACCATCACCGACCCATGCCCCCGAGATCACTCTGTCCTGGATCCCCTGCGCCAGGAGCTGCGGAAACTCCCTCACCTGTTGCCTTGCAAATGCCCTCACTTGCATATATCGGAAGGCATTCCCAGGTGGCAACTCGTATTTTTCTACCAGTGCTCCCAGACTCGCGAACGTCCCATCCAAGAACAAGTCCTTCAATGTCACAATTCCTGCTCGTTGCCAAGATTGGAATCCCCCGTCTATCCTTCCCGGGACGAACCTGTGGTTGTTCCTTATTGGGGACCACACCGAGGCACCCGTCACCCCCCATGTCGTCTCCACTGCCCCCAAATCTTCAAAGTCGCCACCACCACTGGGTTTGTGGTGTATTTTCTCGGGGAAAACGGTAACGGCGCCGTCGCCAGTGCTTTTAGACTTGTTCCCCTACAGGACGCCATCTCCAGCCGTTTCCACGCCGCTCCTTCTTCTTCCCTCATCCACTTACATATCATAGACACGTTGGCGGCCCAATAATAATCACTCAGGCTCGGCAGTGCCAGTCCCCCTCTGTCCCTCCTATGCTGCAGGAACCCCCTCTTTACCCTTGGGGTCTTTCCAGCCCACACAAAGCTCATAATACTCCTATCCACTTTCTTGAAGAAGGCCTTGGTAATCAGTATGGGGAGGCACTGAAACACGAAAAGAAACCTCGGGAGGACCACCATTTTGACCGCCTGTACCCTACCCGCCAATGACAGGGGCACCATGTCCCACCTTTTAAAGTCCTCCTCCATCTGCTCTACCTGTCGTGTCAAGTTAAGTTTATGCAAGGTTCCCCAGTTCCTAGCCACCTGGATCCCTAGATATCGAAAGTCCCTTGCTACTCTCCTCAACGGTAAATCGTCTATTCCCCTGCCCTGTTCCCCGGGGTGCATCACAAACAGTTCACTCTTTCCCATGTTCAATTTGTATCCCGAGAACTCTCCAAACTCCCTGAGTGTCTGCATTATCTCAGGCATCCCCTCCACTGGGTCCGCCACATATAGCAGCAGATCATCCGCAGAGAATGACACCCGATGTTCCTCTCCTCCTCTAAGCACCCCTCTCCACTTCTTAGAGCCCCTCAGCGCAATGGCCAATGGCTCGATTGCCAACGCGAACAGTAACGGGGACAAGGGACACCCCTGTCTTGTGCCCCTATGTAATCGGAAATAGTCGGATCGTTGCCTGTTTGTAACCATGCTTGCCACTGGGGCCCCATACAGGAGCTGAACCCATCTGATGAACCCCTCTCCAAATCCAAATCTCTTCAGTACCTCCCACAGGTAGTCCCACTCCACTCTATCGAATGCCTTCTCTGCATCCATCGCCACCACTATCTCCGCCTCCCCCTCCAGTGGGGGCATCATCATCACCCCCAACAGCCTCCGTATGTTAGCATTCAATTGCCTCCCTTTAACAAACCCTGTCTGGTCGTCATGTACCACCCCTGGGGGACAGTCCTCTATCCTAGTCGCCATCACCTTGGCCAGTAACTTGGCGTCTACATTTAGGAGGGAGATGGGCCTGTATGACCCGCACTGCAGCGGGTCTTTGTCTCGTTTCAGGATCAGCGATATCGTCGCCTCCGACATCGTCGGGGGTAGTGTCCCCCTTTCCTTAGCCTCATTGAAGGTTCTCGCCAGGAGTGGGGCCAGTAGGTCCACATATTTCCTGTAAAATTCCACCGGGAACCCATCTGGTCCCAGGGCCTTTCCTGCCTGCATGCTCCCGATTCCTTTTACCATCTCCTCCATCTCAATCTGCACTCCCAGACCTGTCACCTCCTGCTCCTCAACCCTCGGGAACTCCAACTGGTCCAAGAAGTGCATCATTCCCTCTTTCCCCTCCGGGGGTTGGGACTTATACAGCCTCTCATAGAATGACTTAAACACCCCGTTCACCCTCTCCGCCCTCTGTTCCATCCTTCCCTCCCCGTCCCTAATTCCTCCGATCTCTCTCGCTGCCCCCCTCTTCCTAAGTTGTTGGGCCAGCAGTCGGCTCGCCTTTTCCCCATACTCGTATTGTATTCCCTGTGCCTTCCTCCACTGCGTCTCCGCCTTACCCGTGGTCAGCAGGTCAAACTCCGTCTGTAGTCTCCGTCTTTCCTTGTATAACCCTTCATCCGGGGCCTCCGCATATTGCCTATCCACCCTCAGAATCTCCCCGATCAGTCTCTCCCTTTCTTTACCCTCTTCTTTCCCCTTGTGGGCTCTTATGGAAATCAGCTCCCCCCTAACCACCGCTTTCAGCGCCTCCCATACTACTCCCACCTGGACCTCTCCATCATCGTTGACCTCTAGGTACCTTTCAATACATCCCCTCACCCTTCCACATACCCCCTCATCTGCCAACAGTCCCATGTCTAAACTCCAAAGTGGGCGCTGCTCCTTCTCCTCTCCTAGATCCAGATCCACCCAGTGTGGGGCGTGATCTGAAACGGCTATAGCCGAATATTCCGTTCCTGCCACTTTCGGGATCAGCGCCCTTCCCAGGACAAAAAAGTCTGTCCGGGAGTATACTTTATGGACGTGGGAGAAGAAGGAAAACTTCTTACTCCTCGGCCTAGCAAATCTCTAGGGATCTACTCCTCCCATCTGCTCCATAAACCCCTTAAGCACCTTGGCCGCTGCCGGCCTCCTCCCGGTCCTAGATCTGGACCGGTCCAGCCCTGGGTCCAGCACCGTGTTGAAGTCCCCCCCAATACCAAATTTCCCATCTCTAGGTCCGGGATGCGCCCCAGCATACGCTTCATAAAACCCACGTCATCCCAGTTCGGGGCATATACGTGCACCAGCACCAACGCCTCACCTTGCAATCTGCCACTCACCATCACGTACCTGCCCCCACTGTCCGCCACTATGGTCTTAGCCTCAAACAGTACCTGTTTCCCCACCAGTATTGCCACCCCTCTATTTATCGCATCTAATCCTGAGTGGAAAACCTGTCCCACCCATCCTTTCCTTAATCTGACCTGATCCGCCACTTTCAGGTGCGTCTCTTGAAGCATAACCACATCCGCCTTCAGCCTCTTTAGGTGCCCAAATACCCTTGCCCTCTTAATCGGCCCGTTCAATCCTCTCACGTTCCACGTGTTCAACCGGGTTGGGGGGCCCTTTTTCTCCCCCCATCGTCGACTAGCCATCCCCTTTTTTAAACCAGCTCCTCACCCGGGTCCCACGCACCTGTTTGTCACCCAGACGGCGCGCTCCCGTCCCGACCATCCCATCCCATATCAGCTCCCCCTTACCCTCAGCAGCAGCAACCCAGTTAATCCCCCCCCCCCCCCCGCTAGTTTCCCTTCTAGCTTGATTGCTCCCCCCATATTGCTTCCGGGAGTCAGCAAACTCTGGCTGACCTCGGCTTCCCCCGTTTACCCTTGGCCTCCCTGCGTGTGGGGCCCCCTTCCTTCCTGCGCCCACTTTTCCCGCCACAATTTCCGTAGCGCGGGAGAAAAGCCCGCGCTTCCCTCTCGGCCCCGCCCCTCCCTCTCGGCCCCGCCCCTAATGGTGCAGTTCCCTCTCCCCTTCCCTGTCCCCTTCCCCACCGGCGCCCACATTTCTTCGTGTCCCGTCCCCCCCTCTGGGGGTGGGGGAGAAAAAATTCTCCCGTCCAACATTTTTACAGATAAGCCCTCCCCCTCTCCCCCCTTTACAATTCCTTGCCACCACCTCGCTACTTCTTTCCAAACATCCATTCCTCAAATCTAGTCCAACTTCTCTTCTTGAATAAATGCCCACGCCTCCTCCGCCGTCTCGAAGTAGTGGTGTTTGCCCTGGTGTGTAACCCACAGTCTTGCCGGCTGCAACATTCCAAATTTCACTTTTTTCCTGTGGAGCACCGCCTTGGCCCGATTGAAACTCGCCCTCCTTCTCGCCACCTCCGCACTCCAATCTTGATACACACGGATCACCGCGTTCTCCCACCTGCTACTCCGTGTCTTCTAAGCCCATCTCAGGACCATCTCTCTGTCTTTGTAGCGGTGGAACCTCACCACTGTTGCTCGCGGTATTTCCCCTGCCTTCGGTCTTCTCACGAGGACCCGGTATGCTCCCTCCACTTCCAGGGGGCCCGTCGGGGCCTCAGCTCCCATTAAAGTATGGAGCATCGTACTCACATACGCCCCAACATCCGCTCCCTCTGACCCTTCGGGAAGACCCAAAATCCTTAAATTCTTCCTCCTCGAGCTGTTCTCCAGGGCTTCCAGCCTTTCTATGCACCTCTTATGTAGCGCCTCGTGTGTCTCCGTCTTCACCACCAAGCCCTGTATATCGTCTTCATTCTCGGCTACCTTTGCCTTCACTCCACGGAGCTCCATAGATTATCATAGAATTTACAGTGCAGAAGGAGGCCATTCGGCCCATCGAGTCTGCACTGGCTCTTGGAAAGAGCACCCTACCCAAGGTCAACACCGCCACCCTACCCCCATAACCCAGTAACCCCATAACCCAGTAACCCCATAACCCCACCCAACACTAAGGGCAATTTTTGGACACTAAGAGCAATTTATCATGGCCAATCCACCTAACCTGCACATCTTTTGACTGTGGGAGGAAACCGGAGCACCCGGAGGAAACCCACGCACACACGGGTAGGATGTGCAGACTCCGCACAGACAGTGACCCAAGCTGGAATCGTACCTGGGACCCTGGAGCTGTGAAGCAATTGTGCTATCCACAAGGCCACCGTGCTGTCCATCTCCTGGGTCTTTTGCGTCTCCTTCAATCCCTCAATCGCCAGCAACATCGGCGCCAGCACCTCCTTCTTGAACTCCTGCTGTTCCGGGCCCCATACCAACTGGGCTCCCTCAGCCGCCATCTTGCTTCTCCCTTCTCTTCTCTGCCGCTGCTCCAGAGGATCCTCTGCAATCTGGCCACTACTATCGCTTCTTTCCATCCACACCCGGGGGGACTCCTTCCTTTATCGCCTCACACTGAGTTTGGCTGTGAAAAATTTCCGTTGGGGCTCCCGATAAGAGCCCAAAAGTCCGTTAAAACGGGAGGTGCCGAAACGTGCGGCTCAGCTGGTCATCGCCGCAACCGGAACCCGTAAAAAGTATCTTTGATCTAAACATTCTAATACAACTAAGTATTCATTTTGACATGACCTCACCTCTCAGGTCTCTGATTACATTGTTTCCTTTGTGATGTTCAAAGTTCCTTTGTGATATTCAAAAATGCTTTGGTTTCAAGAGATGTGAATTTTGGTTTGGTTCCTGTCATTTCTATAGTTTTATTTTCTAATTGTGTCCCCAGCTCATTTGATTTTAGCTTTAAATTATGTTTCTCGTAGACTGATAGTCTCCAGTTTTCTTTAATTTACTTGGTGTTAGCAGAATTTCACACCTAGAATTGTCACCAAATTCAACTGAACTTCATCCTTTCCTTTCCAGCTGCTTACTAAGATAGTTAATTTCAATGAATGTGTGAGCCATTGTTTTTAGCTGCATACAAAAATCCTGTGTGTTTTGTTTGCTAAGCCTGCTTGACCAAGGCTATCTGCATTTTACAATCCTCTCCTGGCAGCTGCTGTTAACCCTTTGTGGGATCTTGCCCTATATTCTCTCATGTTTCTCTCAGACCAGATATCGCCAGACTTCCATGTTTCAAATGACACATTTTCAATATCACTCTGTGTACCTGAACATGCGCCGGAGTGTAGCGACTAGGGGATTTTCACAGTAACTTCATTGCAGTGTTAATGTAAGCCTACTTGTGACACTAATGAAGTTTATTTATTTTATACGAAGGGTGTAAGAATGTGTGAGAACCTTTGAGAAGCAGCTGAAATTACAGGTCCGAGTTCTGCTCTCCCTCATGCATGTTGAATAAAAACCATTTTTGTTGAAGTTCGATATGGTCTCAAAAGATTCCGTTTGTTTATCCTCTCCAACACCCCTCTGTACACCGTTGAGACTCTGTACTCCCAAATTCCTACTTCAATTCTACAATACTCTTTGACCTTCCTACTCTTGCTGATGTATTGACATTGGAGGCACGCCAGAGAAGGTTCACTAGGTTGACCCCAGGCTGTCCCCGTGTCTATGTGGGTTTCCTCCAGGTGCTCCGGTTTCCTCCCAGTCCAAAGATTTTTTAAAAATATAAAATAAATTTAGAGTACCCAATTCATTTTTTCCAATTATGGGGCAATTTAGCGTGGTCAATCCACCTAGCCTGCACATCTTTGGGTTGCGGGGGGGGGGGGCGAAACCCACGCAAACACGGGGAGAATGTGCAAACCCCACGCGGACAGTGACCCAGAGCCGGGATCGAACCTGGGACCTCGGCGCCGTGAGGCTGCAGTGCTAACCCACTGCACCACCGTGCTGCCTTCACAGTCCAAAGATATGCATGTTAGGTGAATTGTCCATGCTAAATTGTCCCTTAGTGCCCAAAGGTTAGGCGGGGTTACAGGGTTTGGGCGGGAAATTGGGTCTAGACAGTACGCTCTTTCGAAGGGTCGGTGCAGACTCGATGGGCCGAATGGCCTCCTTCTGCACTGTTGGGATTCTATGATTCTCCACAGAACAACTTCTCATCCTTGGTAACTTCAACCTATCTTAACGCATCATGTTCTCTCTCCTCTGATTTCACTATCCTCCTGACCTCACTTAATCTCTCCCTCCATTTAAACTCCTCAACCTGTATTCACAACAACCCCCTTGACCGTGACATCTCAAGTGGCCTCTCTACTCCCATTGTTACCCACAGCTAAGACCCAATCTCCGAGCCTCTCCAGTTGCCCCTCTCCCCTAAACAAAATGCCCTTTATCCTATCTCCAACCTGAAGCTGGACTTGTGACTGGAGTCACTGTGGAGCTTCTACAAGGATGAGGTCTTCATGGACAACACATGCAGGGAGGTGAGCGTACCGCAGGTACAGAGTGCACAGGCAGAGAGGGAATGGATGGCTGCCAGACAGAGTGAAAGCATGAGGCAGGTAGTGCAGGAGTCTGTTGGGTCCATCTACCTCTCTAACAGTGCAGTGCAGTGCAGTTGATGTTCCCGACATCAGCGAGGCTTTTGACAAGGTCCCGCATGGGAGACAGATCAAGAAAGGAAGAGCCCAGGGGTTCCAGGGAAATTTGGCAAATTGGATCCAAATTTGGCTTCGTGGCAGGAGGCAATGATGGTCGAAGGTTGTATTTGTGACCAGAAGCCTTTGTCCAGTGGTACTTCAGGAATCGGTGCTCTTGCATTTTTCAGTGTGCGTTACTTGTCTTGGTGTAATCTCCAGGGCGGGGGGGGGGGCGGGGTTTATGATCAGTAAGTTTGCAGATTTCGACTGATCCGAAATCAGTCGATTTCGGCGGGAGAACAGCTGGTGAGTCAGTTTCAGCGGGAGCATTGCGGAAGGAGGTTGCTGGGAGGTAAGTCAACCTTTAAAAGCACTTCTCTTTGCAGGGGCAGGCTAGTCGATTTCGGCGGGAGAACAGCTGGTGAGTCATTTTCAGCAGGAGCATTGCGGAATTCTCAGCAGGAGCTGAGAATTTTTCTTTTTTTTTAAATTAGTTTTTTAGGCGGGAACAGGAAGTCGACCCGCGGACGTCTGGGAAGACCCTCACCAATAAATTCTGGTGGAGAGGAAACCCGAGACACTACACGTGTAGTGTCTCCCACCCACCCTCCTCCTCTAACCTAATAATAAAACCCATTGGTCTGAGGTAAGTACCATATTTTATTATATTATTATTTTTTAATAAAAATTTAATTTAGTTGTTAGCCAGATCTTGGTAGAAAGTTAGAGGAATGGCAGGGAAGGGAGTGCAATGTTCCTCCTGCAGGATGTTTGAGGTGAGGGATGCAGTTAGTGTCCCTGCTGATTTTACCTGCAGGAAGTGCTGCCATCTCCAGCTCCTCCAAGACCGAGTTAGGGAACTGGAGCTGGAGTTGGAAGAACTTCGGATCATTCGGGAGGCAGAAGGGGTCATAGATAGCAGCTTCAGGGAATTAGTTACACCAAAGATTGGAGATAGGTGGGTAACTGTAAGAGGGACTGGGAAAAAGCAGTCAGTGCAGGGATCCCCTGCGGTCGTTCCCCTGAGAAACAAGTATACCGCTTTGGATACTTGTGGGGGGAACGACTTACCAGGGGTAAGCCATGGGGTACGGGCCTCTGGCACGGAGTCTGTCCCTGTTGCTCAGAAGGGAAGGGGGGAGAGGAGCAGAGCATTAGTAATTGGGGACTCGATAGTCAGGGGCACAGATAGGAGATTTTGTGGGAGCGTGAGAGACTCACGTTTGGTATGTTGCCTCCCAGGTGCAAGGGTACGTGATGTCTCAGATCGTGTTTTCCGGGTCCTTAGGGGGGAGGGGGAGCAGCCCCAAGTCGTGGTCCACATTGGCACTAACGACATAGGTAGGAAAGGGGACAAGGATGTCAGGCAGGCTTTCAGGGAGCTAGGATGGAAGCTCAGAACTAGAACAAACAGAGTTGTTATCTCTGGGTTGTTGCCCGTGCCACGTGATAGTGAGATGAGGAATAGGGAGAGAGAGCATTTAAACACGTGGCTACAGGGATGGTGCAGGCGGGAGGGATTCAGATTTTTGGATAACTGGGGCTCTTTCTGGGGAAGGTGGGACCTCTACAGACAGGATGGTCTACATCTGAACCTGAGGGGCACAAATATCCTGGGGGGGAGATTTGTTAGTGCTCTTTGGGGGGGTTTAAACTAATGCAGCAGGGGCATGGGAACCTGGATTGTAGTTTTAGGGTACGGGAGAATGAGAGTACAGAGGTCAGGAGCACAGATTTGACGTCGCAGGAGGGGGCCAGTGTTCAGGTAGGTGGTTTGAAGTGTGTCTACTTCAATGCCAGGAGTATACGAAACAAGGTAGGGGAACTGGCAGCATGGGTTGGTACCTGGGACTTCGATGTTGTGGCCATTTCGGAGACATGGATAGAGCAGGGACAGGAATGGATGTTGCAGGTTCCGGGGTTTAGGTGTTTTAGTAAGCTCAGAGAAGGAGGCAAAAGAGGGAGAGGTGTGGCGCTGCTAGTCAAGAGCAGTATTACGGTGGCGGAGAGGATGCTAGATGGGGACTCTTCTTCCGAGGTAGTATGGGCTGAAGTTAGAAACAGGAAAGGAGAGGTCACCCTGTTGGGAGTTTTTTATAGGCCTCCTAATAGTTCTAGGGATGTAGAGGAAAGGATGGCGAAGATGATTCTGGATATGAGCGAAAGTAACAGGGTAGTTATTATGGGAGACTTTAACTTTCCAAATATTGACTGGAAAAGATATAGTTCGAGTACAATAGATGGGTCGTTTTTTGTACAGTGTGTGCAGGAGGGTTTCCTGAAACAATATGTTGACAGGCCAACAAGAGGCGAGGCCACGTTGGATTTGGTTTTGGGTAATGAACCAGGCCAGGTGTTGGATTTGGAGGTAGGAGAGCACTTTGGGGACAGTGACCACAATTCGGTGACGTTTACGTTAATGATGGAAAGGGATAAGTATACACCGCAGGGCAAGAGTTATAGCTGGGGGAAGGGCAATTATGATGCCATTAGACGTGACTTGGGGGGGATAAGGTGGAGAAGTAGGCTGCAAGTGTTGGGCACACTGGATAAGTGGGGCTTGTTCAAGGATCAGCTACTGCGTGTTCTTGATAAGTATGTACCGGTCAGACAGGGAGGAAGGCGTCGAGCGAGGGAACCGTGGTTTACCAAGGAAGTGGAATCTCTTGTTAAGAGGAAGGAGGCCTATGTGAAGATGAAGTGTGAAGTTTCGGTTGGGGCGATGGATAGTTACAAGGTAGCGAGGAAGGATCTAAAGAGAGAGCTAAGACGAGCAAGGAGGGGACATGAGAAGTATTTGGCAGGAAGGATCAAGGAAAACCCAAAAGCTTTCTATAGGTATGTCAGGAATAAGCGAATGACTAGGGAAAGAGTAGGACCAGTCAAGGACAGGGATGGGAAATTGTGTGTGGAGTCTGAAGAGATAGGCAAGATACTAAATGAATATTTTTCGTCAGTATTCACTCAGGAAAAAGATAATGTTGTGGAGGAGAATGCTGAGCCCCAGGCTAATAGAATAGATGGCATTGAGGTACGTAGGGAAGAGGTGTTGGCAATTCTGGACAGGCTGAAAATAGATAAGTCCCCGGGACCTGATGGGATTTATCCTAGGATTCTCTGGAAGGCCAGGGAAGAGATTGCTGGACCTTTGGCTTTGATTTTTATGTCATCATTGGCTACAGGAATAGTGCCAGAGGACTGGAGGACAGCAAATGTGGTCCCTTTGTTCAAAAAGGGGAGCAGAGACAACCCCGGCAACTATAGACCGGTGAGCCTCACGTCTGTAGTGGGTAAAGTCTTGGAGGGGATTATAAGAGACAAGATTTATAATCATCTAGATAGGAATAATATGATCAGGGATAGTCAGCATGGCTTTGTGAAGGGTAGGTCATGCCTCACAAACCTTATTGAGTTCTTTGAGAAGGTGACTGAACAGGTAGACGAGGGTAGAGCAGTTGATGTGGTGTATATGGATTTCAGCAAAGCGTTTGATAAGGTTCCCCACGGCAGGCTATTGCAAAAAATACGGAGGATGGGGATTGAGGGTGATTTAGAGATGTGGATCAGAAATTGGCTAGCTGAAAGAAGACAGAGGGTGGTGGTTGATGGGAAATGTTCAGAATGGAGTACAGTCACAAGTGGAGTACCACAAGGATCTGTTCTGGGGCCGTTGCTGTTTGTCATTTTTATCAATGACCTAGAGGAAGGCGCAGAAGGGTGGGTGAGTAAATTTGCAGACGATACTAAAGTCGGTGGTGTTGTCGATAGTGTGGAAGGATGTAGCAGGTTACAGAGGGATATAGATAGGCTGCAGAGCTGGGCTGAGAGGTGGCAAATGGAGTTTAATGTAGAGAAGTGTGAGGTGATTCACTTTGGAAGGAATAACAGGAATGCGGAATATTTGGCTAATGGTAAAGTTCTTGAAAGTGTGGATGAGCAGAGGGATCTAGGTGTCCATGTACATAGATCCCTGAAAGTTGCCACCCAGGTTGATAGGGTTGTGAAGAAGGCCTATGGAGTGTTGGCCTTTATTGGTAGAGGGATTGAGTTCCGGAGTCGGGAGGTCATGTTGCAGCTGTACAGAACTCTGGTACGGCCGCATTTGGAGTATTGCGTACAGTTCTGGTCACCGCATTATAGGAAGGACGTGGAGGCTTTGGAGCGGGTGCAGAGGAGATTTACCAGGCTGTTGCCTGGTATGGAGGGAAAATCTTATGAGGAAAGGCTGATGGACTTGAGGTTGTTTTCGTTGGAGAGAAGAAGGTTAAGAGGAGACTTAATAGAGGCATACAAAATGATCAGGGGGTTGGATAGGGTGGACAGTGAGAGCCTTCTCCCGCGGATGGATATGGCTGGCACGAGGGGACATAACTTTAAACTGAGGGGTAATAGATATAGGACAGAGGTCAGAGGTAGGTTCTTTACGCAAAGAGTAGTGAGGCTGTGGAATGCCCTACCTGCTACAGTGGTGAACTCGCCAACATTGAGGGCATTTAAAAGTTTATTGGATAAACATATGGATGATAATGGCATAGTGTAGGTTAGATGGCTTTTGTTGCGGTGCAACATCGTGGGCCGAAGGGCCTGTACTGCGCTGTATTGTTCTATGTTCTATGTTCTAGATGACAGGGCAGCACGGTAGCGCAGTGGGTTTGCATTGCTGCCTCACGGCCCAGGTTCGATCCTGGCTCTGGGTCACTGTCTGTGTGGAGTTTGCACATTCTCCCCGTGTCTGCGTGGGTCTCACCCCCACAACCCAAAGATGTGCAGGGTAGGTGGATTAGCCACGTTAAATTGCCCCTTAATTGGAAAAAATGAATTGGGAACTCTAAATTTAAAAACAAAGTTTGCAGATGACACCAAAATTGGTGGTGGCATAGTGAGGAGGAAAACCTTTGATTGCTGATGCATTTTGGGAGCCATGATGTGGAGATGCCGGCATTAGACTGGGGTGAGCACAGTAAGAAATCTTACACCACCAGGTTAAAGTCCAACAGGTTTGTTTCAAACACTAGCTTTCGGAGCACTGCTCCTTCCTCAGGTGAATGAAGAGATATGTTCCAGAAACATATATATATATATATAGACAGATTCAAAGATGCAAGACAATGCTTAGAATACGAGCATTTGCAGTTAATTAAGTCTTTACAGATCCAGAGATAGGGGTAACCCCAGGTTAAAGAGGTGTGAATTGTCTCAAGCCAGGACAGTTGGTTGGATTTCGCAAGCCCAGACCAGATGGTGGGGGGGGGGGGGGGGGGGGTGAATGTAATGCGACATGAATCCCAGTTGAGGCCGCACTCATGAGTGCAGAACTTGGCATTTTGGGAGGACTACGAAGGCAAGGGAAGATACAATGTACAGTAGGACACTAGAAAGTAGAGGGATCATGGAGTGCATGTCCAAATAACCCTGAAGGCAGTAGGACAGGTAGTTAAGAAGGCGTATGGGATACTTATCTGTATTAGCCGAGCAGGGACAGCACAGTGGTTAGCACTGTGGCTTCACAGCACCAGGGTCCCAGGTTCGATTCCGTCTGTGCGGCGTCTACACGTTCTCCCCGTTTCCTCTGGTTTCCTCCCAGTCCAAAGACGTGCAAGTTAGGTGGATTGGCTATGCTAAATTGTCCTTAAGTGCCCAAAAAGGTTAGGAGGGGTTATTGGGGTAGGGTGGAAGTGAGAGCTTAAGTGGGTTGGTGCAAACTCGATGGGCCCAGAGGGCCTCCTTCTGCACTGTATGTTCCATAATGGAGCTGTGTAAAACGCTTGTTAGGGCACTGGTGTAGTGCAGTTCTGGTCACACTATAGAAAGGATGTGATTGCGCTGGAGAGGGTGCAGATTTACCAGGAGGCTGCCTGGCCTGCAGCGTTTCAGCTATGAAGAGAGGGTGATGTTGATTTCCTTAGAGCAGAGAAGGCTGAGGGGGGGGGGGGGGGACGGACCTAATTGAGGTTTATAAAATTATACGGATATGAAGGAACTTTCCCCCTAGTAGAGGGGCCAATATCCAGGTGGCATAGATTTACGGTCAGGGACAGGAAATTTAAAGGGGATTTGAGGAAATGATTTTTCACCCAGAGGGTGATGGGAACCTGGGTGCATCTGCCCGAAAGGGTGGTAGAGGTGGCAACCTTCACAACATGGCCTGTTCTGGGTTTTCAAGTGCTAAGTGCTGGAAAATGGGACTAAAATAGATTGGTGCTTGATGACCGGCGGAGCCTCTCCCAGCACTATAAATCTTTATGGCAAATGGAGTAATATGTCTAATTAACCACATTTTAGAAAAGATATTAAGACTTTGTAGGGGGTGATGTGAAGATTCACTATGACACCAGTAATGAGACTTCAGATGCAAGGACATTGGAACTTGCCCTTAAAGCAGGGAATGGTTTTTTAAAGTATTTTTATTCAAATCTTTTACATTTCAAAAACATTACAACATAAAATAATCCCCCACCCCCGGCAACAGTCGGCGTAACTAGTTCTCCGAAATGCAGAAATAACAAACCCCTTCTCTTGTGGAAACCCTCATTCACCCCTCTTCGGGCAATTTTCACCATCTCTACATTCAGGAACTCGCATTAGATCCCCCAGCCACAGGATGGAGAAGCAGAGCTCCAACAAAACCCGCTTGTGATCAGGGAGGCGAAGGCTAAAATATCCACCCCGCTCCCACCTGCAACTCCAGCAGGTCTGACACTCCGATAATGGCCCCAGGGGGACTGGGCGCCAAGTCCACATGCAAGATCGCCGACATGGTGCTGAAAAACCTCCAAAACGTTTCTAACTTCAGGCAGGACCAGAACACATGTATATTAGCTGCCCCCCCCGGTTCACAAATATTCTCTACACCCAGCCAGCTCATCCTCAACTTACATCAGGTGCGCCCTGTGTACATCTTTATTGTTACAAGTAGGCTTACATTAATACTGCAATTAAGTTACTGTGAAAAGCCCCTATTCGCCACATTCCAGCACCTGTTTGGGTACAGAGGGAGAATTTAGAATGTCCAATTCACCCAACATAACGTCTTTCGGGATTTGTGGGAGGAAACCGGAGCACCCAGAGGAAACCCACGCAGACACTCGGGAGAATGCGCAGACTCCACAGTGGCTCAAGTCGGGAATTGAACCATGAACTCTGGCGCTGTGATGCAACTGCGCTACCGTGCTGCTTGCAAGGTGTACCATCCTTAGCTGTATCAACCACAGCCTCGCTCACGAAGTTGAAACATTCACCCTCCGCAGCACTTCACCAGCATCATCCCCAACTCCTCCTCCCACTTGACCATAACCCCCTCCAGACACCTCAATCTTCCTCCAAAATCCTCCCATAAATGGTCGAGACAGCTCCACCCTCCAATCCCATCAGACATCACCTCCCCCAGCAATGAGGCAGGTAAGCCAACAGTAGATTTAATAGGAGCACTCAAAATATATTTTTTATATTCATTCAGAGGGTGTCAACATCACTGTCAAGCACATTTATTGGCCATCCCACTTGCCCTCGAGAAAGTGAGCCATCTTCTCCAAGTACACCCCACGCTGCTGTCAGGGAAATCCAGGATTTTGACCGAGGGACAGTGAAGGAACAGCAATATGGTCCCAAGCCAGGATGGTGCATAGCTTGGAAGGGAACTGGCGATGGGATCTTTTAAGATGGCAGAGGTTGCAGGTTTGGAAGCTGCTGCCAAAGGAACGTTGGGGAGTTGCTTCAATGCATCTTCGTAGGTGGTACGCACGGCTGCCACGGTGTCTATGGTGGTGGGTGTGGCGCCAATCAAGCAGGCTTGCTTTGTCCTGGATGGTTGAGCTTCTAGTGCTGTTGGGGCCACAGGCAATTGGAGAGGATTATATCACACTCCTGACTTGTACCTTGTAGATGGCTTTGGGGAGCAAGGAGGCAAGTTACTCATTGTGGAATTCTCAGCCTCTAACCTGATCACGTAGTCAACAGTATTTTTTTTTTTTTTTAAATTAATTTAGAGTACCCAATTCACTTTTTCCAATTAAGGGGCAATTTTAACGTGGCCAATCCACCTACGCTGCACATCTTTGGGTTGTTGGGGGGGGGGCAAAACCCATGCTAACACGCCCGCCTCCCTAGAATGTTGATAGAAGGGGATTCAGTGTTGGCAATATCATTGTCAAGGAGGGATGGCCAAAGGCAATTTTCCACATTTCCAGGTCAGGTGGGCACCAGCGTTGTAGCTGTACGAACAACTTGGAAGAGGACATGGCTAGTTCTTGAGCACAAGTCTTCAGTACTATTGCCAAGACGTAGTTAAAGGCCAGTATCGAGTGCCTTCAGCCACATCAGCACTGTCCTCCCAAACATCAATGGGAAAAATGATCGGAAATAAAAATGGGAAAAGTCGGGTTTGGTGGTGGGTGTTGCTTGGGACATGAGGGAGAATCCATGTTCAGAGTGGAACAGCATCTGTCCAATCCATCATGAGCCACTGAAACATGTAAACAGGGCCCAGGATTGAAATATATACACAGCTGAGGCAGCACGGTGGTGCTGTGGTTAGCATTGCTGCATCACGGCGCCGATGTCCCAGGTTCGATCCCGGCTCTGGGTCACTCTCCGTGTGGAGTTTGCACATTCTCCCCATGTTTGTGTGGGTTTCGCCCCCACAAACCAAAGATGTGCCGGACAGGTGAATTGGCCACGCTAAATTGCCCCTTAAATGGAAAAAATGAATTGGGTACTCTAAATCTATTTAAAAAAAAGAAATATATACACAGCTTCACCAGACCAATCATTTCTAATGTCAGAAATAAAATACATTGGAGGGGCATTCAGCCCCTCAAGCATGCTCCACCAATGATCACAAAAAACTCAACGCCTCTTCTTCAAAATTGTGGTTACGGGATTTTTCCTGTCTTGGAGAGGGCCTGGTGTTTAACTTCTCATTCGAAAGAGCGACACTTTTGACACAGTGCAGCACCATCCCAAGTACCCGGGGCGCTTAAATCAGCCCCAATGGATTTCCAAACAGGGTGCACCAGAGATATTAACAGAGAACAAACCTCAGTGATCAGTAGAACTTTTTTTATTAGTTATACTGGCACTGTAAATTCTATGATTCATACAGAAAACATTTACAAACGGCGACCTCTGCGACCTCCCTTTCTGCGAGTGCTGTCTGACGGAATGGGGGTGACATCCTCTGTCAGAACAAAAAAAACACAAGTCAGACAAGCAGCAAGAGACCAGGCACTGCGAAGGGCAGAGAGAATACAGACTGCACCGGGGAACATCCACTGCACTGGCGAGCTTCAAAGTGTTTTGACTATTGTCAGGCCATACCAACACTGATTAGCCATTGAGCCCACCCCCCACAATACTTGCAGTATTTCCACACCTCTTTATCCTCAACTACCTCTGGGGTACAGTGTCTGAGTGGTTATAATGATGAACAAGTAATCCAAACCTCAAGTCAGCATTAACTTTTTAATTCCAGATTATTCTTATGAACTGCTGAGTTCCTTGGTGCTGCCGTACAGATTTGAACTCGCACATCTGGTTCACTTGTCCAGGCGTTTGAGCCGCAATTTAGGACCTGATGACATGTTGCTGAAGCCCCAAATCCTTCTAGTCATCTAATTCTGCTAACATTTTCTCCATGGGGTGAACACTGGCACATCCAGAGTGAATCTTGTCCTGTCAGACGCTACATTTGACTCAGTTCCACACTAGCCTGGTTTGGCTCTGTACAGTAGCCTAGAACGTCACCAAGTCATATTAAACAAAAGGTGGCCCACTATATTTGCAGAGCAACTACATGTGGGGTAAAAATGGCCATCATTTAGCTCTGGCAGTGGGTGACTTGGGAGGTGAAGGTTTTCCTGTAACATTGCTGGTCTTGTCTTTTTCCTGAAGGGAGGCGCTGTTGAAGTAATCTTGGCGCATCGCTGACTCGGTGCCAGTCAGGACACGACATTGGCAAGTGCAACCACCTCGACGCACCTCACTCAACTCACCGGGTATTGAAAGCCAGAGCATCCCCACTCCTGTGCTCGACACATTTTACACAGAGTTGGTTCCACCAGCTTATTCGAAACGTTTGTACGTGACCAAGCGTCCCTGTCAGCCGGGGGGTTTGCTGGACTGACAAGGATAGAATGAAACGTGTTCCTTTCTGCAGGGGGAACGACATCGACAGCACGGAGCAGCTGCGACGTAACTTATCCTGCACTTCACCCGTCTTTATGCATACTACAGGTATTATGTTCTACCAGTAAACATCGAAGGACAAGGGGATAATGACTCACCGATCCGGCCAATTTTCATCCCAGATCGAGCCAGGGCTCTCAGGGCGGACTGGGCACCGGGTCCAGGGGTCTTAGTCCTGCAAATACATTTTTAAAAGCTCTGAGTTAGTCACAGGGCGACACCTCCCACTGACTGATGAGCTACATAGAGTAGCAAACCCCAAACACCTCGGCAACAATGACAACTCGTGTTTAGATCCTTCACTGCCTGGTTTGTTCAGTTCACAATGGCTGCTCGCAACACACAAATATCACAGACGGCCAAGTCCTAAATCAGAACACCGCCACATCTGGAGTACGGCATGAAGTTGTGTCCCCTTATAAAGACGGTAGCTCTAAGAAGGTTCACTAGGTTGATTCCTGGGTTAAAGGGGCGCATTAGGGGGAAAACTTGAGCAGGTTGAGCCTACGTTATGTGCAGGTTGGTGGGGTTACAGAGCTAGGGCAGGGGAGTGGGCTCAGGTAGAGTGATCTTTCAGAGGGTCAGTGCAGACTGACCGAATGACCCTTTCCTCTGCACTGTAGGGATTCTATGATTCTACACACTGCAGGTTTTTTTTAGAACACTTGAGAGTTGACAATGTAGATGCTGAAAAGGGAATCTAGAACCAAGGGGGATAGTTTCAGAATGGACAGGGGGGGGGGAAATTTTCCATTGTGGAGAAATTTATTTTCTTAAGAGCATAGCGAATCGAGACGAGTGGAGGCTGGGTCATCGAGTGAGTTCGAAGCAGACAGATATTTTTGTATTACAGTGGATTCCAGGAAGAGGAAAGCAGGCAGAAGAGTGAATGGAGGCCAAGATCAGATCAGGCATGATCTCACTGAATAGAGGAGATTAGGCTGTCGGAGCTGTATGGCGCACTCTCACATTTCTATTTCTCAAGTTCGCACTGCGCCGTAACGTGAAATACAGAGATCCTTTTGAAACAAGTTTGTAATTTTAAGAAACTGCATTTATATGAAGACTTCCAGATGTCCCAAAACGGCGTGCAGCCAATCAAGAGTGTTTTTCAAAAATTTTTTTTATAAAGAGTACCCAATTATTATATTTTTCCAATTAAAGGACAATTTAGCTTGGCCAATCCACCTAACTTGCACATCTTTGGGTTGTGGGGGTGAAACCCACGCAGACACGGGGAGAATGTGCAAACTCCACACGGACAGTGACCCAGGGCCGGGATTTGCAACCGGCTCCTCAGCGCCGCAGTCCCAGTGCTAACCACTGTGCCACCGTCAAGAGGCTTTTATAGCGCGGCCATTATTTACTCGATCGATAACCGCACTGGGATTGTCAGCCTGGATCACATATTAGATTTCTGGAGCGCAACTTAAGCAAAATATGAGCAGCTACAGTAAATAGAAAAAAGTCTGGAAATACTGTGGAGAATGAGAGTTTTACATCAATGACTGTTTGATTAGTTCTGATGAAAGGTCGTTCTCTCTCGACAGATGCTGCCAGACCTGCTGGATATTTCCAACTCGGTTTTCGCTTAAAGCCATGATTGCAGAGACAGTACACCAGCTCAGCAAATCACAGAACTGTTATAGCACAGCCATGTGGCCCATCGTGCGTTCACTGCTCGCCAGATGAGCAATTTGCCTGGTGTCATTTTCTCATCTTCTCCCCATGTTCTGGCACATTATTCCTTTTCAAACAATAGTCTAACTCCTTTTTTGGGTGCCGCCAATAAATAAGCCTCCACCATACCCTCAGGCAGTGCAGTGTATTCCAGACCGTAGCCGCTCACTGCGTGAAAAAGTTGCTCCTCTTGTCGCTTTTGCTTCTTCTGCCAATTACTTTCAACCCGATTCTTTCAGGGGTAATAAGTTTCTCTCTATCTACTCTGTCCCAATCTCTCATGAAGCTCCACGCAGAGCTTGCATTATACACAAATGCAAGAGCTGATCATGTAATGTGAAAGCTTTAGGTGATAGAAAGTGCAAATACACAGAAAGAAAACGGGAAAGTCCTCATAAACCATCACAAAGCCCCGATGCAAATTCTGCTCGAAGCATTGATCAGTCGCGGCTCAGTGGGATAACACTCCCTCATCACGATTGTGGGTTCAAACCCTAATCCAGAGACTTGAACACACAATCTACGCTGACACTCCAGTGTCGCACTGAGTGAGTGCTGCACTGCTGGAGGTGCTGTCTTTTAGATAGGACGCTCAGCCAGGGAAAACATTGGCCAGAAAATAGGAGAAGAACTCCCCTGCTCCTCAAAATAGGAGCACAACATCTTTTACATCACATGGAGGCAGCTGAAAACATCAGTTTAAAAGCCCACCGGAACAGCGGCAGCTCCAACAATGCAGTTTTAAACATTTGTACGTGACCAAGCGTCCCTGTCAGCCGGGTGTGCTGGACTGACAAGGATAGTATGAAACGTGTTTATTTCTGCAGGGGGAACGACATCGACAGCACGGAGCAGCTGCGACATAACTTATCCTGCACTTTACCCAGAGCACTTCCTATAATCTTTGGTGTACTGATTATTTACAGTATCAGTGGTACATCCGTTACACCCCACATCATTGCTTAAAAACCCAGTTAGGTGGCATCTGTTGTCACATCACCTGCTGTGACATTTCATGTTGAGATTGAAAGCAGTATCTGTATTTCAGTAACACACAATTATATTGTCCACCTTCACTATGTCCGCGCCCCTTCAAACAACGAACAAGCTCTGACCTGTTGCCTCCAGTGGCGCGCAGTTTGATGTGTAGTGCGGTGATGCCCAACTCCTTGCATCTCTGAGAGACGTCCTGAGCAGCCAACATGGCAGCGTAGGGGGAGGACTCGTCTCTGTCTGCCTTCACCTTCATACCCCCAGTGACACGGCAGATGGTTTCCCTGTGGCAAAAGACAACCCGGTCACAAACAGAGAAGAATTCAATCATTTAAAGCTGGACCCAACAAAAACATAACCTGCTTCACGGAGCGAACCTTCGGCTGGGCCATGTGCAGAAACTGTCCCGTTATTTGCCTTTTAAAGCAGTCTTAAGAGAAATGAGGAATGGTAAATTTATTCAGCAGTTTTTCTTTGCCTGTGAGCTGTGGTGAACTCCTGATGGAAAACTAACAAAGGTGCGGGACGCAACAACTTTCTAACTGATGACCACTACCACCTAGAAAGACATGAGCAGCAGATACCTGGGAACCCCACCACCTGGAGGTCCCCCTCCAAGTCACTCACCACCCTGACTTGGAAATATATGAAATGAAAATCGCTTGTCACAAGTAGGCTTCAAATGAAGTTACTGTGAAAAGCCCCTAGTCACCACATTCCAGCACCTGTTCGGGGAGGCTGGTACGGGAATTGAACCCACGCTGCTGGCCTTGGTCTCCTTTACAAGCCAGCTGTTTAGCCCACTGTTAAACCAGCCCCATATCGGCCATTCCTCATCTCTGGATCAAAATCCTGGAACTCCCTCCCTAACAGCACTGTGGATGTACCTACACCGCGTGGACTGCAGCAGTTCAAGGCGGCCGCTCAATGCCACCTTCTCAAGGGCAATTAGGCATGGGAAATAAATGTTGGCCTAGCTAGCAAATCCCACAGCCCATAAATGAATAAAACAAGAGGTTGCAGCTCAGTATCATTTCACCCTGATGTGATTAAGCACGGAGCAGACGCTAGCCAATTCACCCGAGTCTAACTATGGGATCCCAGATCGTCAGTTCCTGCAAGCTATCTTAGTGGCAGGACCCCCACAGCCTGGCTCCAGTCGTCACCTGCAATCCAAACACACTAAGGGTCATAGTGGTAATCGCGACTCACTGTCACCTCATGGACATGCTGGTCTAATGTGCTTACCGATCAGTTAACAAGTGAAAATTAATTGTAACAGTGCAGTGGACAGTAACTGGATTCTAGGCCACCAAGGCTTGAGAGTCTGGATGGTTTGTACGTGACCAAGCGTCCCTGTCAGCCGTGGGGATGCTGGACTGACAAGGATAGTATGAAACGTGTTCCTTTCTGCAGGGGGAACGACATCGACAGCACTGAGCAGCTGCGACATAACTTATCCTGCAGCCTAGAGCTTTCTGCAATCTAGGAGGTAATTGCTCACACTAGAAGTTAACCAGGCCAATCTTTGCATTAATACACCACAAACTTCTGCTGGGAAAAGTTACAGATGTTTAGATTCCGAGACGTATCGCTCAGCAGGTTTGCAATTGGGGGATATTTCAACGCCGCCAACCCACCAGAGTACATCACCCAAGTGGTCATTATGATGGGGCCGGATGCTGTTCTTTCTTGCTGCAGGGTCTCAAGGTCAGCACTCAATGCTAATCAACCCTGCACCACTCTAGTCTAGAGGTGCTGAGGTCAGCTAACCTTACACTGTCCATGGCTAAAATCTGAAACCCTTTGGGGAATTTCACAGCACAGGAGGCCATTGTTTCTGTTCTCTGAAAGACCTAGCCACAGTTCAACATCCCTGCAAACGTTCCTATTTCATATATCTCTCTCATTCCCTCATGAAAGTCACTGAATCTGCTTGTATCACCCTTTCAGATCACAACAGTTCTACCTAGGTCTGTCCACTCTTTCACTACGCAGTAAAGAGAAGGCCAAGTGATTGAGGGAGTTTAAGTTACGGTATTAACTGTAAGACGGTCACTAATAAATCCAAATGAGGAATTCCGTGGAAATTCCTTTATTCAGAACGAGAATGTGCAACTCACGGCCAGTGAATAGTCGGGAGCCAACAATATACACATACTCAAGAGAAAGTGACACAGCTACACGAAGTAGGAAAGATAAATTTTACCACAATAGGGCCAGGTGAGAGGAGGCTTGAGTGGAAGATAAACCAGTTGGCCAGAATGGTTTGCTCAATCGTAAGGGGAATAGACAGGCGGTTCTGCGGACGCAATCGAGACTCCAGGATGGTATGTTACTTCCCTGGTGCAAGGGTCAAGGATGTCTCGGAGCGGCTGCAGGACATTCTTGGGGGGGGGGGGGGGGGGGGGGTGAACAGCCAGCTGTTGTGGTGCACATAGGCACCAACGATATAGGTAAAAAACGGGACAAGGTCCTACAAGCCAAATTCAGGGGGTTAGGTGTTAAACTAAAAAGTAGGACCTCAAAGGTAGTAATCTCAGGATTGCTAACAGTTCCACGAGCTAGTCAGAGTAGGAATGTCAGGAGAGATAGGATGAATGCGTGGCTTGAGAGATGGTGCAAGAGGGAGGGATTCAAATTCCTGGGGCATTGGAACCTGCTCTGGGGGAGGTGGGACCAGTACAAACCTAACGGTCTGCATCTGGACAGGACTGGAACCGATGTCCTAGGGGGGGTGTTTGCTAGAGCTATTGGGGAGGGTTTAAACTAATGTGGCAGGGGGATGGGAACCGATGCAGGAAGTTGGAAGGTAGTAAAACAGGGACAGAAACAAAAGGCAGTAAGGGGAAAGTGTAAGGCAGAGAAGCCAGTCAAAAATAAAAAAGGGCGACAGTACAAGGTACAGTGACTGAGGGGTGCTCAGTGAATAGGCCCAGTAATACTGAAAGGAATAAAACGGGAAGTAAAAACATTAATGGTAAGCGACGCGGCAGGTTGTTACAGGAAGATATGGGTTCAATGACAAAGAAAATTAGGAGAAATGTTAAGAGGAAATATAACTTAGGAGATTACTGATCGAGGTGTTAGGATTCAAAACAGAGGTAAGAAAAAAGCCAACATAAGTATACTTTACCTGAATGCTCGTAGTATTCGGAATAAGGTAAATGAGTTGATGGCGCAAATCATCGTGAATGACTATGATTTTACTGCAACATGGTTAAAGGATGGTCACGACTGGGAGTTAAATATCCGAGGGTATCAAACTATTCGGAAGGACAGAGTGGATGGTAAGGGAGGTGGTGTAGCTCTGTTATTTAAGGATGACATCTGGGCAACAGTAAGGGATGACATCGGTGCTATGGAGGATAAGGTTGAATCCATTTGGTGGAAATCAGGAATAATAAGGCGAAAAAGTCACTGATAGGAGTAGTCTATAGGCCACCAAATAGTGACATTATGGTGGGGCAGGCAATAAACAAAGAAATAACTGATGCATGTAGAAATGGTACAGCAGTTATCATGAGGGATTTAAATCTACATGTCGATTGGTTTAACCAGGTCGGTCAAGGCAGCCTTGAGGAGTTTATAGAATGTATCCGCGATAGTTTCCTAGAACAGTATGTAATGGAACCTACGAGGGAACAAGCGATCCTAGATCTGGTCCTGTGTAATGAGACAGGATTGATTAATGATCTCACAGTTAGGGATCCTCTCGGAAGGAGCGATCACAATATGGTGGAATTTAAAATACAGATGGAGGTAAAGAAGAAGGTAAAATCAAACACGAGTGTTTTGTGATTAAACAAAGGAGATTACAATGGGATGAGAGAAGAACTAGCTAAGATAGACTGGGAGCAAAGACCTATGGTGAAACAGGTGAGGAACAGTGGAGAACCTTCCAAGCGATTTTTCACAGTGCTCAGCAAAGGTTTATACCAACATGAAGGAAGGACGGTGGAAAGAGGGAAAATCGACCATGGATATCTAAGGAAATAAGGGAGTATCAAATTGAAGAAAAAGCATACAAAGTGGCAAGGATTAGTGGGAGTCGAGGAGACTGGGAAATCTTTAGGGGGCAACAGAAAGCTACTAAAAAAGCTATAAAGAGTAAGATAGATATGAGAGTAAACTTGCTCAGAATATAAAAACAGATAGTAAAAGTTTCTACAAATATATAAAACAAAAAAGAGTGGCTAAGGTAAATATTGGTCCTTTAGAGGATGAGAAGGGAGATTTAATAATGGGAGATGAGGAACCGAACAGGTTTTTTGGGTCGATCTTCACAGTGGAAGACACAAATAACATGTCAGTGACTGATAGAAATGAGGCTATGACAAGTGAGGACCTTGAGAGGATTGTTATCACTAAGGAGGTAGTGATGGGCAAGCTAATGGGGCTAAAGGTAAACATGTTTCCTGGCCCTGATGAAATGCATCCCAGAGTGCTAAAAGAGATGGCTAGAGAAATTGCAAATGCACTAGTGATAATTTACCAAAATTCACTAGACTCTGGGGTGGTCCCGGCAGATTGGAAATTAGCAAACGTGACACCACTGTTTAAAAAGGAGGTAGGCAGAAAGCGGGTAATTATAGGCCAGTGAGCTTAACTTCGGTAGTAGGGAAGATGCTGGAATCTATCATCAAGGAAGAAAAAGCGAGGCATCTGGATGGAAATTGTCCCATTGGGCAGACGCAGCATGGGTTCATAAAGGGCAGGTCGTGCCTAATTAATTTAGTGGAAGTTTTGAGGACATTACCAATGCGGTAGATAACGGGGAGCCAATGGATGTGGTAGATCTGGATTTCCAGAAAGCCTTTGACAAGGTGCCACACAAAAGGTTGCTGCATAAGATAAAGATGCATGGCATTAAGGGTATAGTAGCATGGATAGAGGATTGGTTAATTAATAGAAAGCAAAGAGTGGGGATTAATGGGTGTTTCTCTGGTTGGCAATCAGTAGTTAGTGGTGTCCCTCAGGGATCAGTGTTGGGCCCACAATTGTTCACAATTTACATAGATGATTTGGAGTTGGGGACCAAGGGCAATGTGTCCAAGTTTGCAGACGACACTAAGATGAGTGGTAAAGCAAAAAGTGCAGAGGATACTGGAAGTCTGCAGAGGGATTTGGATAGGCTAAGTGAATGGGCCAGGGTCTGACAGATGGAATACAATGTTGACAAATATGAGGTTATCCATTTTGGTAGGAATAACAGCAAAAGGGATTATTATTTAAATGATAAAATATTAAAACATGCTGCTGTGCAGAGAGACCTGGGTGTGCTAGTGCACGAGTTGCAAAAAGTTGGTTTACAGGTGATTAAGGCGGCGAATGGAATTTTGTCCTTCATTGCTAGAGGGATGGAGTTTAAGACTAGGGAGGTTATGCTGCAATTGTATAAGGTGTTAGTGAGGCCACACCTGGAGTAGTGTGTTCAGTTTTGGTCTCCTTACTTGAGAAAGGACGTACTGGCACTGGAGGGTGTGCAGAGGAGATTCACTAGGTTAATCCCAGAGCTGAAAGGGTTGGATTACGAAGAGAGGTTGAGTAGACTGGGACTGTACTCGTTGGAATTTAGAAGGATGAGGGGGGGATCTTATAGAAACATATAAAATTATGATGGGAATAGATAGGATAGATGCAGGCAGGTTGTTTCCACTGGCGGGTGAAAGCAAAACTAGGGGGCATAGCCTCAAAATACGGGGAAGTAGATTTAGGACTGAGTTTAGGAGGAACTTCTTCACCCAAAGGGTTGTGAATCTATGGAATTCCTTGCCCAGTGAAGCAGTCGAGGCTCCTTCATTAAATGTTTTTAAGATAAAGATAGTTTTTTTGAAGAATAAAGGGATTAAGGGTTATGGCGTTCAGGCCGGAAAGTGGAGCCGAGTCCACAAAAGATCAGCCATGATCTCATTGAATGGCGGAGCAGGCTCGAGGGGCCAGATGGCCTACTCCTGCTCCTACTTATGCTTCTGCGCTGTAAATTCTACACGTGCACATGTTACCTGAAAGACAGCATCGGCAACAGTGCAGCACTAGACGTGTCAGCCAGGAGTTGGTGCTCACATCTGGGACTGGTTTAGCACAGGGCTAAATCGCTGGCTTTTAAAGCAGACCAAGGCAGGCCAGCAGCACGGTTCAATTCCCGTACCAGCCTCCCTGAACAGGCGCCGGAATGTGGCGACTAGGGGCTTTTCGCAGTAACTTCATTTGAAGCCTACTTGTGACAATAAGCGATTTTCATTTCACATCTCGAGTGTGGCAGATTTAATTGTCTCTAATCACCAGAGGGCAAACACGGAATATTTCAAATCAAGTAGGCTAATCGCAAAGAAAGTTTCACAGAATTGTTACAGCCCATTGTGTCTGCCTCAGCTCACCAAAGCAATTCAGTGCTGCTCCACTGCAAACGCATTGCTCCTTCAAGACACGGCTTCACCTGGTGTGTATCCCACAGTGCTGACCAAGTAATTTTGTTTTAACTCCTACTTACTTGCCGGACAGATCTGTTACGTGAACAAAGGTATCGTTGAAGGAGGCAAAGATGTGGCAAACCCCGAATACATTCTCTCCCTCGGCCACCTGGGGTCCCAGGCTAATCACTTGCTCCTCCTTTTTTTCCTTGCCCTTACGAGGAGCCATTCTGAAAGGAAGGAAAGATCATCAATGCAACATGGGCCCCATAACAGGACACAAAAATAGACGTTTACAGTTCTATAGCACCACTCTGGATCCCAGGACATTCCAAAGCACTTCAATGTAGGAAATGCACTCAGCACAGCTTTCCCACTGGACAGGACACATTGGTGGGCTCACACCAGACTCCCAAAGCAAATCTCCGCTCATACCTTGGTTGAGGAAACTTTAGGTTTCCTGAAACAGCTTTAGAGAAGCAACGCGGAAGTGGCTAAACATAGTCAACGCACAGGAAACCCTGGCCCGTGACTGCCCAAATTGGATACGGCTGGCTCAGGAAGACACCAAACACACTTCATGGGGGGGTGAAGCTGAGGCATCAGAGGGAGAGCGCAAAACTCCAAACAACCCTTCAATCACCTCCTGCCCCACATGTGGCAGATCGCACATTGGATTTAATCAATCATCTCCGAATCCATTGAACCAGCAAGTCACCCTCCAATTCTGAAGGACTCCCTCGGTACTGCATTGGAAGTGTCAGCCTAGGTTGTGAGCTCAATCTCTGGAGTGGGTCTGGAAGCAACAACTTTCTCACTCAAGAGTCCTACCAACTTAGCCACAAGCGACGACCAAGAGAGAAAAATAACCAGCTCACCATCCAAGTGCCATCCATTTACCAGCTCAGGTGATGCTGGTGAGGGAAAACAGCAATGAGAGAGAGACTAACTCCCCATGCTAAACCAAACAGTTCCCACATGAATTAACAGGTTTGTACGTGACCAAGCGTCCCTGTCAGCCGTGGGGATGCTGGACTGACAAGGATAGTATGAAACGTGTTCCTTTCTGCAGGGGGAACGACATCGACAGCACTGAGCAGCCGCGGTGTAACTTATCCTGCACTTCACCCAGGAGCGCTTTAAACCAACCGCTTAGAATTACAACACATTTAGTCAATTTTCACATTAACCCATGGGCAGCGTGCAGGGATCAGCGAGTGCGAGGCAGTCAAGCTTTTCTCAAAAAAGACCACAATGGAGGAGTGCGGGACAAACGCACAGGCAGAACAAATGTCACCCATCCTGTATTATAGGACTGTTCCCCATTGTCCCGGATCACTATTGATCTTTCAACCAGCATCACTAAAACACACTATCTGGTCACTCATCACAGTGGGGCAGTACGGTGATTAGCACGGCTACCTCACAGCACCAGGGACCCGGGTTCAATTCCTACCTCGGGGGGACGGGGGACTGTGTGGGTTCCTTCCGGGTGCTCTGGTTTCCTCCCAGTCCAAAGATGTGCGGGTTAGGTGGATTGACCATGCTTAATGGCCCCTTGGGAGTGGAGGTTGGGTGGGGGAGTGGAGGTTGGGTGGGGGAGTGGGAGCTCTTTCAGAGAGACAGTGCAGATCCGATGGGCCAAACGGCCTCCGCCTGCACTGTTGAGAGTCCATGCTGCCCTGAAAGCTTGCTGGGCACAGGCTGCACTTTTAGCAATTTGTAAACCCTTACAGCACAGGGCAAGGCCACTCGGCCCACTGCCAGCCTGTACTATCCCCCTCCCACCGCCCTTCTCGGAAACAGCCTCATTCTCCGTCCTATCCTGGGATGTGAAAGGTGCTATATAAATACAAACTCCCCAGGAAACTACACCCCGCCCGCCAGCCAGGGGAATTTCATCCGGTGCCCCGAGGCTCGTCGATTAGACCCAGTCCCCTCTCCGCACCAGGGACCCCCGCCTGCGGCCTAGCGCTTCCCGCCCTGCAGCCATCATCGCCTTAAAACAAAAAACACGATCCCTCTTCTCCCGCCACCGACAGGCGGGTGTCCCCCGGTCAGCGGGAGGGGGACGAGGGCTCCGGATGGGCTGTTTCGGGGCGGATGGAGTCGGATTGCAGCCGCCGCGCGAATCTTACCCGCCGCTCGCAGCAGAGCCAGAGCCGGAAAGAGAGGGTCAGAGGGCACGGCGCCCGCACATGCGCACATCCAGCCGCGCACATTCATCCCTTCAAGAAGAAAAGGCTGAAGATTGAAACCCGCCTCGAAATATGTGTGCGAAACTCGTTCGGGTATTTTGTAAAATGTTAAATTGAACCGATTTTACATTTCACTTTCCGCGCGTGCGCGGATAGGTACCTGACGTCATCAAGGACGAACCATTGTGAGCTGTTGCGGGCCTTGCTGCCCCTCCACTAATCTGCGCATGCGCACGAGTGCCAAACATTGAAGTTATTCTTGCACAATTCTTGGAGTGAATGTTGGAGGGAACTTGTCTGGAGGTTAAACAATTCAGTTAGAGTATGGCAGGGTGTTATTATTCTGCTGTTGGTATGGTGACATCTTCAATGGCAATGCCCCTTTGCTGTTGGTCTGAGTCTGTTCCAATTGTTTCACCTCTGCCTCCCACCGAGGGCTCTGTTTGCTATTGTCTGTGTTCCTCTGCCGGCAGTAAAGGGCAGTTTAAGCGACACGGTGGCGTAGTGGCAATTTCACCGGACTAGTAACCCAGAGGACTCGGCTGATGCTCTGGGGACATAAGTTCAAATTCCACCGCAGCAACTGGTGGAATTTAACCGCAATGAATAAAAGCTGGAATTGAAAACTTGTCACAGTAACGGTAAAACTATCATCAGTTGCTGATGTCCTTTAGGGAAGGAAATCTGCTCTTTACTTGATCTGGTCCACACGTGACTCCAGACACACAGCAACGTGCTTTACTTTAAAAAAATATATATTTTATTCCGAACATATGCAATAACATCAATTCTACATCCAATCAAAGCAATGGTAGCACAGTGGTTAGCACAATTGCTTCACAGCTCCAGGGTTCCAGGTTCGATTCCCGGCTTGGTTCACTGTGCGGAGTCTGCCCGTTCTCCCCGTGTGTGCCTGGATTTCCTCCGGGTGCTCCGGTTTCCTCCCACAGTCCAAAGATGTGCAGGTTAGGTGGATTGGTCATGCTAAATTGCCCTTAGTGTCCAAAATTGCCCTTAGTGTTGGGTCGGATTACTGGGTTATGGGGATAGGGTGGAGGTGTGGGCTTGGGTAGAGTGCTCTTTCAAAGAGCCGGTGAAGACTCGATGGGCCGAATGGCCTCCTTCTGCACTGTAAATTCTATGATTCTAATGTACACAGTTTATACATTTTTTCCCTTTTAGTTCCCCCCCACCTCGCCCACGACGAACAGCTTGTCAAATATTGCCATGATCGGGGACCCCCTTACCGTGAATTTGATCTTCTCCAAGTGGATAAACTCAGAAATCCCCCAGCGAAGTCGCAACCCCCGGTGCCATAGCCGACCTCCAATTCAAAATAATCCGTTGCTGGACAATCAGAGAGGCGAAGGCCATGACATTGGCCCCCTTCCTCTCCAGCAGCTCCGACACCCCCGATACCCCAAAGATCGCCACCATGCCATCTGGCTTCACCTCAACCCCTACTACCCTCGCTAGGGTCTCGAACACCGCCTCCCAGTAGCTCTCTAACCCCTCGCATCCCCAGTTCACGTGGGCATGGTTCACCGGACCCCGCCCACACTTCTTGCATCCATCTGTTACCCTGGAAACAAACCCACTCATCTCGTCCCGAATCATGTGATCTCCATGCACCACTTTAAACTGAATCAAGCTCATTTTTGCACAGGAGGTGGTTGAGTTCATTCATCACATCACCTGACACCGGAGTCCACATGCTACCTCCCTCTCCAGCTCCTCCCCCTTCTGTTTGATCCCCTTCTACTAATGCCTTGCCCTGCTCTCTCAACCACCCATATATGTCCCCGATCCGGCCCTCCCCCACCTCATCTGGAAGCAGCATTTTCTCCAGTAGCGTCTATTCCGGTAATTCGGGAAACAAAGGCAGCTCCTTTCGTTCAGTACCTGAACTCACTCCCCCTTGGTACCTCAAACCTCTCCTGCAATTCCTCCAGCCCCATAAACTTCCCCTCCGAGAATATATCCCTGACCTGCTCCAACCCTTCTTCCCTCCACCACCTATACATCACATCCAGCATCCCCCTCCCAGCTTAAACCTATGATTCCCACACAATGGTGTCAGCACCGACATGTGGCTCAATTATAAAGTGCCTCCTCAACTGATTCCAGATCTTAAGAGTCGACTCCACCACCGGACTCCCCGTGTACGTCCTCAGAGCCAGTGGCAACGGGGCTGTCACCAGAGCCCTCTAACTCCAGCCCCTACAGGACTCCACCTCCAGCCTGATCCACTTGTCTCCTCCCACCCCCCTCCGCCCCACCATTGCTTCACCTGCTCCTCATTCGTTGCCCAACAATAATGCATCAGGTTCGGGAGGGCCAACCCCCTTCCCTGCCCCTGCCTTTGCAACGGAGCCCTCTTCACCCTCAGCACCTTCCCCGCCCACACAAATTTGAGATTAGCACATCCATCTTCCGGGAAAAGGCTTGAGGGAAGAAAATCGGGAGGGCTTGAAACACCAACAGAAACATTGGCAGCACGTTCATCTTCACCACCTGCACCCGCCCCGCCAATGTCAAGTGCAGTGAATCCCACCTCTTAAGGTCCCCCTTGACCTCCTCCACCAACCCCGTCGGGTTCTACGTGTGCATTGTGGCATGATTCTCATTGTGGCAACAAACCCATGATTCTCTCCATACTCTCCAGCGGGTCCAACACGAACAGCAGCAGGTCACCCCATGTACAGCGATACCCTGTGCTCCCTCCCCCCTCCTCACAATCCCCCACACCTCAGCCAAGGCCCAGAGGGCCATCGCCAAGGGCTCAATCGCCAATGCGATTAACAATGGCGACAACGGGCACCCTTGCCACATCCCCCTATACAACCCGAAATACCCGGAGCTCGACTGATTCATTCGCACACTTGCTGGGGGGGATGCATACAGCAATCGGACCCGTGCCGCAAACCCAAACCAACCCAAAATCCTGAACAGGTACCACTCTACCCCGCCAAAGGCCTTCTTGCCTCCATGGACACTATCACCTCTGGAACTCACACCCCTGGCGGAGACAAAATTACATTCAACAATGTAATTTGAGGCAGCACGGTAGCATTGTGGATATCACAATTGCTTCACAGCTCCAGGGTCCCAGGTTCGATTCCGGCCTGGGCCACTGTCTGTGCGGAGTCTGCACGTCCTCCCTGTGTGCGCGTGGGTTTCCTCCGGGTGCTCCGGTTTCCTCCCACAGTCCAAAGATGTGCAGGTTAGGTGGATTGGCCGTGATAAATTGCCCTTAGTGTCCAAAATTGCCCTTAGTGTTGGGTGGGGTTGCTGGGTTGTGGGGATAGGTTGGAGGTGTTGACCTTGGGTAGGGTGCTCTTTCCAAGAGCCGGTGCAGACTCGATGGGCCGAATGGCCTCCTTCTGCTCTGTAAATTCTATGAAACAATCTCCGAATATTTCTGGAGAGCTGCCTCCTCTTCACAACACATATTTGGTCCTCAGAAACGACCTCCGGCACAGACCTCTCCAGACTACACGCCAACACCTTTGTGAGGATTTTCACGTCCGTATTCAGCAGCGAAATGGGGCTATAGGACCCACACTGCTTAGGGTCCTTCCCCTTCTTCGGAATCAGCGAAAACGATGCCTGCCTTACCCGGCACCTCCCCCTTTTCCACTGCTTCACTAAACATGCCCATCAGGTGGGGAGGGCCGGCTCCATCGCAAACTGCTTATAAAAATCTGCTGGAAGCAATCCGGCCCCCTCACCTTCCCCACCTGCATCCTCCCGATACACTGCATCACCTCCTTAAACTCCAACAGCTCCTCCATGTGGTAAACCACTGTTGCACCTGTATTAGGTGATGTAAGGTAGGACCTGTACTACAGGTTCGCCGGTAGTCCCTGCCTGCTGGCTCCGCCCAGGAGGCGGAGTATAAATATGCGTGTCCTCCATTCAGCAGCCATTTCGCCAGCTGCTGTGGGAGGCCAAACATCTTAGAGCAATAAAGCCTCAGTTGTATCCAACTCTAGTCTTTGTTCAATTGATCGTGCCTCAATTTATTGCTCTAAGAGTTTCTAAAAGATGGACCTCCGTATCAAGCCAGATTGCCTGCAGCTGGATCCGCAATCAAGCATCGCCAAAAAGGACTTTAATCACTGGCTAGCTTGCTTCGAGGCGTACATCAATTCAGCGACCACCCCTGTTCCGGAGGCTCAGGAGATACAGATCCTGTACTCAAGGTTGGGCTCCAACGTGTTTCCGCTGATCCAGGACGCCCCGAACTACGCCGACGCCATGGCGCTTCTCAAAGATCACTACGCACAGAAAACGAACACGCTCTTCGCCAGGCACGTACTCGCCACTCGCTCTCAACTGCCTGGTAATCCATAGAAGACTTCTGGCGGGCCCTAAACCCACTCCTCCGGGACTGTGACTGTCAGGCCGCTACGGCCAGCGAACATTCCAACCTTCTTATGCGGGACGTGTTCGTAACGGGGATTGGGTCGGACCTCGTACGCCAAACACTGTTAGAAGGGGCCACACTTGACCCAGCTGAAACAAAGAAGCTAGCGCTCTCCATGACGGTCGCCTCACGTAAAATTCAGGCCTACCCCACCAGCCGCGCGGCCCACCCCTCCTACCCCTCGTGGACACCACAGACGGCCGCCCCAGTGGGGGTCTTACCCAGCCAGTACGCCTGCGCCACATGCCAGCCCGCGCACCCCGGGGGTCCCCGATGTTACTTCTGCGGCCAGCAGAAACAACCCTCGCCAACGCTGCCCGGCCCGCGCTGCCCTTTGCGAGGCTTGCGGCAAGAAGGGGCACTTCGCCGCGTGTGCCAGGCCCGCGCAGTCGCCGCTATCGCCCCCACCCCCCTCACCCACACACAATGGGCGCCGCCATCTTCACCTCCAAGGGGCCACGCGCAGTCAGTGGGCACCGCCATCTTGTCCAACCCCCGCAACGTGCGGCCCATGGGCGCCCCCATTTTGTCCCCCGCAGGATCTTCAGGCGCCGCCATCTTGTCTCCCCCACGGGGCATGGACACCGACAGCATTCCAGGACCTGGGCCCCCCAGGCTCCCCATCATCCGACGACCGACCACGACTTACCTCAGTGACGATCAACCAGTCTTGTCCGCACAACCTGGCCACCGCATCGACCAGTGTGAAAATCAACGGCCACGTGACCTCTTGCCTGCTGGACTCCGGGAGCACCGCAAACTTCATGCACCCGGATACGGTAAGGCGCTGCTCCCTCGCGGTACAACCCGCCAACCAAAGAATTTCCCTGGCCTCCGGATCCTATTCCGTCGTGATCCGGGGGTTCTGCACGGTCACACTCACGGTCCAGGGCATAGAATTCAGCGGCTTCCGCCTCTACGTCCTCCCTAACCTCTGCGCTGCTCTACTACTAGGCCTGGACTTCCAGTGTAACCTCCAGAGCCTTACCCTCAAATTCGGCGGGCCCCTACCACCCCTCACTGTGTGCGGTCTCGTGACCCTAAAGGTCGACCCACCATACCTCTTTGCCAATCTAACCCCGGATTGCAAACCCGTTGCCACCAGGAGCAGACGGTACAGCACCCAGGGCAGGACCTTCATCAGGTCTGAGGTCCAGTGGCTGCTTCAGGAGGGCATCATCGAGGCCAGCAACAGCCCCTGGAGAGCCAAAGTGGTAGTCGTTAAAACTGGGGAGAAACACAGAATGGCCGTGGACTACAGTCAGACCATCAATCGGTACACGCAGCTCGACGCGGACCCCCTCCCACGCATATCTGATATGGTCAATCAGATTGCGCAGTACCGGGTCTTCTCAATGGTAGACCTCAAATCCGCCGACCACCAGCTCCCCATTCGTAAATCGGACCGTCCATACACTGCCTTCGAGGCGGACGGTCGTCTCTATCACTTCCTCAGGGTTCCCTTCGGTGTCACTAACGGGGTCTCGGTCTTCCAAAGGGAGATGGACCGAATGGTCGACCGGTACGGTTTGCGGGCCACCTTCCCAGATCTAGACAACATCACCATCTGCGGCTATGACCAGCAGGACCACTTTGCAAACCTTGCCAAATTTCTCCACACCGCCACTGTCCTCAACCTCAGCTACAACAAGGAGAAGTGCGTGTTTAGCACAACCCGCTTAGCCATCCTCGGCTATGTGGTCCAGAACGGAGTTCTGGGGTCCGATCCCGACCACATGCGCCCCCTCATGGAGCTTCCCCTCCCCCACTGCCCCAAGGCCCTCAAACGCTGCCTGGGGTCCTTCTCGTACTACACCCAGTGGGTCCCGAACAATGTGGACAAGGCCACCCACTCATACAGTCCACCCAGTTTCCCCTGATGGCCGAGGCACAACAGGCCTTCGCCCGTATCAGAGCCAATATCGCCAAGGCCGGGATTCACGCAGTAGACGAGACACTGCCCTTCCAAGTAGAAAGCGGCGCATCAGACGTTGCCCTTGCCGCCACCCTCAACCAGGCAGGCAGGCCCGTGGCATTCTTCTCCCGCACCCTCCATGCCTCAGAAATTCGGCACTCATCCGTCGAAAAAGAGGCCCAAGCTATGGTTGAAGCTGTGCGACATTGGAGGCATTACCTGGCCGGCAGGAGATTCACTCTCCTCACTGACCAACAGTCAGTAGCCTTCATGTTCAATAACACACAGCGGGGCAAGATCAAAAATGATAAAATCTTGCGGTGGAGGATCGAGCTCTCCACCTATAATTACGAGATTTTGTATTGCCCCGGTAAACTCAACGAGCCCCCAGACACCCTCTCCCGAGGTACATGTGCCAGCGCACAAGTGGACCGTCTCCGGACTCTGCACGACAGCCTTTGTCACCCGGGAGTCACTCGATTGTACCATTTCATAAAGGACCACAACCTGCCCTACTCCGTCGAGGAAGTAAGGACAATCACCAGGGACTGCCAGGTCTGTGCGGAGTGCAAGCCGCACTTCTACCGGCCGGACCATGCGTGCCTGGTGAAGGCCTCCCGCCCCTTTGAACGTCTCAGCGTGGATTTCAAAGGGCCCCTCCATCGACCGTAACACGTATATTCTCAGTGTGGTCGATGAGTACTCCAGGTTCCCCTTCACCAGCCCATGCCCCGATATGACGTCTGCCACCGTCATCAAAGCCCTAAACACTATCTTCGCTCTGTTTGGTTTCCCCGCCTACATCCACAGTGACAGGGGATCCTCATTCATGAGCGATGAGCTGCGTCAGTTCTTGCTCAGCAGGGGTATCGCCTCCAGCAGGATGACCAGCTATAACCCCCGGGGAAACGGGCAGGTAGAGAGGGAGAACGGGTCGGTTTGGAGGGCCGTCCAACTGGTCCTACGGTCCAGGAACCTCCCAGCCTCTCGCTGGCAGGAGGTCCTCCCTGATGCACTCCACTCCATTCGGTCACTGCTGTGCACCGCTACTAACAACACACCCCATGAACGTCTTTTTGCCTTCCCCAGGATGTCCATATCCAGGGTGTCGCTCCCCACTTGGCTCGCAGCCCCAGGACCAATCCTGCTCCGTAGGCACATCCGTCTCCACAAGGCGGACCTGTTGGTGGAAAGGGTGCAATTGCTTCTTGCCAACCCCTGTATGCCTACAGTACCCCGACGGCCGCCAAGATACTGTCTCCCTCAGGGACCTGGCACCAGCAGGTTCCACACACACACACCTCTCCGGCCCGGTACCACCCTCCCCTCCCCCGGCGCTCCCAGCATTACCCCCACCAGGACCATCCATCCTTCCCCTGCCCACGCCCGAGGAGGAAGAGGATTTTGGCACACTCCCGGAGTCACCGAACAACAGACCAGCATCGACATCGCCGCCACCACTGCGTCGCTCCCAGCGGAACATCAAGGCACCGGACCGGTTAAATCTCTAACTGGCACCGGACTTCAAAAGACATTTTTCTTCTGATCAAATACTGTAAATATAAATTCGTTGCTGTATATAGTTCTCCACCACCCCCGCCGGACTCAATTTTAACAGGGGGTGAATGTGGTAAACAACTGTTGCACCTGTATTAGGTGATGTAAGGTAGGACCTGTACTACAGGTTCATCGGTAGCCCCTGCCTGCTGGCTCCACCCAGTAGGAGGAGTATAAATATGTGTGTCCTCCATTCAGCAGTCATTTTGCCGGCTGCTGTGGGAGGCCACACATCTTAGAGCAATAAAGCCTCGGTTGTATCCAACCTGAGTCTTTGTTCAATTGATCGTGCCTCACTCCAGCACCTGCCTCTTCCCTTCCTCCAACTCCGGGTAATCCAGTCCATCCAGAAACCACCCCAAATCCATCATCTCCCCCATCGGCTCTGCCCTGTACAGCCCCTCATAGAAGGCCTTAAACACCTCAGGCGGGATTCTCCGTTAGCCTACGCCGAAATCGGGAAGGGCGATTGAGCGGCGAACCGGTCCTGACGCCAAAATCGTGGCAGCCGCCGATTTGACGCCAAATCGCAATGCTCCAGCACCTCGACAGCGGCGTCAATGCGTTCCCAACCGCACGTACAATAAACTCCGTTTGCAGGGCAGCATGTGACGCAGTGGTTAGCACTGCTGCCTACGCCGTTGAGGACCCGGGTTCGAATCCTGGCCCTGGGTCACTGTCCGTGTGGAGTTTGCACGTTCTCCCCGTGTTTGCATGGGTCTCACCCCCACAACCCAAAGATGTGCAGGGTAGGTGGATTGGCCGCGCTAAATTGCCCCTTAATTGGAAAACAAATAATTGGGTACTCTAAATTTATAGTAAAAAATATACACCGTTTGCATGTCATTAGCGGGACTGACCCAGTATTCTCCGGGGCCTCCGCGATTCTCCGTCTCCGATGGGCCGAGTTCCCGTTGGCGTGGCTCACTTGCGATTTTAATAATAATCTATATCATCACAAGTAGGCTTACATTAATACTGCAATTAAGTTACTGTGAAAAGCCCCTATTCGCCACACTCCGGCGCCTGTTCGGGTACACTGAGGGAGAATTCAGAATGTCCAATTCACCTAACAGCACGTCTTCCGGGACTTGTGGGAGGAAACCGGAGCACCCGGAGGAAACCCACGCAGACACGGGGAGAACGTGCAGACTCCACACAGACAGTGACCCAGGCTGGGAATCGAACGTCGGACTCTCGCGCTGTGAAGCAACAGTGCTAACCACTGTGCTACCGCTCCACGATTAAAAACTGTGAAACCGGCGTTGTGGCTGCTGAGGGAGGGAGAGGGGGTACGGAAAATGTCCAATATCACCATTGTTTATTGATTGTTGTGCCGCTGGCCAGGAGGCTTCTGCCAGGGCTGGGGGGGGGGGTGCAGGGGGGCAGGAGATGGGCTGTGGGGTCAGGGTGGACGGACACGGAACACCATTGCTGCAGCCGGCAAGGCAGCCATGCAACTGCGCATGCCGCTAACAGCCCACTTTCAACTTAGTGCCACAGGTCGTATAGGTGTCCCCCCCCCCTGGGTGCCCTCTGGCCCCAGCTGACCCATCAGCTGTATGGGTGCGTCCAGCACAACCAGTGCCACCTTGTTGGCTGGGATGAGTGTGCGTGGGGAGTGTAATGTGTATGTGCGGCCGCAGCTTGTCAGCCTCCCCAGTGTCGATTACAGACCCGGCGAATTCCGCACTGTTTACGTTGGAATCGATTGTGTTCCACGTGGCACCGGTGTTAGCCCCATAATAGTAGCGGAATCGGTGCAGGCGTGGCACCAGTTTTTCTATTGTGAGGGCGGCGCGGTGACGCAATGGTTAGCACTGCTGCCTCACGGCGCTCAGGTCCCAGGTTCCATCCCGGCTCTGGGTCACTGTCCGTGTGGAGTTTGCACATTCTCCCCGTGCCTGTGTGGGTTTCGCCCCCACAACCCAAAGATGTGCAGGGTAGGAGGATTGGCCGCGCTAAATTGCCCCTTGATTGGAAAAAATGAATTGGGTACTCTAAATTTATTTAAAAAAGAAAAAAAAAGTTTTTCTGTTGTGAAAGTCTACGAATTCTGCGTTGACCTCAACACTTAGTCTCAGAAACGCAGAATCCCACCCCTCATTTATCCTCTCCGGGTCCGACACCACCTCCCCCAAAAAGGGGGCGAGGCGAGAGCAACCATCCGCCTGACAACTTCTCCCAATCGGCAAACAGTAACAAAAATCAAACTTTCGTAGAGATAACTCCTCCACCCAAAGTCACTCCTCACTGCTCCCCCAGCTTCTGCTCCTTCATAAAATCATTCACCTCCTCCGGCATCCCAAAATAATGAACTGTCCAGGCTGAAAGCACATTAACTTCCCTCGTCAAACCACAGTGCATTAGCTCAGATTGAAAAATCACGTTCCTCTGGTCAACTTCACCTCCTGGCTCCTAAAAGCTCCCAGGCCCTGTAAAACAGGATTATTTAAAAAATAATAATAATAACCGCTTATTGTCACAAGTCGGCTTCAATGAAGTTACTGTGGAAAAAACCCTAGTCGCCACATTCCGGCGCCTGTTCGGGGAGGCCGGTACGGGAATTGAACCCGCGCTGCTGACCTTGTTCCGCATTACAAGCCAGCTGTTTAGCCCACTGTGCTAAACCAGCCCCTGCACCATGACCACTGCAGTCAAACACACCATATCCCCAGGCTTTACCCCTTAAATTGCCCAATATTTAGAATCCAATATTCCTAAAGTCTTCCAGTGGTCACACCTCCCCCCTCCCCCTTAAACATATGAACCAGCAATATAGACAGATGGCTTTCTTTTTAAAAAAATTTAACTTTAAACATCTCCTACAACTTATGCTCTATATAATATAATTTAACATTTCTAAACAGGCAACCCTTTTAAAAAATAAATTTAGAGTATCCAATTATTTTTTTCCAATTATGGGGCAATTTAGCGTGGCCAATCCATCTACCCTGCTCTTTGGGTTGTGGGGGTGAAACCCAGGGAATCACGGGGAGAATGTGCAAACTCCACACGGACAGTGACCCAGAGCCGGAATAGAACTTGGGACCTCAGCGCCATGAGGCTGCAGTGCTAACCACTGGGACACTGTGCTGCCTCTAAAAAGGTGCTTTGCGGGGCTCGCCCGGGGATATGAACCCGGGACCTCTTTTTATAGAAATGGAATGCTCGAAGCGAGAATCATGCCCCTAGACCAACGATCCACTCGGAGGCAGCAGTGCTAACCATTGAGCCACCGTGCTGCCCGTTTAGACAGGCAAACCTAACCACGAGTACAGCCCATTTTAGTCTCCTCACATGTCACAGTCATGATAAAGCATCAACAATCCCATTTTCTCTTCTTGCCACATGGAGAATTTGAAAATTAAACAGTTGTAACAATAAACTCCATCTGAACAGTTCTGCGTTTTCATAGAATTTACAGTGCAGAAGGAGGCCATTCGGCCCATCGAGTCTGCACTGGCCATTGGTAAGAGCACCCTACTTTAGCCCACACCTCCACCCCATCCCAGCTCAGCAACCCAACTAAATCTTTTGGACACTAAGGGCAATTTAGCACGGCCAATCCACCAAACCTGTACATCTTTGGATTGTGGGAGGAAACCGGGGCACCTGGAGGAAATCCCGTCGAAGGCAGCACAATAGCACAGTGGTTAGCACAGTTGCTTCACAGCTCCAGGGTCGATTCCCGGCCTTGGGTCACTGTCTGTGCGGAGTCTGCACGTCCTCCCCGTGTCTGCGTGGGTTTTCTCCGAGTGCTCCGGTTTGCTCCCACAGTCCAAAGATGTGCAGGTTAGGTGGATCGGCCGTGATAAATTGCCCCTAGTATCCAAAAACGTTAGGTGGGATTACTGCGTATGGGGATAGGGTGGAGGCATGGGCTTAAGTAGGGTGCTCTTTCCAAGGGCCGGTGCAGACTCGATGGGCTGAATGGCCTCCTCCTGCACTGTAAAGTGTATAAAGCAACCTTAGTCCAGTTTGAATTGCAGGAAACCCATTCGCTTCTCCTCTTACTGACTGTTCTGGCTGATTAATTATTGGATAGTTGAAATCCCCCAGGATAATTATGCTGTCTATTGCTAAACTAATTTCCCAAATTGGTTTGCTTATATTTTCTCCATTCCCTCGTAACGCTGTTAGTGTGATTGATCTTTCATTATCCTTTCTTTCTATCCCTATTGATTCTATTTCAGTCTCACTGATAGTTTCACCATTGTTTTCTGAAAGTGTCTATAATAACTATCACTTTCATTTATATAGCACCTTTAGCATCCCAAGGAGTTTCATAGGAGTTTCCACAAACAAAATTTGACAGGTGATATCGGAGTAAACACAAAAAGCTTTGTCATAGAATCACCACAGTGCAGAAGGAGGCCAATTGGCCCATCGCGTCTGCACTGACCCTCTGATAGAGCGTTTTGTCTAGGCCCATTCCCTCACCCTATCCCCGTAACCCTGTGCATTGATCATGGCCAATCCACCTAACCTGCACATATTTGGTCTGTGGGAGGAAACCGGAGCCCCCGGAGGAAACCCACGCAGACACGGGGAGAATGTCCACACAAACAGTGACCCGAGGCCGGAATTGAACACAGGTCCCTGGTTCTGTGAGGCAGCAGTGCTAACCACTGTGCCACCGTGCCGCCAAGAGGTAGTTTTTAAGGAATAACCAAAGAGAGATGAGAGTTTAGAGAGTTCCAGCGCATTATACTAACCACAGTTATTGTGGGCAGACTTTCCCGGCTCTTCACACCGTCGGGATTTCCGGTCCCTTCAGAGGCACACGGTTTCCTGGCGGCAGGACGGGCGAGCTACCCAAAACGGCATAGACATCGGAAGGATTGCAATGGCTGTCTGCCTCTGCCGCGGGAAGAGACAGCGCGGTGGCGGGGTGGGGGGGGAGGGGGGTGCAAAAAAATCCCGCCGATTTCACCCCTTCTCCCCTCTGTATCCTTTTGAAATATATCATACACTACAATGTTTAATTCCCAGCCCTGATTGTTCTGTCGCCTTGTCTAATTAAACACGACTATAATAAGGGCAGCACGGTAGCACAGTGGTTAGCACTGTTGCTTCACAGCTCCAGGGTCCTGGATTCTCGGCTTGGGTCACGGTCTGTGTGGAGTCTGCACGTTCTCCCCGTGTCTGTGTGGGTTTCCTCCGGGTGCTCCGGTTTCCTCCCACAGTCCAAAGATGTGCAGCTTAGGTGGTTTGGCCATGCTAAATTGCCCTTAGTATCCAAAAAAAAGGTTAGTTGGGGCAGCACGGTGGTGCAGTGGTTAGCACTGCTGCCTCACGGCGCCGAGGTCCCAGGTTCGATCCCGGCCCTGGGCCACTGTCCGTGTGGAGTTTGCACATTCTCCCCGTGTTTGCGTGGGTTTCGCCCCAACAACTCGAAAGATGTGCAGGCTAGGTGGATTGGCCACGCTAAATTGCCCCTTAATTGGAAGAAAATAGGGTAGTCTAAATTTATCAAAAAAAAAGGTTAGTTGGGGTTACTGGGTTAGAAATGTGGGCTTAAATTGGGTGCTCTTTCCAAGAGCCAGTGCAGACTCGATGGGCCTGATCTCGTTCCTCACAATGTATTATTGCGTCCCTCGTTTTAACATGGGCATTGTGTACATTGCTGTACAGTTTAATTTATTGTTAATAGCAGTTCCTCTCACTTTATTTGCTACCACCTTTTAATATCCCTGACCCATAACACTATTTATGACTTGGACATTTAAGTCCTCCCTGTCCTGTGCTGTCTTTCCTTTTGTGTGAAATGAGCATAGTGGTGACGGCGAAGGGGATTTGGTGTGAGTTAGGACACGGATAGCAGAATTTCTGATGATCTCAAGTTTAAGGAGACCAGAGCAGGAGAACTGGCCAGGAGTGTGTTGGGATAGTCAAGCTCAGAGGGAATAAAGGCCAAGCTGTTTGGTAACGTGTACCTTTCACTTAACATTGAACTATGTTAATAATAATAATAGCTTATTGTCACAAGTAGAACATAGAACATAGAACATTACAGCGCAGTACAGGCCCTTCGGCCCTCGATGTTGCGCCGACCTGTGAAACCACTCTAAAGCCAATCTACACTATTCCCTTATCGTCCATATGTCTATCCAATGACCATTTGAATGCCCTTAATGTTGGCGAGTCCACTACTGCTGCAGGCAGGGCATTCCAAGCCCTTACTACTCTCTGAGTAAAGAACCTACCTCTGACATCTGTCCTATATCTATCTCCCCTCAATTTAAAGCTATGTCCCCTCGTCCTAGACATCACCATCCGAGGAAAAAGGCTCTCACTGTCCACCCTATCCAATCCTCTGATCATCTTGTATGCCTCAATTAAGTCACCTCTTAACCTTCTTCTCTCTAATGAAAACAGCCTCAAGTCCCTCAGCCTTTCCTCATAAGATCTTCCCTCCATACCAGGCAACATTCTGGTAAATCTCCTCTGCACCCTTTCCAATGCTTCCACATCCTTCCTATAATGCAACAACCAGAATTGCACGCAATACTCCAAATGCGGCCGCACCAGAGTTTTGTACAGCTGCAACAAGACCTCATGGCTCCGAAACTCAACCCCTCTACCAATAAAAGCTAACACACCGTACGCCTTCTTAACAACCCTATCAACCTGGGTGGCAACTTTCAGGGATCTATGTACATGGACACCGAGATCTCTCTGCTCATCCACACTGCCACGAATCTTACCATTAGCCCAGTACTCTGTCTTCCTGTTATTCCTTCCAAAATGAATCACCTCACACTTTTCTGCATTAAACTCCATTTGCCACCTCTCAGCCCAGCGCTGCAGCTTATCAATGTCCCTCTGTAACTTGTAACATCCTTCCGTACTGTCCACAACTCCGCCGACTTTAGTGTCATCTGCAAATTTACTCACCCATCCTTCTACGCCCTCCTCCAGGTCATTTATAAAAATGACAAACAGCAGTGGCCCCAAAACAGATCCTTGTGGTACACCACTAGTAACTGGACTCCAGTCTGAACATTTCCCATCAACCACCACCCTTTGTCTTCTTCCAGCTAGCCAATTTCTGATCCAAACTGCTAAATCGCCCTGAATCCCATGCCTCCGTATTTTCTGCAATAGCCTACCGTGGGAACCTTATCAAACGCTTTACTGAAATCCATATACACCACATCACCTGCTTTACCCTCATCCACCTGTTTGGTCACCTTCTCAAAGAACTCTACAAGGTTTGTGAGGCACGACCTACCCTTCACAAAACCGTGTTGACTATCTCTAATCAAATTATTCCTTTCCAGATGATTATACATCCTATCTCTTATAAACTTTTCCAAGATTTTGCCCACAACAGACGTAAGGCTCACTGGTCTATAGTTACTGGGGTTGTCTCTACTCCCCTTCTTGAACAAGGGGACAACATTTGCTATCCTCCAGTCTTCTGGCACTATTACTGTAGACAAAAATGACTTAAAGTTCAAAGGCTCAGCAATCTCTTCCCTAGCTTCCCAGAGAATCCTAGGATAAATCCCATCCGGCCCAGGGGACTTATCTATTTTCACACTTTCCAGAATTGTTAACACCTCCTCCTTATGAACCTCAAGCCCTTCTAATCTAGTAGCCTGAATCTCAGTATTCGCCTCAACAACATTGTCTTTTTCCTCTGTGAATACTGACGAAAAATATTCATTTAACACCTCTCCTATCTCCTCGGACTCCAAGCGCAACTTCCCACTACTGTCCTTGACTGGCCCTACTCTTACCCTAGTCATTCTTTTATTCCTGACATATCTAAAGAAAGCTTTAGGGTTATCCTTGATCCTACCTGCCAAAGACTTCTCATGTCCCCTCCTGGCTGCTCTTAGCTCTCTCTTTAGGTCCTTCCTAGCTAACTTGTAACTCTCGAGCGCCCTAACTGAACCTTCATGTCTCATCTTTACATAAGTCTCGTTCTTCCTCTTGACAAGTGTTTCGACTGCTTGCTCGACCACTTCCTCCCTGCCTGACAGGTACATACTTATCAAGTAGGCTTCAATGAAGTTACTGTGAAAAGCCCCTAGTCGCCACATTCCGGCGCCTGTTCTGCGAGGCCGGTACGGGAATTGAACCTGCGCTGTTCTGCATTACAAGCCAGATATTTAGCCCACTGTGCTAAACCAGTCCCTTAGAGTTCTTTGAGGAAGTAACAAGGAGGTCAGACAAAGGAGACCAGTGGACGTGATTTATTTAGATTTCCAAAAGTCCTTTGACAAGGTGCCACTCAAAAGGTTGCTGCACAAGGTAATGAGGAATGGCGTTAAGGGTAAAGTAGTAGCATGGATAGAGGATTGGTTAATTAATAGAAAACAAAGAGTGGGAATCAATGGGTGTTTCTTTGGTTGGCAATCAGCAGCGAGTGGTGTCCCTCAGGGATCAGTGTTAGGCCCACAATTGTTCACAATTTGCATAGATGATTTGGAGTTGGGGACCAAGTGCAATGTGTCCAAGTTTGCAGACGACACTAAGATGAGTGGTAAAGCAAAAAGTGCAGAGGATACTGGAAGTCTGCAGAGGGATTTGGATAGGCTAAGTGAATGGGCTAGGGTCTGGCAGATGGAATACAATGTTGACAAATGTGAGGTTATCCATTTTGGTAGGAATAACAGCAAAAGGGATTATTATTTAAATGATAAAATATTAAAACATGCTGCAGTGCAGAGGGACCTGGGTGTGCTAGTGCATGAGTCGCAAAAAGTTGGTTTACAGGTGCAACAGGTGATTACGAAGGCAAATGGAATTTTGCCCTTCATTGCTAGAGGGATGGAGTTTAAGACTAGAGAGGTTCTGCTGCAACGGTATAAGGTGTTAGGACACACATGGAGTATTGTGTTCAGTTTTGGTCTCCTTACCCGAGAAAGGACGTACTGGCACTGGAGGGTGTGCAGAGGGGATTCACTAGGTTAATCCCAGAGTTGAGGGGGTTGGATTACGAGGAGAGGTTGAGTAGACTGGGACTGTAATCGTTGGAATTTAGAAGGGTGCGGGGGGGATCCTATAGAAACATATAAAATTATGAAGGGAATAGATAAATGTGGGGAGATTGTTTCCACTGGCGGGTGAAAGCAGAACTAGGGGGCATAGCCTCAAAATAAGGGGAAGTAGATTTAGGACTGAGTTTAGGAGGAACTTCTTCACCCAAAGGGTTGCGAATCTATGGAATTCCTTGCCCAGTGAAGCAGTTGAGGCTCCTTCATTAAATGTTTTCAAGATAAAGATAGATAGTTTTTTGAAGAATAAAGGAATAAAAGGTTATGGTGTTCGGGCGGGAAAGTGGAGCTGAGTCCACAAAAGATCAGCCATGATCTCATTGAATGGTGGAGCAGGCTCGAGGGGCCAGATGGCCGACTCCTGCTCCCAGTTCTTATGTTCTTATGTAACGGCCCATTGACCTCAGGTGAGAATTTCTGGTCACCGGGAGGGCAATGTTGAAGAATCCCGCCCTATGTATTTTCATATTTGACATTGACTCTTTATACGACAGTAAGAAAGCTGGTAGATTTAGTTAGATACAGATCAGCCTTGATCCAATTGAATGTTGGAACAGGCTCGGGGGATGAATGGCATGTCTGAACTGGAATCCTTCTCTGTAATCTTTCCCAACTCCCCTCCGCTAATTCTGGTCTCTTGAGCAAACCCCAATTATAATCGCTGCACCATTAGGGTGCCTTGAGTTGCCCGGGCCCCAAGCCCTGGAATTCCCTCCCAAAACATCTCCATCTCTATACTTTCCTCCCGAACCTACCCGTTTTGTCATGTGAGAGTACCTTTAGGAAATGGGTGTTTAAGAAATGTACCTTTAAGAAATGGGTGTTTATCAGTGATGTCAGAGTGTGGGTGGAGCTGGGCTGTCTGTCAGCTTTTTACCTTCGTTTTAGGCTGTTTGCTGTAGGGTGTGTTTTAGTTTTGTTTTCAGTGTTGGAGCTGAAGCCAGACAGAGCAGGTGTACTGTTGATCTCTCTGCCTTGAAAAGACTATCCCTTGATCATTTGGTGAATTCAGAATTATAAATGTTCTCAGTAGTGAATGTAAACCTGATGTGCTTCTGTTAAAAGGTGTTTCTTTTGTCTTCTGGATGTTGTTTGGGAAGTTATTAAGGATTACTTTGTGCTGTAGTCTTTGGGGGTTGTATTTGAATTAATGGTTGCTAAGATGTTCACTGTATGTTTTAAAAAGGTTAACTTGAGTTCATAGAATAAACATTGTTTTGCTTTAAAAATTACTTTTCCATTTCTGCTGTACCACACCTGTAGAGTGGGCCGTGTGCTCCCCATACCACAATCTATTAAAAGTTGTGGGTCAGGTGAACTCCATGATATACTTTGGGGTTCTCTAAACCCTGGCTCATAACTTTGACCAAGCTTTTGGTCATCTGACCTTCATAGAATTTGCAGTGCAGAAGGAGGCCATTCGACCCATCAAGTCTGCTCCGGCCCTTGGAAAGACCACCCTACTCAAGCCCACGCCTCCACCCTAACCCTATAACCCAGTAACCCCACCTAACCTTTTGGACACTAAGGGGCAATTTAGCGTGGCCAATCCACTTAACCTGCACATCTTTGGGCCGAGGGAGGAAACCGGGGCACCCGGAGGAAACCCACGCAGACACGGGAAGAATGTGCAGACTCCGCACAGTGAGCCGAGGCCGAATTGAACCCGGGACCATGGCGCTGTGAGGCAGCAGTGCTAACCACTGTGCAACCGTGCTGCCCAAATATCTCCTCACCAGGCTCAGTGTCAAATTTTCTTTCATGATGAATCTGTGAAGCATTTTGTGACGTTTTATTATGTTAAAGGCTCTACATAAATATAAGTTTCGGAAGTTGAAACGACAAACGCAAACACCAGTTTTCAGAAGTTGAAGTATCGTCCAGGACTGAAGACGAGTTAGTTTTGTTTGGGCTGTTATGGACCGTGGGCTTTGCTGTTTCTGTTCTGCAGTCGCCTTCTTCGGCCTGTTACAGGATCACCGCTCAGCAAAACGTTCAGATTTAACTCTTCGGTCCTGCCACTGCGCAGAGCTCCGAAATGATTGATGGCAGCAAGATTTTGATTGGCAATGCTTGGCGCCCCCGCAGAGACCTGCGTTAATGAGGAGTTGGGAAGATTCGGAACGTGGTCAATGCACCACCAGCACTGGGGGAGGATTTTGCAGGCTCCAGTTGCTATGGTAATCTGGAGCCCAGGCCCAGGCCATCAGGGCTGCAGACAGACAGCAGGCTCCGAGACGGTTGCTTCCTGTTCTCTCAATGGGAGGCTGCACGGTTGCATTTTCAACGTGTTCCTCTGTTCTTGTTAGTGCAGCAGCAGAGGTCAGAGGGCCCATTGTGTTCGCCTGCCTCTCTGAAAGGCCGACCCTTTTAATCTCACTCCCTCAGCTCTTCATAGCATTTGCCTCTTTATTTAAAGTATTTACCGAATTCCATTTTAAACTCCATTGCCGACCCTCATACCATCGTTCTTTCAGGCAACGCCACTCAGATCTCAACAGCTCGACGCGGAAACAGAAAAGCTCACCTCCCCGTATCGCTTACCCCCACCTCCCCGTATCGCTTACCCCCACCTCCCCGTATCGCTTACCCCCACCTCCCCGTATCACCTATCCCCACCTCCCCGTATCGCTTACCCCCACCTCCCCGTATCGCCTACCCCCACCCCCCCGTATCGCCCACCCCCACCTCCCCGTGTTGCTTACTCCCACCTCCCCGTATCGCCCACACCCACCTCCCCGTATCGCCCACCCCCACCTCCCCGTATCGCCCACTCCCACCTCCCCGTATCGCCTACCCCCACCTCCCCGTATCGCCCACCCCCACCTCCCCGTATCGCCCACCCCCACCTCCCCGTATCGCCTACCCCCACCTCCCCGTATCGCCCACCCCCACCTCCCCGTATCGCTTACCCCCACCTCCCCGTATCGCCCACCCCCACCTCCCCGTATCGCCTACTCCCACCTCCCCGTATCGCCCACCCCCACCTCCCCGTATCGCCCACCCCCACCTCCCTGTATCGCCTACCCCCACCTCCCCGTATCGCCTACCCCCATCTCCCCATATCACCTACCCCCACCTCCCCGTATCGCCCACCCCCACCTCCCCATATCACCTACCCCCACTTCCCCGTATCGCCCACACCCACCTCCCCGTATCGCCCAGCCCCACCTCCCCGTATCGCCCACACCCACCTCCCCGTATCGCCCACCCCCACCTCCGCATATCGCCCACCCCCACCTCCCCGTATTGCCCACCCCCACCTCCCCGTATCGCCCACACCCACCTCCCCGTATCGCCCACCCCCACCTCCCCATATAGCCTATCCCCACCTCCCCGTATCACCTACCCCCACCTCCCCGTATCACCTACCCCCACCTCCCCGTATCACCTACCCCCACCTCCCCATATCACCTACCCCCACCTCCCCGTATCACCTACCCCCACCTCCCCGTATCGCCCACCCCCACCTCCCCGTAGCGCCCACCCCCCACCTCCCCGTATCGCCTACCCCCACCTCCCCGTATCGCTCACCCCCACCTCCCCGTATCGCCCACCCCCAACACCCCGTATCGCCTACTCCCACCTCCCCGTATCGCCCACCCCCCACCTCCCCATATCGCCTACCCCCACCTCCCCGTATCGCTTACCCCCACCTCCCCATATCGCCTACCCCCACCTCCCCGTATCGCTTACCCCCACCTCCCCGTATCGCTTACCCCCACCTCCACGTATCGCCTACCCCCACCTCCCCGAATCACCACCCCCACCTCCCCGTATCGCCTACTCCCACCTCCCCGTATCGCTTACCCCCACCTCCCCGTATCGCCTACCCCCACCTCCCCGAATCACCACCCCCACCTCCCCGTATCGCCTACTCCCACCTCCCCGTATCGCTTACCCCCACCTCCCCGTATCGCCCACCCCCACCTCCCCGTATCGCCTACTCCCACCTCCCCGAATCACCACCCCCACCTCCACGTATCGCCTACTCCCACCTCCCCGTATCGCTTACCCCCACCTCCACGTATCGCCTACTCCCGCCTCCCCGAATCACCACCCCCACCTCCCCGTATCGCCTAACCCCACCTCCCCGTATCGCTTACCCCCACCGCCCCCTACAGCCTACCCCCACCTCCCCGTATCGCTTACCCCCACCTCCCCGTATCGCCTACCCCCACCTCCCCGTATTGCTTACCTCCACCTCCCCGTATCGCCTACTCCCAACTCCCCGAATCACCACCCCCACCTCCCCGTATCGCCTACTCCCACCTCCCCGTATCGCTTACCCCCACCTCCCCGTATCGCCTACCCCCACCTCCCCGTATTGCTTACCCCCACCTCCCCGTATCGCCCACCCCCACCTCCCCGTATCGCCCACCCCCACCTCCCCGTATCGCGTACCCCCACCTCCCCGTATCGCCTACCCCCCACCGCCCCGTATCGCCCACCCCCACCTCCCCGTATCGCCCACCCCCACCTCCCCGTATCGCCTACCCCCACCTCCCCGTATCGCCCACCCCCACCTCCCCGTATCGCCTACCCCCACCTCCCCGTATCGCCTACCCCCACCTCCCCGTATCGCCTACCCCCACCTCCCCGTATCGCCTACCCCCACCTCCTCGTATAGCCTACCCCCACCTCCCCGTATCGCCTAACCCCACCTCCCCGCATCGCCTAACCCCACCTCCCCGCATCGCCTACCCCCACCACCCCGTATCGCCCACCCCCACCTCCCCGTATCGCCTACCCCCACCTCCCCGTATCGCCTACTCCCACCTCCCCGTATCGCTTACCCCCACCTCCCCGTATCGCCTACCCCCACCTCCCCGTATTGCTTACCCCCACCTCCCCGTATCGCCCACCCCCACCTCCCCGTATCGCCCACCCCCACCTCCCCGTATCGCGTACCCCCACCTCCCCGTATCGCCTACCCCCACCGCCCCGTATCGCCCACCCCCACCTCCCCGTATCGCCCACCCCCACCTCCCCGTATCGCCTACCCCCACCTCCCCGTATCGCCCACCCCCACCTCCCCGTATCGCCTACCCCCACCTCCCCGTATCGCCTACCCCCACCTCCCCGTATCGCCTACCCCCACCTCCCCGTATCGCCTACCCCCACCTCCTCGTATAGCCTACCCCCACCTCCCCGTATCGCCTAACCCCACCTCCCCGCATCGCCTAACCCCACCTCCCCGCATCGCCTACCCCCACCACCCCGTATCGCCCACCCCCACCTCCCCGTATCGCCTACCCCCACCTCCCCGTATCGCCTACCCCCACCTCCCCGCATCGCCTACCCCCACCTCCCCGTATCGCTTACCCCCACCTCCCCGTATCGCCTAACCCCACCTCCCCGCATCGCCTACCCCCACCTCCCCGTATCGCCTACCCCCACCTCCCCGTATCGCCTACCCCCACCTCCCCGCATCGCCTACCCCCACCTCCCCGTATCGCTTACCCCCACCTCCCCGTATAGCCTACCCCCACCTCCCCGTATAGCCTACCCCCACCTCCTCGTATAGCCTACCCCCACCTCCCCGTATAGCCTACCCCCACCTCCCCGTATAGCCTACCCCCACCTCCTCGTATAGCCTACCCCCACCTCCCCGTATCGCCTAACCCCACCTCCCCGCATCGCCTAACCCCACCTCCCCGCATCGCCTAACCCCACCTCCCCGTATAGCCTACCCCCACCTCCTCGTATCGCCTGCCCCCACCTCCTCGTATAACCTACCACCACCTCCTCGTATAGCCTACCCCTCCCTCCTCGTATAGCCTACCCCCACCTCCTCGTATAGCCTGCCCCCACCTCCTCGTATAGCCTACCCCCCTCCTCGTATAGCCTACCCCCACCTCCTCGTATAGCCTACCCCCACCTCCTCGTATAGCCTACCCCCACCCCCTCGTATAGCCTACCCCCACCTCCTCATATCGCTTACTCCCACCTCCTCGTATCGCCTGCCACCACCTCCTCGTATAGCATGCCCCCCCCCTCCTCGTATAGCCTGCCCCCACCTCCTCGTATCGCCTGCCCCCACCTCCTCGTATAACCTACCACCACCTCCTCGTATAGCCTACCCCCCCCTCCTCGTATAGCCTACCCCCACCTCCTCGTATAGCTTACCCCCACCTCCTCGTATAGCCTACCCCCCTCCTCGTATAGCCTACCCCCACCCCCTCGTATAGCCTACCCCCACCTCCTCGTATAGCCTGCCCCCACCTCCTCGTATAGCCTACCCCCTCCTCGTATAGCCTACCCCCCACCTCCTCGTATCGCTTACCCCCACCTCCTCGTATAGCCTACCCCCCTCCTCGTATAGCCTACCCCCCACCTCCTCGTATCGCTTACCCCCACCTCCTCGTATAGCCTACCCCCACCTCCTCGTATAGCCTACCCCCACCTCCTCGTATAGCCTACCCCCACCCCCTCGTATAGCCTACCCCCACCTCCTCATATCGCTTACTCCCACCTCCTCGTATCGCCTGCCCCTACCCCCTCGTATAGCCTACCCCACCTCCTCGTATCGCCTGCCCCCACCTCCTCGTATAACCTACCACCACCTCCTCGTATAGCCTACCCCCCCTCCTCGTATAGCCTACCCCCACCTCCTCGTATAGCTTACTCCCACCTCCTCGTATAGCCTACCCCCCTCCTCGTATAGCCTACCCCCACCCCCTCGTATAGCCTACCCCCACCTCCTCGTATAGCCTGCCCCCACCTCCTCGTATAGCCTACCCCCCTCCTCGTATAGCCTACCCCCCACCTCCTCGTATCGCTTACCCCCACCTCCTCGTATAGCCTACCCCCCTCCTCGTATAGCCTACCCCCACCCCCTCGTATAGCCTACCCCCACCTCCTCGTATAGCCTGCCCCCACCTCCTCGTATAGCCTACCCCCCTCCTCGTATAGCCTACCCCCCACCTCCTCGTATCGCTTACCCCCACCTCCTCGTATAGCCTACCCCCACCTCCTCGTATAGCCTACACCCCTCCTCGTATAGCCTACCCCCACCCCCTCGTATAGCCTACCCCCACCTCCTCGTATAACCTACCTCCACCTCCTCGTATAGCCTACCCCCACCCCCTCGTATAGCCTACCCCCACCTCTTCGTATAGCCTGCCCCCACCTCCTCGTATAGCCTACCCCCCTCCTCGTATAACCTACCCCCACCTCCCCGTATCGCCCACCCCCACCTCCTCGTATAGCCTACCCCCACCTCCCCGTATCGCCTACCCCCACCTCCCCGTATAGCCTACCCCCACCTCCCCGTATTGCCTGCTTGTGGAGGTGCGGCCATCTTCCATGCTGTATACGTGCTGAAGCCAGTGGGCCCTGCTTTGCTGGATTAGCTCTAGGATGTTGGTCATGTTCTCCCGAGAAAGAACTGTTTCATTGATAATTCTGCCTTCCCATGCGATGAGGCAGATGAGTTGTAGCCAGCGGAGATGTTTATTATTGAGTTTTTATTTATTGATGGGTGTAAGTTGCCCAATCCTTGCTGCCTGTTACCTGCTGTTAAGTATTCAAGTAATACTATTGGGACTTCCGGTTGCGGCGATGCACTGCTAAGCCGCACGTTTCGGCAGCTCCCGTTCTAACGGACCTTTGGGCTCTTTTCGGGAGCCCCAATGGAAATCTTTTCAGACCAAACCCAGTGTGGGGTGACGAAGGAAGGTGCCCCCCCCGGGTGTGTATGGAAAGGACCAGTGGTAGTGGCCAGATTGCGAAGGATCCTCTGGAGCAGCAGCAGAGAAGAGAAGGAAGAAGCAAGATGGCGGCGGATGGAGCCCAGACGACACGGGGCCCGGACCAGCAGGAATTCCTCCGACGGTGTGTGGAGGAACTAAAGAAGGAGGTGCTGGCGCCGATGTTATTGGCAATCGATGGGCTGAGGGAAACACAAAAGGTCCAGGCGATAGAGCTCCGTGGAATGAAGGCAAAGGCAGCCGAAAATGAGGATGAGATACAGGGCCTGGTGGTAAAAACGGAGACGCATGAGGCGCTACATAAGAGATGTATCGAAAGGCTGGAAGCCCTGGAGAACAGCTCGAGGAAGAGGAACCTCCGGATTCTAGGTCTCCCCGAAGGAACGGAGGGAGCTGATGCTGGGGCTTATGTGAGCACGACACTCCATACGCTAATGGGAGCTGAGGCCCCATCGGGCCCCCTGGAGGTGGAAGGGGCTCACCGGGTCCTTGTGAGAAGACCAAAGGCGGGAGAACTACCAAGGGCGATAGTGGTGAGATTTCACCACTTCACGGATAGAGGGGCTGTTTTGAGCTGGGCCAAAAAGGTACGGAGTAGCAGATGGGAGAATGCGGTGATACGAGTGTATCGGGACTGGAGTGCGGAGGTGGCGAGAAGGAGGGCGAGCTTCAATCGGGCCAAGGCGGAGCTTCACAGGAAGAAAATAAAATTTGGGATGCTGCAGCCGGCGCGATTGTGGGTCACGCATCAGGGCAAGCACTACTACTTCGAAACGGCGGATGAGGCATGGACCTTCATCCAAGAAGAGAAACTGGACTAGAACTAAGAGACTGATGTTGGGGGGGAAACAACGAGGTTGTGGTACAGAAGTGTAAATTGGGGAATGGGAGGTGTATAGTATTGAAACGATAGATGGGGAATTTCTCTCCTCTAGATGGGGGGACACGGAGAAATGTGGGCGCCGGTGGAAAAAGGGACTGAGAGGGGGGATGGGGAATGAGGGAGCTGCGCCATAAGGGGCGGGGCCAATAGGAAAGCACGGGGTTTTTCCTGCGCTATAGAGATGATGGTGGGAAGATAGGCGCAGGAAGGAAGTGAGTTCCACACGCAGGGGGGTCAAAGAGAGAACGGGGGAAGCCGGGGTCAGTTAGCTGACTTTCGGAAGCATCACGGGGGGAGTAACCATGCTAGATGGGGATCTAGCGGGGGGGGGGGGGGTACACGACTAACTGGGTTGCTGCTGCTGGGAGCAAGGGGGAGCTGGCAAAAGAGGTGATCGGGACGGGAAGGCGCCGCCTGGGGATGGGTGGGTGCGCGGGACCTGGACGGGGGGCTGGCCTAGAATTGGGGATGGCTAGTCGGCCGGGGGGGGGGGGGGGGGGTTAGGGGCGGGGGGGGGGGCGGGTGGCCCCCCAATCCGGCTGATCACGTGGAATGTGAGAGGCCTGAATGGGCTGATTAAGAGGGCCCGGGTGTTCGCGCACTTAAAAAGACTGAAGGCGGACGTAGTCATGCTTCAGGAGACGCATCTGAAGGTGGCGGATCAGGTTAGGCTAAGGAACGGATGGGTGGGACAGGTGTTCCACTCAGGGCTGGACGCAAAAAATAGAGGGGTGGCGATACTGGTGGGGAAACGGGTGTCGTTCGAGGCTAGGAATATAGTGTTGGATAACGGGGGTAGATACGTGATGGTGAGTGGTAGATTGCAGGGAAAGGAGGTTGTGCTGGTAAATGTATATGCCCCGAACTGGGATGACGCGGGATTTATGAAGCGGATGCTGGGACGCATCCCGGACCTGGAGGTGGGAAGCCTGGTAATGGGGGGGGGACTTCAATACTGTGCTGGATCCAGGGCTAGACCGGTCTAGATCCAGGACCGGAAGAAGGCCGGCAGCGGCCAAGGTGCTTAGGGGGTTCATGGAACAAATGGGGGGAGTGGATCCGTGGAGATTTGCGAGGCCGTTGGCCAAAGAGTTCTCCTTTTTCTCCCATGTCCACAAGGTATATTCCCGAATAGATTTCTTTGTTCTGAGTAGGGCACTGATCTCGAAGGTGGCAGGAACGGAGTACTCGGCCATAGCCGTTTCAGACCATGCCCCGCACTGGGTGGATCTGGAATTAGGAGAGGAGAGGAGCAGCGCCCACTCTGGCGACTGGATGTGGGATTATTGGCGGATGTGGGGGTCTGTGGAAGGGTGCGGGGATGTATTGAGAGATACCTGGAGGTCCATGACGATGGCGAGGTCCAGGTGGGGGGTGGTATGGGAAGCACTGAAGGCGGTGGTTAGGGGAGAGTTGATCTCCATTAGAGCTCACAAGAGAAACAAGAGGGCAAAGAAAGGGAGAGATTAGTGGGGGAGATTTTGAGGGTGGATAAAAGATATGCGGAGGCCCCGGACGAAGGACTATATAGAGAGAGGCGAAGACTTCAGACGGAGTTTGACCTGCTGACCACAGGAAAGGCAGAGGCACAGTGGAGGAAGGCACAGGGATGAGATATGAGTATGGGGAAAAGGCGAGTCGGCTGCTGGCCCACCAACTTCGCAGAGGATAGCGGCGAGGGAGATTGGGGGAGTTAGGGATGAAACGGGAACTATGGAGCGGAGAGCAGGGAAGGTAAATGAGGTGTTTAAGACCTTTTATGAGAGGCTATATAAGTCCCAAACCCCGGAGGGAAAAGAGGGAATGCAACAGTTTCTGGACAAACTAAGGTTCCCGAGGGTGGAGGAGCAGGACAGGTCTGGGGGTGCCAATTGAGGTGGATGAGGTGACTAAAGGACTGGGGAACATGCAAGCAGGGAAGGCCTCGGGACAGACGGTTCCCAGTGGAATTCTACAGGAAATATGTGGACTTGTTGGACCCGCTGCTGGCGAGAACCTTTAACGAGGCCAGGAAGGGGGGGGATACTACCCCCGACAATGTCGGAGGCGACGATATCACTAATCCTGAAGCAGGATAAAGATCTGCTGCAATGCGGGTCATACAGGCTTATCTCACTCCTAAATGTAGAAGCCAGCTGCTGGCAAAAAGTGCTGGCGACGAGGATAGAGGATTGTGTCCCGGGGTGGTGCATGAAGACCAGACAGGGTTTGTAAAGGGGAGACAACTGAATGTCAACGTTCGACGGCTGCTGGGGGTGATAATGATGCCCCCAGCGGAGGGGAGGCAGAGATAGTGGTGGCGATGGATGCAGAGAAGGCATTCGATAGGGTAGAGTGGGAGTATTTATGGGAGGTGTTGAGGAGGTTTGGGTTCGGGGAGGGGTTTGTCAGATGGGTCAGACTCCTATATGGGGCCCCAGTGGCAAGTGTAGTCACAAACCGCAAAGGTCGGAGTATTTTCGGCTACACAGGGGAACAAGACAGGGGTGTCCCCTGTCCCCGTTACTGTTCGCGTTGGCAATTGAACCACTGGCCATAGCGTTGAGAGACTCTAAGAAATGGAGGGGGGTGGTTAGAGGAGGAGAGGAACATCGAGTGTCACTCGACGCAGATAACCTACTGCTGTATGTTGCGGACCCTGTAGAGGGGCTGACAGAGGTTATGCAGATATTGAGGGAGTTTGGAGATTTTTCGGGATACAGGCTAAATATGGGGAAGAGTGAGCTTTTAGTAATACACCCCGGGGACCAGGGAAGAGGAATAGACGCCCTGCCGTTAAGGAGAGTGGAAAGGAGCTTCCGATATTTGGGGATCCAGGTAGCTAGGAGCTGGGGAACTCTACACAGACTTAATCTGACGCGGCTGGTGGAGCAGATGGAGGAGGATTTCAAGAGGTGGGATATGCTGCCGCTCTGATTGGCGGGCAGAGTGCAGGTGATAAAAATGATGGTCCTCCCAAGGTTTCTTTTCGTGTTTCAATGTCTCCCCATTCTGATCACGAAAGCCTTTTTCAAGAAAATAGATAGGAGCATTATGAGTTTTGTGTGGGCAGGGAAGACCCCGAGGGGTAAGGAGGGGGGTTCCTGCAGCGCAGCAGGGACAGAGGGGGACTGGCGTTGCTGAGCCTGGACGACTACTACTGGGCCGCCAATGTGGCGATGGTTTGTAAGTGGATGAGGGAGGGAGAGGGGGCGGCGTGGAAGAGGCTGGAGATGGCGTCCTGTAAAGGAACGAGCCTAAAGGCGCTGGTGACGGCGCCGCTGCCATTCTCCCCGAAAAGGTATACCACAAACCCAGTGGAGGTGGCAACCTTAAGGATCTGGGGGCAGTGGAGGCGACACAGGGGGGTGACGGGTGCCTCGGTGTGGTCCCCGATCATGAATAACCACAGGTTTGTCCCAGGAAAGATGGACGGAGGGTTCCAGAGCTGGCAACGAGCAGGAATTAGGAAACTGAGAGATTTGTTTATAGACGGGACGTTGCGAGCCTGGGAGCGCTGGAGGAAAAGTATGAGTTGCCCCCGGGGAACAATTTCAGATACATGCAAGTGAGGGCGTTTACGAGGCAACAGGTGAGGGAATTTCCGCTGCTCCCGACACAAGGGATCCAAGAATGAGTGATCTCCGGGGTATGGGTCGGGGAGGGCAAAGTGTCCGAAATATATCAGGAGATGAGAGACGAGGGGGAGGCGATGGTAGAGGAGCTGAAGGGAAAATGGGAAGAAGAGCTGGGAGAGGAGATTGAGGAGGGTCTGTGGGCGGATGCCCTAAGCAGGGTAAACTCCTCGTCTTCGTGTGCCAGGCTTAGCCCGATTCAATTTAAGGTTCTACACAGAGCACTTATGATGGGAGCAAGACTGAGCAGGTTCTTCGGAATGGAGGACAAGTGCGGGAGGTGCTTGGGAAGCCCGGCGAACCACACACAGATGTTCTGGTCGTGTCCGGCACTGGATGAGTACTGGAGGGGAGTGGCAAGAGTGATTTCAAAGGTGGTGAAGGTCCGGTCAAGCCAGGCTGGAGGTTAGCGATATTTGGGGTAGCGGAAGAGCCGGGAGTGCAGGAGGCGAAAGAGGCCGATATTCTGGCCTTTGCGTCCCTGATAGCCCGGCGAAGGATCTGACTCATGTGGAAGGAAGCGAAACCCCCCCCGGGCGTGGAGGCCTGGATAAACGATATGGCAGGGTTCATAAAACTAGAACGAATGAAATTTGCGTTGAGAGAATCGGCTCAGGGGTTCTCCAGGCGGTGGCAACCGTTCCTTGACTATCTCGCGGAACATTAAGGGAAAATAGTTTGTCAGCAGCAGCAGCCTGGGGGGCGGGGGGGGGGGGGGGGGCGCGGCGGGGGCGGGAAGCACTATTTTTTGTTACTTTGTAAGTTCACTATATTATTTAAATAATATTATTTATCAGTTACTGTACTATTTTTATGTTGATTTGTAAAATGGAAAAATTCTGTTTGAATATTTTTAAAAAAAAGTAATACTATTGGCTGGCGAAATGTCACGTGATCCGCGGTGACATCAGCGGAAGGCGTTGCGCTGACTTTGGGGGGAGTTCACCATCTTACCCTGTTGAAGCAACATCTCTTCATAATCCCTGCACTATGTTTTTATGAACTTATAGCGTGAATAAAGCGTGGCACCGCTACTTCTTTTTCTCTCTGCGACTGGCAACAATTATGTAACATCTGCCCTTCCTTGCTGCAGGTGAAAGGAACAGAGTATTATAATAATAATCTTTATTGTCACAGGTAGGCTTATATTAACACTGCAATGAGGTTACTGTGAAAATCCGACGCCTGTTCGGGTCACAGAGCGAGAATTCAGAATGTCCAATTCACCCTAACAAGCACATCTTTCAGGACTTGTGGGAGGAAACCGGAGCACCCGGAGGAAACCCACGCAGACACGGGGGGGGGGGGGGGGGGGGGGGGGGGGGGGGGGGGGACGTGCAGACTCCGCACAGACAGTCACCCAAGCCGGGAATCGAAACCCCGGCAAAGGCACGGCCGCCAATGGTGGAACCATGAAAATAGCGGATGAGCAAGGGCCCGGAATTGGTGGAGCTCAGGGATCTCGGAGGGTCCTCGGAGTGCTCGCTCAGTAGTCCTGTGTCTGGTATCCTCCGAGTTGCTTGTGTCGGCGCCTGTCGAGGGGGGCTTGCTTGCTGGCAAGACCCTGGGGCTTCAATTTCATCACCGGAGACTCGGCTCCATAAAGTCCTGCGAGAAACGGGCCGGGTCAGCCCCCAGACCCCAAGGTGTGATAACGTGGAGACGGTAAAGATAACAACCTCAAAACACAAGGGACAATGTTTTCGACGTTATGTGTTTATCTACAATCCTTCCATTTTACAACTTGGATGTGACAGCCGGGAATGCAATACTGACAAATTTTACCAAAAAAAACATTTTTGTATATTTATATATAAATACACCTTTCAAGATGGGCGAGTGGCAGCACGAGTGAGGTAACACAAATTCCAGGTTCTTTGCACAATTTGACAAAACCAAACCACGACTATTTAAATTTATACAGTAGCCACTTGGTCAGTGCGCTTTGGAAATCCCATCTGGGGAAGTCCAGGACTCGAATAGTCAGGACCAGGCCTGGGGGATCTCAAAATGCACTCAGGAATTGTACAAGGGATACAGAAATCCCCCCCCCCCCCCCCCCCCCCCCCCCCCCCCCCCCCCCCACACACACACTTTTTACATCCCAGGGCCCCTGACCGTTAGTCCCGTAGGTTTTCAAGCTTCGATCTGGCACAAGCCAATGCAATTGCTTCCTGGATCTTTGTACTGCTCGACAGTGAGGATTAGTGTCCTGGACGGGGCGAACCACACAGCGACAGTGCGGTGAATAAGGTACCCGGCGAGCTGGGCATAGGTGCTCTTGCCAACTGCAGGTGAGGGGGGTCACGGTGCTGGCTTTGCTCGTCTTCTGGGGCCCGGGGGCACTGAGGGTCCACCCTCCAGAACCTCCCCGGGGAACATAAAAACTTGCACTGTCCGTCTTGCCCGGTGGTCCGCTATGGCTTTCGACTGAGTGAATATTGAGTGAATTAAAATTGTATAGGGTGGGCGGGTTACTCAAACAGAACTCAAATCGAGGCATGTTTGGAGCACTGGAAATACGAGATAGGGCCTGTAGGGCGGCAAACACAAAATTGTAAACTGGACTCTCAGAGATCCATTGGGTTTATCCTCATCGCATATCATGGCTGGCAGTGGGCATGGTGGGGGTGAGGGGATCACTTGCAACCCCAGCTCAGCTGCTTGTTGGTTTAACAGGCAGAGAGAGAGACGGCTCGCAGCCCCAACGGTTCCCCCTCCTGGCTGCGAGGGAAACCACAACACAGTCACCGAGCGAACAAAATGGAAACTGCCCCCCCCCCCACAAACAGGAGTCCAAGGCAAGGCAGACTAGAGTCAACCATGGCATTAAATTAAATGGCCAAGAAGTGTTCTGTTTCATGTAAATATACAGTCTAAACTCCAGGTACAGTCTCAGATTCCAATTGTTAACTCTTACAGTTGGTGAGTAAATTACAAGGTATTTAAATTTACAGATTTAAACACTTTAATTAATAAATTACCGCGATGATGGTTTTGCAAAAAGTTCAGACGGAATGTAAACTTCACATTTCACGTAATGCTCAATGCTGGGAAGTTTGTAACGCACACCATTAAAACAGAGATCCACTCGCAGGCGAGGGGTGAGCTGATGAGGTCTGTCTCGCTTTCTCAGATGCATTTGACCTTTAATCAGGGGGATATTGGGGGGGGGGGGGGGCTGAGGGGAGGGCAGGGAAAACCATTTATTGCCAAGAAGAGACTGAACGTTTCGATCCGAAACAACGGTTTCAAATAATTAAAACGGGAAACTCTGGGGGAAATAGATCCATTTCAGAAGCAGCTTCTTATACTGTCAGGTAGTTTTGGCTGCTACAGAACTCCATCTTGCAAATTCTACCGCAGCCACCTCCATTACTTGCTCCCCAAATAGCTGCAATCCCCGCGAACCACTTGGGTTTTTTCCTAGAATTTACAGTGCAGAAGGAGGCCATTCGGCCCATCCAGTCTGCACCGGCTCTTTGAAAGAGCACCCTACCCAAGCCCACACCTCCACCCTATCCCCATAACCCAGTATCCCACCCAACACTAAGGGCAATTTAGCATGACCAATCTACCTAACCTGCACATCTTTGGACTGTGGGAGGAAACCGGAGCACCCGGAGGAAACCCACGCACACACGGGGAGAACGTGCAGACTCCGCACAGACAGTGACCCAAGCCGGGAATCGAACCTGGGACCCTGGCGCTGTGAAGCAATTGTGCTAACCACTACTACCGTGCTGCCCAAACTTCTGCTGGGAAAAGTTACAGATGTTTTGACAGGGTAAAGCTTAGTAATCATTTGCGGAACCCTCGCCTCTCAATCCTCCATCCAACACGAGGTAACCTCGCAACCCCAAGAGTGGGTCAACCCACTTGCCATCATTTTATTCTCATTCTGAGGGCACTGTTGTATCCACCACCAAGGGCTGTCTGCCGGCCATCGATAATGGAAGTTCCTTCACAAGAGGAAATAGAGCTGGTTCACCTCCTGACCCATGTCAGCCAAAGACACTGAAGGCCTCCTCATCCAAGGTCAAAGGTGAAACACTCAACCTTGGCCACGTAACACCTCCCCACCTGAGTCTATTTGGTCCCAATTTAGAAGACTCTAGATCGAATGTTCTGCAGGGCTTCATCCGGCTCCTTACCCTAGTTTAGAATAATCGAAAAGTTGTATAAAATGGACGGCTCACCCACATTGCGTGCAACTTTCCGCACGTTTTCGTGAAGATTTAGATTCCCGGTTATGCTTTCTCCCTGCGCAATGGCTCAAATGCACTTGGGTTTGAATGAGATGAAGTTTTAACAAAAAAGACGATGAAGTATTTCAAACCCCAAACCACAAAGAGGTTGAACCAACCCCATTGCGATGCTGCGCTCGGAACACCCAGCGAGAAGCCGGTGAGATAGCGAAAGGCGACATTTGTTTCTTTTCTGCAGGGGCGCAGAACCGTTTGAACGTGGCGTTGTCACATTCAATGCACCGCACGCCATTCACCAGCGCACTTCAAATCTGGAGAACCGGATTACATTCGGGGCAACTGGAGAGCAGAGGTGCCCCGTGGCTACCTTTCCCAACACCTTCCTGTCAACCAATTTGTGTGGGAAATCAATGACACCGCAATATAAACTTTAATCCTGAAGGGAGGAGCTGGAATTCCGCTACCTTAGACTTCAGCTGCAAAAGTGGTACAATGAGATTGAGGAAACAGTGGTCATATTGAATTAAATAAAAAAAGTGATCCTGGTTCGTCTGCACACAAATGACCGTCTTATTAGCTGGCCTTTGACAGAGGGGACAGGATTTTACAGCCCTTCCCGCTGGAGGGAGTTTCAGATCCCGGCCAAGTCAGTGGATTTTGGATGCCTCGATCCGTTTTATGATCCGACCCTCGCCGCAAGGGGGCCGTACAACTCTGCCCAAGGAGCCGTGAGTAGAGTTCACCTGGCTGCCAGCCTTGCCCAGCAGCGCACTGTCGTGCAGAGTCTGAGAGACGTAAAGAACTGTTTCCCGAAGAAAAGCTGGTAAACTCCTCAATACAGTTAAGCTCCTCAGGGAAGCAGTCAAATGCAATGCTCTTAAGGCGGCAACTTTTCTTAACAGATTGTTGCCTGCAAGGAGTCCTTGCCAGGTCCTCTCTTCCAACACACTCTTCATTGTGACAGTTCTGAGGAAGAGTTCAACTCTGAAGGCCAGGGAGATCAGCGAGGGACGTCAGCTGAAACAGAATAATGGTTCTACGCAGCAACACTTCAGGAGGAGTGAACGCAATTCTAAACTGAACTCTAGCCATGCCTTGAGGAACCAATTATTGCTTATTGGCTTCACTCCCTTCTGGTCCTCCTGGAGAAGCTACCGCTGGAGAGATGAAAATATACAATGATCTTCACAATCATCCACAGCCAGCACTTGAATAATAAGCACAGACCTCCCCACAGGACGAACATACCAACGGCAGCCTTGAATGCTTCAATCGTCCCTGGGGAGCCAATCAGCACTGAGAAGGACCAGGAATCGACCAGGCTGCTGACAAATGAATGATGATGAGACGGGAATGGCGGCTTGATCTCCCAGGAGGGCTGTTTGAAGCTTTATTGCACGAGTTCACCCTTTTGTTGCATGTCGGGGCAGCTACCTGTTGTTCTGGAGCTCTTGCCTCAGCCACGTGGGCAGGGTCTGTCCGAGTTTATACAGGAGCTTCGAAAGCTCTATGTTGGAATCCCGATAGTATTCTCTCAAAAAAACTCTCGACTGTGGAAGGGAAAAGAAAGCACCATGACTGTTAGCATCATAAAGACTTGGAAATGCGACTGAATAAAACATTGAATGAATGGAAGCCACAGGTGAACTTGGCAATGTGGCTGCCTCTCACACAAGGGAATGGCAAACGCAAACAATCCTATTGAAGTGACTAGATTGTGTGCCAGCTCAGCCAATAACTGACAAAGAGAACTTGCATAAGTTCCAGTAAAGGCCGATGCCGTGTCTCCAACTCAATCTTCCTTTCCCTTACTCTCGTTAAAGCTGTAACATCTACGAGGGTAAGCATTCATTTACTGTATGTGGACCTGGATGGGTGGACGTTGTTGGGTTAGTTGGCACACGTGGTTGGCACCGCGGGCGTCACGCCTGTGCCCCATGGTGCCGGAGCCCGGGACTAGCACGTGCAATTTCCAGCAGGAATCACGGAATACGATCAGGGAAGGGAAGCCTGGTAATACTCCATCGTCCAGGATATGGTGTGGTCAATTATTTAGCTCCCAGTTGATAATCCACCTCAGCACCGAATAGAAAGCATCATCCCCGGCTGAACAAAGGGGTGACAGAGAGTGTCAAATCCGCAAAGATTTGTGACAGGTCAGAAGATTGAGAAGCAGTGACATAAGAACATAAGAACTAGGAGCAGGAGTAGGCCATCTGGCCCCTCGAGCCTGCTCCGCCATTCAATGAGATCATGGCTGATCTTTTGTGGACCCAGCTCCACTTTCCGGCCCGAACACCATAACCCTTAATCACTTTATTCGTCAAAAAACTATCTCTCTTTATCTTAAAAACATTTAATGAAGGAGCCTCTACTGCTTCACTGGGCAAGGAATTCCATAGATTCACAACCCTTTGGGTGAAGAAGTTCCTCCTAAACTCAGTCCTAAATCTACTTCCCCTTATTTTGAGGCTATGACCCCTCGTTCTGCTTTCACCCGCCAGTGGAAACAACCTGCCCTCATCTATCCTATCTATTCCCTTCATAATTTTATATGTTGCTATAAGATCCCCCCTCATCCTTCTGAATTCCAACGAGTACAGTCCCAGTCTCCTCAACCTCCTCTAATAATCCAACCCCTTCAGCTCTGGGATTAACCTAGTGAATCTCTTCTGCACACCCTCCAGCGCCAGTACGTCCTTTCTCAAGTAAGGAGACCAAAACTGAACACAATACTCCAGGTGTGGCCTCACTAACACCTTATACAATTGCAGCATAACCTCCCTAGTCTTAAACTCCATCCCTCTAGCAATGAAGGACAAAACTCCATTTGCCTTCTTAATCACCTGTTGCACCTGTAAACCAACTTTTTGCGACTCATGCACTAGCACACCCAGGTCTCTCTGCACAGCAGCATGTTTTAATATTTTATCATTTAAATAACGATTCCTTTTGCTGTTATTCCTACCAAAATGGATAACCTCACATTTGTCAACATTGTATTACACGAATGACTAAAGAGGGATAAAGTAAGGGTAAACACGTGGCGCAGTGGTTAGCACTGGGACTACGGCGCTGAGGACCCGGGTTCGATCCCGGCCCTGGGTCACTGTCCGTGTGGAGTTTGCACATTCTCCCCGTGTCTGCGTGGGTTTCGCCCCCACACCCCAAAGATGTGCAGGTTGGGTGGGTTGGCCACGCTAAATTGCCCCTTAATTGGAAAAGAAAAATAATTGGGTACTCTAAATTTACAAAAACAAAAAGAGGGATAAAGTTGAGTAAGCTAGCTGGTAATACAAAAAACAAATTGTTCGAGTTTCTCCGAGTAATTACATAGGAAAAGAGTGACCAAAGGGGGTGTTGATCCTCCGGAGAGTGAATCCGGGGAACATATAACGGAAAAATAAGAAATGGCAGAAGTGCTGTGTGTGTCTGTCTTCAATGTAGAAGACTTAGAATACTTGCCAAAGATACTTGAAAATCAAAAGGTGAACACGAGGGAGAAACTTAGTCACTGGGGAAAAGGTGCTGGGAAAACTATTCTTCCGAAAAGCTGCCAAGTCCCCAGGAGCACATGGCCTGTATCCTCAGGTCTGAAAAGAAGTGGATGCAGAGATAGTGGATGCATTGGTTATTCCAATTCCATTTCTCTTCCCGCACCTGGTGATGTACTAAAGCAGACTTCTGTCTGTCGCCAGGGGCTTGTAGCCTGAGGGGCTCCACTCCACATCAAGTGTGGCTGACCAGGAGTCTCTCCCGCTCTTACCGCCAGCCATTGGCATGTTTGGAAGGAGTTGCAGGTTGACACAGGTTGTGTTATGAACGCACCTTTGCATTGGTTCTAATCTTCTTGAAGGGTCCCAGTGGATTATAAAATAACAAGTACGAAACCGGAGACAGAACGCAGGAAACTACAGAGGCCATTTAGCCTAACATATGTCATTAAGTAATTGCTGGAATCTATTATTTAGACGATTACAGCACGAAACTTCGAAAATCACTATGCGATCAGGCAATCATGGTTTTATGGAAGGAACATCATTTATTAGTGTTGTGTTATGCTGCTTCGTGTAACATAAGATGCTTCCTTGATGTTTGCTTTGACAAAGGAAGCTCCAGACTATGAAATGAGTTCAACGTGTTTATTGAACTATTAACACAGTTCTTAAATGAGTTCGATTCTCTGCTAATCTAGCTGCAGTAACTCAGTCGATCTTTACCAGCCTGCTCTAAGCCACGTGCTGGGTGTGATATTGATCAACCCTGTCTAACTCTCTAGATGTCTGTCTGTGGAAAGAGGCAGACCAGGTGTGCCCTGTCCTTTTATGTGGGTTGTGAAGTGCCCCCTTGTGGTAATGCCACCTCTCGGTGTCCTGATTGCCCATTGGTTGTACCCTGTTGTAATGACCCATTGGCTGTATGTCTGCATGTCATGACATCTCTGGTGCTCCCTCTAGTGGTTACTTAGTTGTAGTGTATTTACATTAACCCCTTGTGTATATACAGTGATGCATATCACTACAATTAGAACTTATTTATTATATTATATTTTCTAATTTAAATATAAGCTTTTAGAACTTATTTATTAGAGTTTTGAGGAAATAGCAAGCAATGTGGATGAAGGGAAACCTGTAGATGTGGTGTGCTTGGATTTCCAAAAGGCCTTTGGTAAGCACGGTAGCACAAGTGGCTAGTACTGTGGCTTCACAGCGCCAGGGTCCCAGGTTCGATTCCCCGCTGGGTCACTGTCTGTGCGGAGTCTGCACGTTCTCCCCGTGTGTGCGTGGGTTTCCTCCGGGTGCTCCGGTTTCTTCCCACAGTCCAAAGACAAGCAGGTTAGGTGGATTGGCCATGATAAATTGCCCTTAGTGACCAAAAAGGTTAAGAGGAGTTATTGGATTACGGGGATAGGGTGGAAGTGAGGGCTTAAGTGGGTCGGTGCAGACTCGATTGGCCGAATGGCCTCCGTCTGCACTGTATGTTCCATGTTCTATGTAAGGTATCACATCAAAGGTTGCTGCACAAAGCAGGAGAACGTGATGTAGGGGTTATCATATTAGCATAGATAAAGGATTGGTTATCTAACAGGAAGCAGAGAGTAGGGATAAAGAGGTGTTTGGCAAGCCATAAATCGTTGAATGCCACAGGGGTCACTCTGGGGCCTCAACTATTTACAATCTACATCAATGGTTTGGATGAACGTATGGGTAGCTAAATTTACCGATGATGCCAAGATAGTTTGGAAAGTAACTTGTCAGGAGGAAATGGACAGTCTACAAGGGGACAGAGACAGGTTCAATGAGTGGGCAAAAGTTTGGCAGATAAAGTGAGGAAATGTGAAGTTGTTCACTTTGAGCAGGAAGAATGGAAAGGCAGATTACTAGTTAAATGGGGAAAGATTGCAGAACTCAGTGGTACAGAGAGATCTGGGTATCCTGGTACATGAATCATAGAGCCCCACCCTCACTTTGGTAGATCAAATCAGGGCAGGACCTACTCAGTTAATGGAAGAGAGTTGGGGAGAGTTACAGAACAAAGAGATGTAGGGGTACAGGTTCATATCTCCTTGAAGGTGGGGTCACAGGTGGACAGGGTGGTGAAGAAGGCTAACAATGACTAGGTTTTATTGGTCAGAATATGGAATACAGGAGTTGGGACGTCTTGTTGAAGTTGTACAAGACATTAGGAAGACCACACGTGGAATACTCTATCCAGTTCTGGTCACCCTATTATAGGAAGGATATTGTTAAACTAGAAAGAGTGCAGAAGAGATTTACCAGGATGCTACCAGGACTTGATGGTCTGAGCTAGAAGGAGAGGCTGGATAGACTGGGACTTTTTTCCCTGGAGCGTAGGAGGCTTAGGGGTGATCTTATAGAGGTCTATAAAATAATGAGGGGCATAGATAAGGTAGATAGTCAACATCTTTTCCCAAAGGTAGAGGAGTCTCGAACTAGAGGGCAGAGGTTTAAGGTGAGGGGAGAGATACCAAAGAGACCAGAGGGGAAATTTCTTCACACCGAGGGTGGTGAGCATCTGGAACGGGCTGCCAGAGGCAGTGGTTAGGGCCGGTTAAATTTTGTCCTTTAAAAAGCAGTTACCTGGCAGGGTGGGTATAGGGGGACATGGGCCAAATGTGGGCAATTGGGACTAGCTTCGTGATAGAAACTGGGCGGCGTGGACAAGCTGGGCCGAAGGGCCTGTTTCCATGCTGTAAACATCTATGACTCAGGGTGAAAAAGCTTTTCCTTAAATCCCCTCTAAGTCTTCTCCTGTCCGTTACCTTAAATCTATGCCCCTTGGTTATTTGCCCCTCTACTAAGAGGAAAAGTTCCTTCCCATCTATCTTGTGTCCCTCATAATTTTGTACACCTCGATCAGGTCCCCCCCCTCAGCCGTCTCTGCTCCAAGGAAAACAACCCCAGCCTAACCGGCCTCTCTTCATGGCTCAAACGCTCCAGCCCAGGCAGCATCCTGGTGAATCGCCTGTGCACCCTCTCTGGCACAATCACATCCTTCCTATAGTGTGCTGACCAGAACTGCACAGAGATGTGGCCTAACAAAGGCTTTACACCGCTCCATCATAACCTTCCAGCATTTATATTCTCTGCCTTGGCGAATAAAGGCCACGAATCCCAAAAGGTTAGTCTGCAGGTACAGCAAGTGATGAGGAAAGCAAGTGGAAGATTGGTGTTTATTGCAAGGAGAATGGAATAGAGAAGTAGGGAAGGTTTAATGCAACTGTACAGGGCCTTAGTGAGACCACACCTGGAGTACAGTGAAGATTTGGTTTCCTTATGTGGAATAGGCATTAGAAGCAGTTCAGAGAAGGTTCACCGGGCTCATTCCTGGGATGAGGAGCTAATTTTATGAGGAAAAGTTGGACAGGTTCGGCCGATACGCACAGGAGTTTAGAAGAATGGGAGGTGACCTCACTCAAACGTCTAGGATCTCAAGGGGATTTGACAGGGTAGATACCAGGAAGATGTTTCCATTTATAAAAGCAAATTACTGCAGATGCTGGAATCTGAAACCAAAGAGAAAATGCTGGAAAATCTCAGGAGGTCTGGCAGCATCTGTAGGGAGAGAAACGAGCTAACGTTTTGAGTCCAGGTGACCCTTTGTCAAAGCAGATGTTTCCATTTGTTGGGGAGACTACAGCCAGGGGACACCGTTTAAGAATACGGGGTCTCCTGTTTGAAGCCGAGATGAGGAGAATATTTTTCTTTCAGAGGGTCATTACTCTGGAACAAAGAACAACAAAGAACAAAGAAATGTACAGCACAGGAACAGGCCCTTCGGCCCTCCAAGCCCGTGCCGACCATGCTGCCCGACTAAACTACAATCTTCTACACTTCCTGGGTCCGTATCCCTCTATTCCCATCCTATTCATGTATTTGTCAAGATGCCCCTTAAATGTCACTATCGTCCCTGCTTCCACTACCTCCTCCGGTAGCGAGTTCCAGGCACCCACTACCCTCTGCGTAAAAAACTTGCCTCGTACATCTACTCTAAACCTTGCCCCTCTCACCTTAAACCTATGCCCCCCTAGTAATTGACCCCTCTACCCTGGGGAAAAGCCTCTGACTATCCACTCTGTCTATGCCCCTCATAATTTTGTAGACCTCTATCAGGTCGCCCCTCAACCTCCTTCGTTCCAGTGAGAACAAATCGAGTTTATTCAACCGCTCCTCATAGCTAATGCCCTCCGAAAGAGATAATGCCGGAAAATCTCAGCAAGTCTGGCAGCATCTGTAGGGCGAGAAACGAGCTAACGTTTCGAGACTGATGACCCTTTGTCAAAGCCTCTTAGTCATTACTCTGGAATTCTGTTCCCCAGAGAGTAGTGGAGAAGACAGGAGAATCCAGGGAGGCAGACAGCACCACAACCAGGCCAGCCATGATCTTACTGAATGGCACAGCAGGCTGAAAGGGCCGAGTGGCCTGCTCCCAGGTTCCCGTTCCAGGGACCTAGCTGTGGAAGGTAAGGAGAGGTTGGCAGATCAAGTTCGAAATCCTCCTCTCAGGCAGGTAAGAGTGGTGCTGCAGGAAGTGGTTGCCTGTCCAGGTGCCGTTAAAATATGGTGCCCCGACCGTTGACCACCATGAGGTAATGGCAGGATTGGCGACCCGGCACAATTGGCTGGGTCCCTTCACTGGGCATAGTTCATTGGCTGGCTGCCGTGTGATTATGAATAGCACATCACAAGTACAGATCTAGAAACCGGATGATGCCTCATGGGTTCAGCTTATGCTGCACTTTTTAAAATTCATTTACGGGATATGGTGTCGCCGGTTAGGCCGGCATTCATTGCCCGGCCCTTGAGAAGGTGGTGGTGAGCCGCCTTCCTGAGCCAAGGCAGTCCATGTGGTGTAGGTACACCCGTAGTGCTGGGAGGGCATTCCAGGATTTTGACCCAACGACTGAAGGAACGGCCGATATATTTCCAAGTCAGTGACTTGGAGGGGAACCTCCTAGTGGTGGCGTTCCCAGGTATCTGCTGCTCTTGTCCTTCTAGTTGAGAGGTCGTGGGTTTGGAAGGTGCTGCCTATTGAGCCTTGGTGAGTTACCGCAGTGCAACCTGTAGATGGTGCACACGGCTGCGACTGTGCGTCGGTGGTGGAGGGAGTGAATGTTTGTGGAAGGGGTGCCAAATCAAGCGGGGCTGCTTTGCCCTGGATGGTGTCGAGCTTCTTGAGTGCTGTTGGAGCTGCACTCATCCAGGCAAGTGGAGAGTATTCCATTGCACTCCTGACTTGTGCCTTGTCGACGATGGACAGGCTTTAGAGAGTCAGCTGTACATGGGGATCGGTTAGCTCAATGACTGGACGGCTGGTTCGTGATGCAGAGCGACGCCAACATTGCAAGTTCAATTCCTGTACCGGCTGACGATATTCATGAAGGCCGCGCCTTCTCAACTTTGCCCCTCACCCAAGATGTGGGGACCCTCAGGTTGAAATGAAATGAAAATAAAAATCGCTTATTGTCACAAGTAGGCTTCAAATGAAGTTCCTGTGAAAAGCCCCTAGTCGCCACATTCCGGCGCCTGTTCGGGGAGGCTGGTACGGGAATTGAACCCTGCTGCTGGCCTGCCTTGGTCTGCTTTCAAAGCCAGCGATTTAGCCCTGTGTTAAACAGCCCCTGTTAAATCACCGCCAGACAGTTCTCAAAGGAAAGAGCAGCCTATGGTCCTCTGGGACTGTGGCAATATTTACAAGAGTTATTCACCGCCGGATTCCTAGCCTCTAATTTGCTCTTGTAGCCACAATTTTTATACGGCTAGTCGAGTTCAGTTTCTGGCCAATGGTAACCCTCAGGATTTTGGCAGTGGGGGAATTCAGTGATGGTAATGCCACTAAATGTCAAAGGGCGATGGTTAGATTAAACCTTGTTGGAGATGATTATTGCTGGGACTTGTGTGGCTTGAATATAACTTCCCACTCGTCAGCCCAAGCCTGGATACTGTCCAGCTCTTGCTGCATTTGGACATGGACTGCTTCAGTTCCTGAGGATTTGTGAATGGTGCTGAACATTGTGCAGCCATCAGCGAACAGCCCCACTTCTGACCTTATGTTGGAAGTAAGAACATTGATGGAGCAGCTGAAGATGGTTGGGCCTAGGACACTCCCCTGAGCAACTCCTGCAGGGATGTCCTGGAACTGAGATGATTGACCTCCAACAACCGCAACCATTTGTGCCAACAAGCGGAGTGTTTCCTCTTCTTGGTAGCACTGTTGATGACCCCTTCCATCACCTTGCTGATGATGCAGAGTAGACTGATAGGGCGGTAATTGGCTGGGTTGGATTTGTCCTGTTTTTGGTGTACAGGACACACCCGGGCAATTTTCCACAGTGCTGGGTAGATGCTAGTGTTGTAGCTGTACTGGAACAGCTTGGCTAGGGGTACGGCAAGTTCTGAAGATCAAGTCTTCAGTACTATTGCTGGGATATTTTCAGGGTCCAAAGCCTTAGCAGTATCCAGTGCCTTCAGCCATTTCTTGATATCACGTGGAGTGAATCGTATTGGCTGAAGACTGGCACCTGTGGTGCTGAACTCTGGAGGAGGCCGAGATGAATCATCCATCGGCACTTCTGGCTGAAGATTATTGCAAATGCTTCAGCCGTGTCCTTTGCACTGATGTGCTGGGCTCCTCCTCGTTTTATTTGGGCTTTGATATAAGTCAGTAAATTGGGGACATTGAGTACGTACGTCTGCGTCCATTTCTGGGTATCTCCGGCCTTTGCTTTTCCCCAGGCACTTTGCTTTGTTGCCGTCCAACAGCTGACACCAGAAACCTTTCTTCGGATCGAATCTGAAATTCAGAAAATAATGTGCATCAGTGACGTGCCAAGATATGGACTGTTTTCCCCAACATTCGTTCGGAGGTACATGGACATTGGTCCCTAGGCTGGCCTGTCGAGTCCTTCCCCAGTTTCCCTGTCGACTGAATGGCCTGCTAGGCCACTCGAGGGCAGTGAATGGGTGAGGGCGGCAGGTGTTGTGCAGACGTGAATGAACCAAACAGGTTTTTACGGCAATTTGACAGCGTCACGGTCATTATTGTTACGGAGACCAAGGTACTTCCAGATATCTTTTTAAACAATTCAAATGCTGAAACTCCCAGAGTGTGATTTGAACATTCCCCTGGATTATTAGTCCAGTAATATAATTACAAACACTCCCATATCAAACCCTGCTGCAGAATCACAGAAAGGTTACAGCACAGGGGGCCATTCAGCCCATCTCGTCTGTGCCAGCCCAAGAACACCCAGGTGCCCTTTCTTCTATTTAACATTTGTTTAGAGTACCCCAAATCATTTTTTTTCCAATTAAGGGGCATTTAGCATGGCCAGTCCACCTACCCTGCACAGCTTTGTGTTGTGGGGGCCGAAACCCACGCAGACACGGGGAGAATGTGCAAACTCGACATGGACAGTGACCCAGAGCCGGGATCGAACCAGGGTCCTCGGCGCCGTGAGGCAGCAGTGCTAACCACTGCGTCACCGTGCCCTTTCTAATCTGTCGCGAGAAGACGACACAGTGGAGCGCTCACTTATTTTTTTACATATAAATTTAGAGTGCCCAATTCATTTTTCTCCAATTAAGGGGCAATTTAGCATGGCCAATCCACCTACCCTGCACATCTTTGGGTTGTGGGGGTGAAACCCACGCAGACACGGGGAGAATGTGCAAACTCCACACGGACAGTGACCCAGAGCCGGGATCGAACCTGGGACCTCGGCGCCGCAGTCCCAGTGCTAACCACTGCGCCACATGCCGCCCTTTCCTGAATGAGCCTTTCCCACCCCTGCCAGGCAATATCAGCTGCGGTTGCTCAAAGTCCCAGCAGTGTCACAGCAGGAAGGTCTGCCGGAGGAGGGGAGTCTGTCACCCTGGGCTTCCGCCACCCCTGCCCCACCCCATTCCAGAGCATTCTATCACTACTATCCCAGTCCTGTTACCATGGTTACATGCGTTACTGAGGGTCACGTTGCACCTCCCTCCAGTCCTGTCAGCAGAGTGGGAACATCTCCAAGCAGATTCTCACCGATATGAGTTTTCAATTACAGATGCAGAATGCAAGCTGACAAATATTTGCTGCGATTCGGGGACCTGTTTCCATTGAATTGCGCTTTGAAAATCTGACCTATTTGCTCACGTAGACATAGAACATAGAACATTACAGACACATCATTCCTGAAATCCCAGGGAACAGCCTGTTTCATTTGGTGCGAGTGCACTTGTGGACAACATGAAGGCAGACCAAAAGGGGGAGGTGTTGTTCAGTATATACTTGATCATGATTATGCGAGGACTGCTTTATAATTGATCACAGCTCGCTCACACACACACAAACACACAGAGGGCCTTCAACGTGGCAAAATGAAGGAGTTGTTTCTCAAGGTCAATGAGAATGGCGTGGGGAGAGATTCACTGTTCCAGACACAAAGCGGAGAATGGGGCCTGCGTCGCGCTGGCATTGGGAACATTGTCGAGCTGCTGGTCACAGACCTTTGCTGAGCAACATAGCGGCAGCCGATCTCCCTGCACGTGCTGATGCTGGGCTGCCAATCTGAACTGGTGCCCAGATCCCAGAGACAGGCCCCTTCCCCTACCCCCACACAAGGCAAACTCAAATGTTGACTCCCCCAACCCGGCTGACAAGGGGAGCACCTCAACCCCCCCCACCAAGGATGGGCATCACCCCCACCTCCCCACCACCACAGGAATAACAGGGCTGGGATTCTCCCCTACTCGGCGGGGCGGGGGGTCCCGGGGCGGGATGAAGTGCCGGGAACCACTCCGGCGTCGGGCCTCCGCACCTTTAGGGGCCAAGCCTCACCTTGAGGGGCTAGGCCTGTGCCGGAGTGGTTGGCGCGTCACCAGCCGGCGGGAAAGGCATTTGACGCCACGCCAGCCGGGGCCGAAAGGACTTTGCCGTGCATGCGCAGGGCGGGGTGTCTCTTACGCATCGGCCATCGCAGAGGCTGTGGCCGAGGCGGAGGGAAAAGAGTGCCCCCACGGCACAGGCATGCCCGCGGATCGGTGGGCCCTGATCGCGGGCCAAGCCACCGTGGGGGCACCCCCTGGGGCCAGATCGCCCCCCCCCCCCCGCCCCAGGGTCCCGGAGCCCGCCCACGCCGCCTAGTTCCGCTGGTAAGAGAGGTGGTTTGATTCTCGCCGGCGGGACTGGCATGACAGCAGCGGGACTTCGGGCCATCGCGGGCCGGAGAATCGCCGGGGGCGGGGGGGGGGGGGGCGCCGACCGGCGCGATTCCCACCCCCGCTGAATATCCGGTGCCGGGAAATTCGGCAACCGGTGGGGGCGGGATTCACGCCAGCCCCCGGTGATTCGCCGACCCGGCGGGGGGTCAGAGAATCCCGCCCAGGTCACCGCCCCCCCCCCCCCAACACCACTCGTGCATGAGGGTGACCTGCCCCCTCCCTTCCAACACCCAACAAATCCCCCCCGACACCCACTCAGCCACCCCCCCCCTCCCCTTTCAGGCTCTGGCACCTGACATTGCCGATGGCGCACTGCCTCCTGGTACCATGACACTGGCACCCTGCCAGTGACACTCCAGCCTGGCTTGCTGGAGCACAAGCGGGCTCAAGGGATTTTCAAAGTAACTTCATTGCAGTGTTAATGTACGCCTACTTGTGACAATAATAAAGATTGGTATTATTATAAGAGATGTTAGCCCGTTCCTCATGTGACCCTCTGCCACTACCGGTCTGCAGAGGCAAGGTTCTCCAAAGGTACTCGAGGTTGGGTGGGCTCGGGCTGTGGGCAAGGGGTTGACCTGGACCCTTCCCTGGGATGGGTGTCCCATTTCTGGACTCCCCCTTCCAGCCCTGGGCAACTTGAAGGTCACTCTCAGCCTGGTGATCTCAGAGAGCCCTCTGTTCAAAGTCATCATCTTGGTCTTACTTGTTTAGACTTTGAAGTGGCCTTCTCACTCCAAACTGCTCTGTTTGACAGCTGATTGGCAGATCAGACAATTCCGTGAAGATTCAAGCCAGGAACATTTTCCCTTCCCTCACATCTGCTTCCTTCGCCCTATGCTTTTAAAACAGCTGCCTTTTAAAGCCTTCCTAGAAAGCCCACGTCACTGGAAAAGCCTTGAAATCCCCTGAGATCCTTTGAAATGCTGAGCATTCCTTCAATTTTAGAGTGCACGATAGCCTTTGATTGACAGCTTAATGATTTAAACACCGCAGGCTGGAGGTTTTGTTTGTCCAATCGGTCAGTCTGGCCAGCCGCAGAGAGGGGCCGCTTTCTGCAGGGGGCCCATAGCCAAAGAGGCTCTTCAGCTGTGGCAGGAATGGCTGTTTGTCAGACTGTCAACCATCGCCCAATCGGGTAATGAGTCCCTTTGTTTTCCGATTGGAGTAGGATGGCGGCGGGTCACAAGGAAGGTTGCGTTGGCCGACTGATGGTTGGAGCATGGGAGCAAGTCAGGTGATACAACCTCCAGAAGTACATTCAATCAAAATTGGCAACCCGAGCTTGGCGAGGCTCAAGGCTTCCGATTGAGGCCTGGGGGCGAGCATTCCTGCTCCTCCTGCCCCACAATGTTGGTTGAGCCACTCCCCATGGATTATCACCTCCCTTTCACTGCCCCTATCCCTGGGAATCACACATGTCAGCTGTTGACCTCAAACTGGGTTTGAATTGCATGGTGGCAACGTGATTTCAACATGTTTCCAAAGCACTCTATGGTGGGATTCATGTTGAGATGGCTAGAATACAAGACCAGGGCTGTATAAGGCTCTGGTCAGACCCCATTTGGAGTATTGTGAGCAGTTTTGGGCCCCGAATGTAAGGAAGGATGTGCTGCCCTTGGAAAGGGTCCAGAGGAGGTTCACAAGTCTGATCCCTGGAATGAAGAGCTTGTCGTATGAGGAGTGGTTGAGGACCCTGGGTCTGTATTCGTTGGAGTTTAGAAGGATGAGGCGGGATCTTATTGAAACTTACAGGATACTGCGAGGCCTGGGTAGAGTGGATGTGGATGAGGATGTTTCCACTTGTAGGAAAAACTAGAACCCGAGGGCACAACTTCAGACTGAGGGACGATCCTTTAAAACAGAGATGAGGAGGAATTTCTTCAGCCAGAGGGTGGTGAATCTGTGGAACTCTTTGCCGCAGAAGGCTGTGGTGGTGAAATCGCTGAGTGTCTTTAAGACAGAGATAGGTTCTTGATTAATAAGGGGATCAGGGGTTATGGGGAGAAGGCAGGAGAATGGGGATGAGAAAAATATCAGCCATAATTGAATGCTGGAACAGATTCAATGGGCCGAGTGGCTTAATTCTGCGCCTATGTCTTATGGTCTTATGGGATGCTCCAATGCCCGATGGCAGTGAATGGGGGCGGGTGCCTGTGGCGGGCTGGGGTTGCGTTCCTCGTGTGGCGTCAGTCCGTCCCTTTGAGCATGGGGGTGAGGTTAATGTCAGGGTCAAGTGATTATGTTCAGTTGAAAGTAGTTAAAAAGCTACTCACATCAGCAACTTGTGATAGTCAATAACATTCTGAAGACTCAGGAATTTCTGCACCTTTTCCATCGTTGCTGCTGGCTCTGCTCGGAGAAGCTGACCATCGAGAACGAGAATCTGCGAGCAGAAAGTGAGAATGGTGTGAGCGGAGGAGGACATCACAAACTGAGTGAGTGGAGGGAGAAACATCACAAACTGAGTGAGTGGAGGGATCATTGTAGCCATCTGGGATGGCCACTTACAATCAGGAACATGGACGGTCGCAAAGCATAACGGGAAAAATGGCCAATATAAGGTTCAGGCAGGCTCAGAGCCTGAATGTATATTTGTGAGCGAAGAATCCAGCATCGAAACCCCCAACCGATTAGCATGTTGATGGCCCATCTCCGTCAGACAAAAGACGGATACTTGAGCACCGATACAATCCCAGACATTTCGGCGCCACTCCCTGTACCCAGGACACATCAATAATAGGGTCAATGACCGCTCAGGACAAGCCCGGCCATCGAGGCACCCGCCCCTTTATTGGCTCAAATCAAATCCAGTGATCAAGAATTACCCAATTAATGGGGTCCAAACCGTAGGACCGTCCGAAAGAGCGCGAAACTCCCCAAGGATAAACTGAGAGACCACCATGTGTTCGCTCTCTCTTGGACCTGGCGCTCCGGCTACGACCATCTCCAATCGCAGCACCACCAGCAGCAAGTTCAAGTTCAACGCCCGCTACCAGGCGGATGAGCCCAGCTGAGCAGCAGTTACTTCTCCAGACTCGATAGACCCAGATCCGAACAACGGCCACTGTCCCTCTGACCTAAGCCGGGTGCCTGAAGTTAAGTACAGATTGTCATAGTTGTTAGGTGTAGTTTAACAAGTAGTGTCTATGTTGCATGTCTAATTGTGTGTGAATAAAGTACCCTTGACCTTGAACTAACTAACTGGTGTTTGGCTCTTTGATCGATAGCCGGTTGAACCTTGTGGTGGTATCATTTGATACGTGGCGACCCTGAGCAATGTAATATCGATATCTAAAGGAAGAAGGGCAACCTTATTGATTGCCATATTTATAGTAGGTAAAAAAAGCAACATCATCACAACCTGAGTGAGCGGAGGGAACATCACAAACTGCGCGGCCAGAGCCCGTGTATCCTGTCTGTTCGTGGTTGCGTTTTACGTGTTCCTGTCAGATATTGTTACGGTGGGGGGGGCAATTAAACTCGGCAGAATCCGCAAGCCGCCCGCCCTATTTAAATAGGTAACCAATGGTCAATTAGTGTTGTTTCCAAGCCAATTGACTCTGATTTACGCTGCCCACGACTTAAAACGTAGAAGATGGCAACCCAGTTTTAAATTGTAACTTTCAGAGAGCAGGAAGGAAGAGGGGGTTCAATCTTTGGTGGCAGTTCTTTGAGCATTGGGTGGCGAAGGGGCAGTTCCTCCTATGATTGAATCCTCCATTTCTTCCTAACTCCCTCCGCAGCCTTAAACCTGTCCCTCCTCACCTGTCCCTCCTCACTGACCGGCTACAGCCATCCCTGCTCGAGACCCTGGACATATCCGCGGACCTGTTGCACCTTCTTCGTCTCGGTGCAATCTCGGCAGCCCCCGCTAACGCGCTCTCGCCGCTGCTTGGACTGAATCCGTTTGGCCGGCAGCTCCCGAGGATGTGACTTCCTCCCCACTGAGGGGCTGAAGTCCCACACTGGCCTTGACAAGCCCGCCCACAGCACCACACTGCGGCCCGTGGAGAGGGTGTATTTGCTTCTGGGGGTGGGGTGGGTGGTGAGGCATCTGCAGCCTGGAACCAAACTGATGATTCTCCTCGGCACTCTCTCAAAGACCCTCACGTCCTTCTTAAAGTGTGACGACCGTAACTGATGACAATATTCTGGTTACGGCCTAACCGGAGCTTTACCAAGCTTGACTTAAGTTCTGTTTTGGACTCAAAGTATAAGAATATTTCTGTCAATGATGGAAGATGAGAGGATACAGGAGGATAAAAACCTCCCTCTGACTGTAAGGAGCAAGATTTAAGTCTGGACATAGCTAAAAGCATATCAGATGGAATAAGGCAGCGAGATGGTGGTGTGGTAGCAGTACCGCTGGATGTGAAATCTGGAGTCCCAGACTGGGGTTATAGGTTCAAATCCCACAGTGGCCAGCTGGATAAATGGGAATTTAAAACTGGTCTCAGTAATGGCAGCTATCACTGACTGGCATAAAGAACCATGGGCTGGACTCTCCATAGCCTGATGGTGAAATCGGGATTGGCGTTTGGGCGGAGAATGGCTTCCGACGCTGGGATCGGTGGTGGGGGGTGGCCAGGGGGCGGACTGTGGGGTCGGGGGGGGGGGGGGGGGGGGGGTAGGCGGGTTAGCGTTGCAGCCTTGGCGGCACCATGTTTTCCGGCGTAACCGGTCTAGCTCGTCAGACCTGCGCATGCGCGGCCTGGTACCCGGCGATTCTCCGGCCATTTTCCGTGCGATCCGCGGGTGTTCCACACGGCGGCCGCCGCTCACCGGTACCGGGATCGGTGAGGGGTTTGCACCGATTTTCCCGTCGTGATTCTTCGTTGGCGCGGCACTTAGCCTCAGGAACGGGGAATTCCGCCCCATCTGTTTCACCCGTGTCCTTTAGGGAAGGAAATCTGCCGTCATTACCTGGTCTGGCCTACAATGCGACTCCAGACCTGGTTGACTCCGAACTGCCCCTCTGAAATGACCATTCAGTTCAAGGGCAATTAGGGATGGGGAACAAATGCTGTCCACTGCCACCCACATCCCATGGAAGAAAATAAGGAATGGACATCATTGTTAATGTTAAGACAGGTCAGTGAGTCCATCTCACCGAGGACATGGTTGTGTATCTTTCGGAAACATTGCTGACTACAAGCAGGCTGGACTTTATTCAATGAACTTCCTGTCTAACGTTTTGGATTTGCCAGCTGTCTAGCGAGTTGTAACCCTAAATTAATCTTATTATCAATCTCCACCCCGACCTCCTCGTTGGTCCAATGCCCCGCCCTATCCCCGTGTCCCTGCGCAGTGATCATGACCACCTAACCTGCACATCTTGTGGACTGTGGGAGGGGACCGGAGCACCCGGAGGGAACCCACGCAGACACGGGGAGAACGTGCAGACTCTGCACAGACCGAGGCCGGAATTGAACCTGGGGCCCTGGAGCTGAGGGGCAGCGGTGCTAACCATTGCGCCGCCTTCATTCCATAAACTTATATTCAGCAGATTGATTCTGCATTGCTGTGTCAGCTGTGAACTACCTTCCGAGTGGGTACATTGCAGAGTTAATATTCAACTTATTATCGGGTTAAGAAACAATCGCCAATTCATAACTCGATTTTCTACTGTTTTCTGGAAAGTTGGCAAGAAAGGGTTAATTGATACATTCAGTAGCGTGTGCGTACCCTAATGGAAGGTTAGTGCAGCCAATGCCGAGTGCAATCTGAGTTGGTTGATGGAAGACAACCCGCAGGCCATATTTATGGCATTATTAACAGCAAGGCATAGACCGGTTGTTAATCCTCGATGGTACTTTGATGAAGAGTTAAGAGGAGGGGGGTTAAGGATTCGCTGGTGGCCTTGATAAAGATTTGCGTCAGGTTTACAGATCCCAGTGCTCATATAACCTGTTCTTTGAACCTATTCCAATTATTAATGAGCCATGCCTTCACTGCATATTCTAGCCTCCCTTGACAGATACATTTTCCACAATAACTTTCTCATCTATTTCATTAACAGATGGAGAAGGCTGTTAAAAGTCCTTGGCCTTAAATCAGTGAAGATGCATTTTGTAAAGACTTTCTAAAACACTGGGTACCGCATAAGAAGGATGTTGGAAAGGGTGCAGAGGAGATCAACTAAAATGGCATTGGGGTGAGACACTTCTAATTATTAATCTTTACTGTCACATTAACACTGCAATGAAGTTACTGTGAAAATGCCCCTCGTCGCCACATTCCGGCGCCTGTTCGGATACACGGAGGGAGAATTCAGAATGTCCAGTTCACCTAACAAGCACGTCTTTCGGGGCTTGTGGGAGGAAACCGGAGCACCCGGAGGAAACCCACCCAGACACGGGGAGAACGTGCAGACTCCGCACAGACAGTGACCCAAACCGGGAATCGAACCTGGGACCCTGGCGCTGTGAAGCAACTGTGCTAACCACTGTGCAACCACACCGCCCATGTAAAATTGAACTGGGGACTCCGGGAACTTGAATCCGGGCCCTCAAGCAGTCAAAGCATACGTTCTGCCATTGAGCTATATCTCCACGCTACTGCGATGTCGAATCAAAGAATTCTTACATTACAGGAGGCCATTCAGCCCATCCTGTCTGCACCAGCTCTCTGAATGAGCAATTCACCGAGTGCCATTCTGCCGCTTTCTCCCAGTACCTCTGAACATTCTTCCTTTTCAGATAACAGTATCATTCCTTTGCCCACGTCTGATTGCCCACTGTTGATTTTGTCCCGAATGATTAGGCTGGATTTTATGGGGGCGGGGTGATGGGTTATGGGGGCGGAGGGACTGCTCATACACTCCCCCTCCCTTGGACAGTCAGCTGGCAGCCGACACGCCATAAAGAAGCCCACCCCACAGCTATAACATGCCGAGGGTGGGCTGATAGTTGAGGATGGGGGGGGTTTCCGCTCCCCAGTGGGAGGAGTCCCACTCTCGAGAGAAGTCGGTCAATCTGATTGGTCAGCAGACCCGGCAGAATTAGGGCTCAGTAGTGGGCACTGCAGGAAGGGCTTGAAGGAGAGCGGTTGCTGCAACGGCATGCTGTGTCCTAGGCCTTTGGGGCAGCGAGGGATCTGAGACCCCTGGGAAGAGATGGAGTGGGGGGGGGGGGGGGGGCTTCTGGAGGGCAGATGGTGAGTGAGAAGGGGAGGTGACATCTTGGGGTGCAGAGAGCGGTTTCCCTGATGCTTATAGGGCACGTCTGAAATGCTTTCTGATGTGGCCTGGCCCGCGATTGGGGCCCACCGATCGGCCGGCCGGCCTCTGTGGCTGGGGGGCCTCCTTTCCTACGCGCCGGCCCCTGTACTCCTGCGCCATGTTGCGTCGGGGCCGGCGCGTTGAAGGAGACCACTGCGCATGTGCGTGTTGGCGCTGGCGCCACTGCACATGCGTGGATCCCGTGCCGCACAGTTCACGCCGGGATCGGCAGCTGGAGCGGCGCGAACCGCTCCAGCGCCGTGCTGGCCCCCTGTAGGGGCCAGAATTACTCCTGGCAGCGGCCCATTCACGCTGTCGTACAATGCGACGCTGTTTACTACGTCGTCGACACTCTGCCGCAGGATTGGAGAATCCTGCCCATTGTCTCCAGAAATTGCCCCACCACTGAAGTTAAACTGGGCATATTTGTAAACTCTTTTATGAACAAGGGGCGAGATTCTCCGGCCCCCCACCGGGTCGGAGAATCGCCGGGGGCTGGCGTGAATCCCGCCCCCGCGATTCTCCGGCCCGGATGGGCCGAAGTCCCGCTGCTAGAATGCCTGTCCCGCCGGATTGGATTAAACCATCTACCTTACCGGCGGGACAAGGCAGCGCGGGCGGGCTCCGGGGTCCTGGGGGGGGCGCAGGGCGATCTGGCCCCGGGGGGGTGCCCCCACAGTGGCCTTGCCCGCGATCGGGGCCCACAGATCCGCGGGCGGGCCAGTGCCGTGGGGGCACTCTTTTCCTTCTGCCTTCGCCACGGTCTCCACCATGGCGGAGGCGGAAGAGACTCCCTCCACAGCGCATGCGCGGGGATGCCGTGAGCGGCCGCTAACGCTCCCGCGCATGCGCCGCCCGGCAATGTCATTTCCGCGCCAGCTGGCGGGGCACTTCCGCCAGCTGGCGGTGCAGAAATCAGTCCGGCGCGGGCCTAGCCCCTCAAGGTTAGGGCTTGGCCCCCCAAGATGCGGAGGATTCCGCACCTTTGGGGCAGCGCGATGCCCGACTGATTTGCGCCGTTTTTGGCGCCGGTCGGCGGACATCGCGCCAATACCGGAGAATTTCGCCCAAGGGTGTAACATTTGCAATTCTCCAGTCCTCTGGCACCACCCCTGATTCTAACAAAGACGTGGAAAATTATGACAACTGGCTCCACAATCTCCGCTCTCACTTCCCTCATTATTAATTGGATGCATGGGCGGGCGGGGTTAAGGGGGTAGGGAAGGCTCGAGGGAGTTGCGCAGTGGGGGGGAAGGGAGATGGGGTCTCAGGGGTTGGGCCAGGTCGGAGAAGGAAATCTGGAGTCACCAGGACGAAGATGGAGGCTCCCCATGCGCCCCCCCCCCCCCCCACACCCCCTCTTCCTGCCTGGGATCTAACATTGTTTAATCTTGGATTTCCCTCCCTGGGCTATCATCCGCCTGCCAACCTAAAGATCGAGGCTGGGCGGGAAAAGGCCCTGGAGTGGCCACTTAACTGGGGCGAGGGTGGGTTTCCCATCCGAGGCCCCTCTCCGCCCAGGCAACCAGGTCGGGGAGGGTGGGATCCCGGTTGGGAACCCCATCCGTGCAGCTTCACGTGTCCCCCTCCCCCACTCCTTCTCCCCCCTCCCCTCACCACCACCTCAGAACCCATCGGGGGGGGTGGGGGGGTAAAATTCTGGCCTTGAGAGATGAGAGGAATCGGGGCTGGTCAGAGTAAAGTCGGCTAAGGGGGGTGGGGGGGTTGAATTGCGATGTACGAAAATCACAAAGGGTTTTGATACAGTAAATAAATTGAGATTTCCAGGGATGGGAGGTTCAGTGAGCAGAGGACAGAGATTTCGGTGTCTGACAAGAGCCCCATCAGCGGGGACTGAAGTGAAAAAGCAAGCAGCGAAGAGTCTGTCCAGGGACAATGGGGTGAATAGCCTCTTGCTGTGCCGTATCATTCTCGTGGAACTACATCCCTGAATATCAGCGGCAAAGTGTCAAATCCTCCCATCGCTGAGAAAACATCCAAAAGGACTTACACGTTGAGACTGAGGTGCATCTTCACTGGGTAATCTCAATTGCTAGCCCCGAGTCTCCTGCGATTCAGAGCCATTCGCTTCCTGCCCAATATTCAGTTACACGGTTGCCACAGAGAAACCTTCTTCTGTACAGCAGCTGCTGGGAAGTGTTGTGTTTTCCACGTGATTCTCTTCTCTTCACCAGGCAGACTGAATAAATATCGGGCATCCCACTCTCCAACCGACTCATTGACAGGGAATGTGTTCATCAACAATTCGCACAGCAGCGACTGGCAACCTCGGCTGGTGGGTGGGAGCAAGAGGGGCCCTCCTTCACCCGAAGTGGGCCGCAAGATTGAAATCACCCATAGAATTCCTACAGCGGAGGAGGCCATTTGGCCCATCGAGTCTGCACCGACCCTCTGAAAGAGCACCGTACCCAGGCTCACTCCCCCATTCTATCCCCGTAACCCCACCTAACCTGCACATCTTTGGGCACTAAGTGGCAATTTAGCATGGCCAATCCATCAGACCTGCACATCTTTGGGCACTAAGTGGCAATTTAGCACGGCCAATCCATCTAACCTGCACTTCCCTGTAAGAACACTGTTCACGACGCCCTATGCTGCTCTTGTTTGGCCTTGTTCCGCACTGTAACCAATCAGTATTTGTTGATGCACCATCAATGTACTTTGTCGATTATTCTTTTGTCTACTATGTACGTACTGTGTACGTTCCCTTGGCCGCAGAAAAATACTTTTCAGTGTACTTCGGTACATGCGACAATAAATATCAATCAATCAATCAACTCTGGCACTCCCGCTCGCACCTGGGCAACCTCACTACCAGCCTGGCACCATGGCACCGCCATCCAGGTATCCTGGCAGTGCCCGGGGTGACACTGCCAGGCTGGGAAGGGGCACGGCCATGGTTCCAGGCTGGAAGTGCCAGGGCGCGCGGTTGGCACTGCCAGGCTAGGAAGCGGAACTGCCACATTCCAGTCTGGCAGTGCCAAGGTGCACGGGATCAAGTTGCCTGTGCCAGGGGTCTGGCCTTGGGGTGCCTTACTCATAAGAGGTTGAGGGATTGGGGGCTCGAGGACCCCGGAAGAGGTAAGTTAGGCGAATGGAGTGGGGTCGGGTTCAAGGCCACAGTGGGGTCAAAACATTGGGGCTGCCTTTCAAAATGGCGCCCGATTCGCGAGTACCCCCCCCCCCCCCCCCCCGCGCTGGCGAGCTGAGCGCGTCAGCACAGGAAACGACTCAAGTGCTCGTTGACGGGGCTTTCCTCTCCGACGCCCCCAAAAATGTCTACCTGCCGTTGAATAGCGGGTTCTTTCCCGACGGCTGCAGCACTGAGAAACACCCGCTCAGCCCCGGGACCGGACGTAGGAATGTTTTTATTAATTCGGGCTTGTTGTGAGCAATCAGCAAACACCTCACCTCACTCGCCCTCGCTTTACGTGTGAGTCACTTCAATCATACCGCCACAGACAGAAATCAGCAGAAAGTGGACAAGGGTCAACAAAATGTGCCGTGGGCCACACCCGGAACCAAGATGGGCCGCATCTGACCCCCTAACCGCAGGTCACCCAAACCAGTTCACAGCATAAGTCAGTGATATCGAAAATATTACTTTTTTACACAAGCGAGTTTAAAACCGACGTACTATTTTGATATTGTGAAATACTTGGGAAGCTAAAGCCACTGTCCTTGGAGCTCGCTGCTAACACTGATGTTGCCCCAGGGCCCAGCTAGCCAGCCAGGTCACTGGTGCGTGCAATTCTGGTCGCCGCATTATAGGAAGGATGTGGAAGCATTGGAAAGGGTGCAGAGGAGATTTACCAGAATGTTGCCTGGTATGGAGGGACGATCTTATGAGGAACGGCTGAGGGACTTGAGGCTGTTTTCGGTAGAGAGAAGAAGGTTAAGAGGAGACTTAATAGAGGCATACAAGATGATCAGAGGGTTAGATAGGGTGGACAGTGAGAGCCTTTTTCCTCGGATGGTGATGTCTAGCACGAGGGGACATAGCTTTAAATTGAGGGGAGATAGATATAAGACAGATGTCAGAGGTAGGTTCTTTACTCAGAGAGTAGTAAGGTCGTGGAATGCCCTGCCTGCAACAGTAGTGGACTCGCCAACACTAAGGGCATTCAAATGGTCATTGGATAAACATATGGACGATAAGGGAATAGTGTAGATGGGCTTCAGAGTGGTTTCACAGGTCGGCGCAACATCGAGGGCCGAAGGGCCTGTACTGCGATGTAATGTTCTATGTTCTATGTCTCCATCCCGGTCACTATCCAGCTCCCCATTTACCCACTGTCCCTGGCTCACAAAGGAGAGAACTTGCCTGGTTAGCGTGGTAGTGGTTAAGCCAGCGTTCGATGTGCATTGCATACCATCCAGGAATGAGACACCGGTTCCGGAGAGCTCTCAGCTTTGCCATCACGTCTGCTCTGGCAGTGATTACCTCATAGAAACTGTACTTCAGGGCCACAGGGTCATCGTGAGCTCGCTGGTGCTGCAAGAGAGACACAAAAAAAAACATTGATCTCCAAACAAAAGAGGGGAAAATCCTCTTGCCTTTGTTTAGGTAGTGCTATGCAGTATATTAGGAGAATGCATCGAACAAAGTAGAACCCATTCCATTTCCTAAAGGTCTCAGCTTGCCACCCACCAGTAGCAGAGGTGTCTGGCCCATAGTTAAAATGTTGGGGAGTGTTGGAGAACTATTCATCACAGAGAACACCGCAGCTAAGTGACAACACTCTCACCCAGCATCTCCCTGCCCACGCCTGCACACACTCTCTTCACAACCACGGGACCGTTCACAACGCCCTCTGTGCCAATCCAAGTGACACGGACTGTTTACGCTGAACTGTAGCCCCGTGTTTTGCAGTGTGCCCACACTCATTTCAAACCGAACCCTCGCAGGCGGCAGTGAATTCTACCTTGCCAGGGGTAGATCTGAACACAGATGTGAAAAAGCAGGGTGTAAACTACATTGACGCCATCACAGGGAGACAGGCCATTTTTGCCCAGCATTGACCATGTCAGCACTTACCCTCCACCAAGGCCAAAGGTCCCCTGGTACCTCTCTTCCCTAAATCAACTTTACCATCACTCGCCCATCCAATCAGGTCCTGAATTATGACACGGGACAGGATTTGGGTTTTTGGGTTGGGGCGGCGCAGTATTCAATTGTCCTGCGTTAGAATGGGAGAGTCTGATAACTGTTCTATGCTCACCGTGCTTGATTGGTTAAACCCATTGTGCACCCAGAGCCAAGTGAACAGATCCTGCAGAAACTACGAGACGCCGAGCTGTGACATTTTGTCCTTGCAGAGATATTTCAAAACATTTACCAATAAACCTGCGGCAGACAATGTCACCTCTGCATTGCTCTGAGATATCTAAAATATCCAACAGGGGGCAGGACGTTTCTTTTTAGGTCAGCACCCCGATTCCGGCGTTCAATTGAGGTAACAATCCTGTGCTGGGGGGTTGGGGTGGGGGGGAACAGTCACCAGGAGTCACCAGGCCAATAGAAGGCCTTCCAACATAGAAGGATGTAGAGATACCAGCGTTGGACTGGGGTGGGCACAATAAGAAGTCTTACACCAGGTTAAAGCCCAACAGGTTTGTTTCGAATCACTAGCTTTCGGAGCACTGCTCATTCACCTGAGGAAGGGGCTGCGCTCTGAAAGCTAGTGGTATCGAAACAAACCTGTTGGACTTTAACCTGGTGTTGTCAGTCTTCTTACTGAACATAGAAGGAGATGAAGCCTGCAGTTAAAGTGAGAGGGTGAAAGGAAGCTTCCTTTTTGAGGATCCCTTTCTGTACATTGTAAAACTCAAATTAAAAATGGCATCAGCAAGCTGGCCACCATTATGAAGGGGAAAACCGGTGGCACGGTGGTTAGCACTGCTGCCTCACAGCGGCAGGGACCCGGGTTCGATTCCGGCCTCGGGTGACTGTCTGTGCACGTTCTCCCCGTGTCTGCGTGGGTTTCCTCCGGGTGCTCCGGTTTCCTCCCACAGGCCAAAGATGTGCAGGCTAGGTGGATTGGCCGTGCTAAAATCGCCCCTTAGTGTCCAATAGGTGTCCAATGGGGTTACAGGGATAGGGCGGGGAGAGTGGGCCTGGGTGGGGTGCTCTTTCAGAGGGTCAGTACAGACTGGATGGGCTGAATGGCCTCCTTGGGCACTGCAGGGATTCTGTGTAACACACGCACCAAGTTGCCTGCTGGCCGTTGATTGCCAGTGATGCCCAGAACCCATAAAGGAAAGCCATTAATTGTGCTTAATTGGCTCCCCACTGCTTGAGGGCAGGCAACCCTTCGGTTGCCAATCCCACCTCACGGGGCAGGATGGTGCCAGCGGCTTGGAATTTCTCACCCACTCGCCTCCGCACCCACCCAGGCATCGCGGCAAGAATCCCGCCCAAGGCGTCTGCCTCAATCCGTTTGCGACCCTTTCCAAACTCTTTTTCCGTGTGTTTTGAACCATAAATCCTCCCGACTCGCTCCTAGTATTTTTTAGTGTTGGCTTTTCAAGGTTTATGTTCAGCTATTGTGCAGTAGGAGGGGCTGGGCAGCGGGCACCTGGTACCAGGAGTAGGCTCGATCGGCAGGGCTGATGAGGATGGTGATGACTTTCGCCTTTGGAAGCAGAGCGGCTGCCCGCTTTGGCGTCGCTTCGGAATCAAAGTAATTTGCGCTCTTCTCAAAGAGGAAGTCCGAGCTGGTGTTAGAAGGAACAGGAAAGAAATCCATATACCTGAATGGAGGGAAAACAGAGAAATGAGTCACATTATTGTTATTTTTAATTAATTTACGGGATGTGGGCGTCGCTGGTTAGGCCAGCATTTATTGCCCATCCCTAGTTGCCCTTCAGAAGGTGGTGGTGAGTTTCCTTCTTGACCCGCTGCAGTCCATGCGGTGTAGGTACACCCACAGTGCTGTTAGGGAGGGAGTTCCAGGATTTTGCCCCAGCGACAGTGAAGGAACGGCCGATATATTTCCAAGTCAGGGTGATGAGTGACTTGGAGGGGAACCTCAAGGTGGTGGGGTTCCCAGGTATCTGCTGCTGCTAAGGGGCTATTTAGCACAGGGCTAAATCGCTGGCTTTGAAGGCAGACCAAGGCAGACCAGCAGCATGTTTCAATTCCCGTAACAGCCTCCTGGAACAGGCGCCGGAATGTGGCGACTAGGAGCTTTTCACAGTAACTTCATTTGAAGCCTACTTGTGACAATAAGCGATTTTCATTTTCATTTCATTTTTGTCCTTCTAGATGGTGGCGGTCGTGGGTTTGGAAGGTGCTCCATAAGGAACCTTGGTGAGCTGCTGCAGTGCATCTTGTACACGGTACACACGACTGCCACTGTTTGTCGGTGGTGGAGGCAGTGAATGTTTGCGGAAGGGGGAGCAATCAAACGGGCTACTTTGTCCCGGATGACGTTGAGCTTCTGGAGTGTTGTTGGAGCTGCACTCACCCAGACAAGTGGGGAGTATTCCATCACACTCCTGACTTGTGCCTTGTAGATGGTGGACAGGCTTTGGGGAGGGGTAAGGAGGTGAGTTACTTGCGACTGGATTAGGAAAGTAGAGAGGTACGAGGTGTGTAATAGCTTCCAGGAACCATTGCATTCTCCCTTTCCCCTCAATGCCTACGAGTTCTCTCTCGCCGGGGCTGACTCAAGCTGATGTTTTGGTCTCCCATAACATGCAATAAATCATTTGCCATCAATTATTCTAAATAAGGCTGGGAAATCCCCCTGAGCTTTTGAGTTCGAACCTTGAATACATTCTGAGTTGGTCAGATTTTTTGATCGACAAGGAGTCAAGAATGATGGGGCGGTGGGGGAGGGGTGGGGTGCATTTGACTGTCAAGGAAGTGGAGTTAAGGCCATAAGATCATGGCTGGTGAGGGGCTGAGTGTGAGGGGACGAGTGGCCTCCTCGCGTTGCCCTGAATGAGAAACTTTGGACGTTTTATTCTAAGTCAGAGGGGCTCCAGCAGAGATCTCTCATCCGCTAACTTAACACACACGCCAGGGGTTAAAGCAGAGATAAGCTTTTTATCAATTGAAGAGTCAGCCAGTTCTCCCTGTTAGCTTGAAGCATAAAAATATAATCAGGCATGATCGTATTGAATGGCGGAGCAGGCTCGAGGGGCGGGATGGCTCACGCCTGCTCCTATTTCTGATTCACTAACCTGCGATATTCCCGGCACTTAGGGTGTGACAGCATGAGCTGAAAATCCCAGCCAGAGTGTTCACAGTCCAGCACCCCAATCCTTGCTGATCAATCTCAGGCTCAGCTCACTGTCGTCACATTGTGTTCCTTTGCCCCTCTCCTGTCCAAAACCCACTTACCGGTCTCTTGAATCTATTTATTCCACCTTTCACTTGTGTCTACCTGACGGGAAAGAAATGATGTTCGATGAACCGCATCTACCCACATCAATTAATATAGGGCTTTGGTGGCAGGGTGTCACTGCTGACTCACAGCGGCAGCGACCGGGGTTTATTCCTGACCTTGGGTGACTCTCTGTGCGGAGGTTATACGTTCTCCCCATGTCTGCGTTGGGTTTCCTCCGGGTGCTCCGGTTTCTTCCGCAGTCCAAAGATGTTCAGGTTAGGTGGGTTGGCCGTGGCCAATGCGCAGTATGATGGGGATAGGGCGGGGGAGTGATCCGAGGTACTGCGTTCCTTCAGAGGGTCGGTGCGGATTCCATGGGCCGAATGGCCTCCTTATGCACTGTAGGGATTCTATGAATTGGTGAGGCCACGTCAGGAATGTTGGATAGAGTTTTGATCTCTTAATCTAAAGAAAGGGTGCTGTAAGAAGTTTTACAACACCAGGTTAAAGTCCAACAGGTTTGTAGCGAATCACTAGCTTTCGGAGCACAGCTCCTTCCTCAGGTGAATGAAGAGGTAGGTTTCAGAAACATATATATATATATATATATATATATAGAGAAAGTCAAAGATGAAAGATGCTATATATATGTTTCTGGAACTTACCTCTTCATTCACCTGAGGAAGGAGCAGCGCTCTGAAAGCTAGTGATTCGTAACAAACCTGTTGGACATTAACCTGGTGGTGTAAGACTTCGTACTGTGCTCACCCCAGTCCAACGCCGGCATCTCCACATTAAAGAAAGGGCAGTTACCTTGATTCCGAGGTGATCCCAACGCAAGAAAGGTTCGCTCGATTTACTTCTGGAAAGAAAGGGTTGTGGCTATGAGGGCTGATTGAGTAGAATGACCCTGGATTCTCTCTGTTTTAGAAGAATGAGAGGTGACTGCATTGTTATGTCTGCAGCTCTGAGAGGGTCTGTCAGGGTGAGAGGTCATTTCCCCTGGCTGGAGAGTCAGGGGTCAGAGAGTTGGGAAGTTTGGGCCCTACTGATGGGGAAGGGTGGCCATGGAGTTGGGTGGGCGCTAGGATAACGCCAATGGAAGGCATGCCCGTCCCTCAGCTCTATTCTTCCGGAAGGCCATTATCGGAGAGGTGGGGGAGCAGGGCTAGCTGTCCGCAAGTGGTGGGTGGTCAGTCGAGCCTTTAATGACCACCTATTGTTGGAGGCCGTCTGGGATTGTCAGCCACCAGGTCGGTGCGGAGAGCGCTTTGTGCCGGTACCGAGAGAACACCTACTGCCAGTACTCCAGGCAGGCCGAGAGGCCCACCCCACCTGCCTGGGTTCTGCCACCTAGAATTTAACTAGAGTCCTGGAGCCCCGTGTGGAAAATTGTGCCCATGGGGAGGAGAAAACTCTTCGGAATTCTCTGCCTCAGGATGGTCAGCCACTGAGTATATTCGACAGTAAGGCCGATAGACATTTTGGACACCAAGGGAACCGTCTTTTGGATGCTCGTGGGTGGAAACGGACAAGCCGGCAATTTGCAGGCCTAAGTAATAGTGGAGCTCAAGTTAAAGACCAGCAGTGACCTTTCTGAATGGCGGATCAGGCTCTGGGAAATTTCGGTCTTATCCTGTTCCGAGTATCTTCTCAGAAAAGCGTTAACTATCTTTTATTTTTCAGATTGATGGGCCTGCAGTATATTTGGAGCATTTTTGTACGTGTAATACATGGAATCATAGTATCTCTTAGGTACAGTAGGAGGCCATTTGGCCCATCAAGGCTGCACTGATCCTCCGACCCCACACCGTCCCAATCCCCAACAACCCCACCTAACCTTTGGATAAAGGGGCAATTTACCATGGCCGATTGAAAGAGATCTAATGATCTCTCTGGTACAAATAAACGATAAGGACCTTACGAGTATAAACTTCAAAGTAGGGACATTCTCTCACACAAGCTTATTGTTTGCAGTAACTAGCATCGCAGTACCCCAACTTGTCGCGTTATTCACCCTGGGGTAACACGGACTGCAACTGGATGCAGTTGTACTGTAAAGTAGACTCCAAACTTAGACGTCACGTTTTATTGAACTTGTTAAGCAGTGCACACAGCTCGCTGTGGGTTTGACACTCTACTAATCTAAGCGTGCTTACTATAACTAACTAGACCAGATTAGCTCTGAGCCACATGTAGAAGGTGCTAACTGCTATATACACCATGACTGTCACTACAGTTGTCACCAGTGGAAAGAGGCAGAGTGCTGATGCCTCGTGTGTTTTATTGTGGGAAACCCCCTCTAATGTTCTGCCTGGTGATTGGTTGTGTTCTATCCTGTGTGTTGATTGGCTGTACTGGGTGTCTGTCACTGCCTGTCTGTATCTCATTATGTGCATGAGTGCATATCATGACACAACTCACCAAGGCGTCTTTGTCTATCCCTTCCAAACCCACGCCCATTGCCATCTAGAAGGACAAGGGCAGCCGAAACATGGGAACCCCACCGCCTGGAGGTTCCCCTCCAAGCCACTCACCGCCCCGGTTTGGAAATATATCGGCCGTTCCTTCACTGTCGCTGGGTGAAAATCCTGGAACTCCCTCCCTAACAGCACTGTGGGCGCACCTACACCACATGAACCGCAGCGGTCCAAGGCAGCTCACCACCACCTTCACAAGGGCATTTAGGGATGGGCAATAAAATGTTGGCCACGCCCAATAACAAACAAATAAAAATCTGGGGTCGGCTCACGCGATTAATAATTTGCAGCTATGCAGTGCATAGAAACCTCCCAAACTGTTTCACAATTAAGGTGGGACACAGCTGGAAGGAATTCATTCGAACGGGTGAGATTGCTCAGAGAGATGGGTTTTCTTTTAAAAGTTGGGGAGGTTTGCAGTGAGCTCAAGACATCAACAACATTGTCTCTGGGGCTGGTTTAGCACAGGGCTAAATCGCTGGCTTTGAAAGCAGACCAAGGCAGGCCAGCAGCACGGTTCAATTCCCGTACCAACCTCCCCGAACAGGCGCCGGAATGTGGCGACTAGGGGCTTTTCACAGTAACTTCATTGAAGCCTACTTGTGACAATAAGCGATTTTCATTTCATTTCATATTGATTGATTCAGCGATCTGGGCACCTTCAGGTCCTTTTTGGTCAGTGCAACACAATAGGTTTAAAACATTTTTTTGGTGTACTCAATTCATTTAAGGGCCAATTTAGCGCGGCCAATCCACCTCGCTTGCACATTTTTGGGTTGTGGGGGCGAAACCCACGCAAACGCGGGGAGAATGAGCAAACTCCACCCGGACAGTGACCCAGAGCCGGGATCGAACCTGGGACCTCGGCGCCGTGAGGCCGCAGTGCTAACCCACTGCGCCACCGGGCTGCCCCAGTGCAACACAATGGTGTCCAGCAGTCCCACCCAATACACCGTGCAGCTGTTAGTCAAAGAGGGTTGACAACCTGGTCCAGAGCTCACTGCACATGGAACAGGGAAAGTCCATGTAGTCCTTGGAGCTCATTCTGCCACTTTGTTAGCCAGTGCCGTAATTCTTTATATGCCCTTTCTTATATTTTCCTCAATCCCCTTATTTAACAAGTAGGTGTGTATCTCCCTTTTAAACATCCAAGGCCTTCTAGATTTGTATTCTCGACAGATTCTCAACCATTTAATGTGAGGAAATGCTCCTGGATTTTTCTTTTCCTTTCGCTCGGCTTACATTCCAGGAAAGCATTCCAAAATACACATCCAGTTATGCTCAATTCAAGGAGTTACAGAGCTTTACAGCACACATAGAGGCCCTTCGATCCATCGTGTCTGTACTAGCCACCAAGCACCTATCTATCCTAATCCCATTTTCCAGCACTTGGTCCAGAGCCTTGAAGACAAGGGTATACTTCCCCTCCCAATGTTGACTGCGGAGGGGAGTGCAAGCCACTCTCCTGCAGTAGGCGAGGGCACAGTGCGGGTTGCCGAGATGGTTGGTTCCTTCGCTGCCTTACCAGTCAATGCCCTTGTGGTAGTTCGGCCCGTTAAAGAACTGCAACTCCTCAAAGCTGTCTGGGGTTGGAGAGTTGCTGGTGACGTCCGGGTGCATAGTGAGGAAAAGGTAAAGAGCTGTGGTACCTGGAGAGGGGGTGTGGGGAGAGAGAAAACGAGAAAGAGAGAGAGAGAGGGATTGCTTTTACCTACAGTTACATTATGGTTTATGATTTTACACCTATGCTTTATGCAAACGTGTAACTAAATGGGGGTGGTTGCAATTCAAAGCACGATTCCCACGTCTCCTCAGCCAAATTTATTACAGCCAAGCAAAATACTCAAGTGTGAAGGCCAATGAATCGCCACCCACATACTCACACTCTCAGTAAAATGCGAGCTCTCTGTGTAATTCTGCCTGGAGAGCAGGGCACCACACCCTCCGCTCTCTCCCTGACCTCCCGTGTGTTTCCGGGATTAGTTTTTCTTTTGAAACGTCCAGCAAACGCGTTCCCCTGCTTTTTTTGCTCACGCTGCAGGTTCGAAGGGAGCAGGACATTGGCCTCGAGCCAGCAGAGTTAATGGGATGGGGTTGAAGTGGACATCGGATCGCTGGCCCTGAATGCTGGGGTATTCAGAGAGTGGACATTTTTGTCCAACGGATGTTACCTCGCCCTGCTCTAGGTTTTGTTCCCCCCTTTCTTAAAATAAATTTAGAGTGCCCAATTCATTTTTTTTCTCCAGTTAAGGGGGCAATTTAGCGTGGCCAATCCACCCACCCTTTCACATCTTTGGGTTGTGGGGGCGAAACCCACGCAAACACGGGGAGAATGTGCAAACTCCACACGGACAGTGACCCAGAGCCGGGATCGAACTGGGACCTCGGCGCCGTGAGGCAACAATGCTAACCACTGTGCCACCGTGCTGCCCTTCGCTGCTCTAGGTTAAGGCCCACATTGGAGAAGATGGTCCGCAGGGCAAATCCATGAGGAGGGCATCGGTAAACACCTCAGCTACTCTTCCTCAGCAGGTGGCTCCGACATAGAAGGAGCTCCCCTGGGCAGAACGTAAAGGGTGGACTGATAGCTCTGACCGTTTCCGCTTCGGCATTTTCACAATAAGCTGTTTTCAGAATTGTACTTTACCGTTACAGAGTGGGGGAGGGGGACCAGTTCTAACCCCCAAGGACTGGCGGGCAGCGAGCAGGGGGGTTTAGAAATGAGATGCCCACCGCCACCTGACAGCCCAACAGAGATGGGATGGTGCCTCTGTCAGCAGCCCGCCAGCCAGTCTCACAGTCTGGCTGGCAACAGGCAGACCATGAGGTCAGGAAAAATTAAAAGGAGTTCTGCTGGTGATGAGATATTACGGGCGGGATTCTCCAGCCTCTGGGGGGAGGGGAGGAGGCGGGGAAGAGGTGCGGTGCGAGGGAGGGGTACCAGAGAATCCCGCCACCAGCGATCGGCCAGAGAATTCTGGCCTATATGTGTTCTTTCCTCTTCACATCAATCTCGATTAGCCAAATCCCTTACTCTTACTCCAAAAGCCTTACCCTGGCTCAACTGTGCAAATTTCCCCAGCCCAGATTACACCTTCTGTTCCCCCAATACAGGTCTATCATGTAACCCATCCCCTCCCCCTGCTCCCCATGCGCCCCCCCCCAACCAATCCCACTGCGATTGTAGCCTTTAAGGGGCTGGTTTAGCACAGTGGGCTAAACAGCTGGCTTGCAATGCAGAACAAGGCCAGCAGCGCAGGTTCAATTCCCGTACCGGCCTCCCCGAACAGGCGTCGGAATGTGGCGACGAGGGGCTTTTCACAGTAACTTCATTGAAGCCGACTTGTGACCATAACTGATTATTATTATTATCTTTGACCACCTTGGTCCCACACTTGTATTCACTCACTCCCTCCGAAAGCCTCATTCACACTCACCTCAGCGTGGCCACCTCTCTAATCCTGCACTTCTGCTCAGTAATGAACCTAAGCTGTGAAGCCGGGGGGACATGTTGCACGTTTGCAGTCATTGAGGAGAAGATATTTCCACTTGCGACATTCTTAATTATGTACAGGGTGTGCGCACTGGGCTATGGAGCCCTCCCCAATTCGCAACTTCCCATTCATTCAAATTAAAAGATAAAAGAAAATCACAGGCTGAGGAGATGTAATTTTGTGACCTGTTAATTCCAGGAAGCACAAAATGTGCCCTTTAATATAAATTCTGATTGAGCTCAGTTATTGATCTAAATGGGATGCTGGAGTAAAGGACGAATGTTAATTAGCACGTTCAAGAACTGATGCTCGAGGGGGCTCTAATTAACACAACATGCCAGCAATACGAATCTACCACGATCGTGGTTTTTCACAATTGCCAAGGCAGGAATTCCACAAACAGCTGGGAAAGGGAGGAATACATATTTCCGGAGCGGTAAAGCCCAGTTTCAACTTTTGTTAATAAATGCACAGATGCTGGTCGGGAAATCCAGCTGCTAGCGGCTATCCCCAAGGCTCGATTCTGCACTGTCGGATTTTAGCCAAGTCAAACTGCAAGAGGGAAACACCCCAATTATTGGCAAGTGGCAAAGAGCAACAAATACGGGAGAGAGAGGATAAGATTCCCCAATAATCCGGGTCAAAGTCCAACAGTTTGATTCCCAGTTCCCGCTGAGTTGACACAACTTGGCTGGGGCGGCCACGAGGTAGGGGAGAAGCATTTAACCACATCGAGAGTTTCCTTGTTGCTCACTATCAAGCGGTCGCTGGTGGAAAGTCCGCATGCATTGGTCCCTCAATATGAATTCCATGGTACTTCCACACTCACTGTCCAATCTCAGTCTAGAGCAGCAACTCTCGCACTGTGGGGGGAAACATTTGACGTTTCTGTTCATTCACACTCATCAATCATAGAATATCATAGAATTTACAGTGCAGAAGGAGGCCATTCGGCCCATCGAGTCTGCACCAACACTCTACCTAAGCCCACACCTCCACCACCCCACCATCCTGTAACCCCATCCAACCTAAGGGCAATTTAGCGTTGCCAATCCACCTAACCTGCACATCTTTGGGTTGTGGGGGTGAAACCCACGCAGACACGGGGAGAATGTGCAAACTCCACACGGACAGTGACCCAGGGCCGGGATTCGAACCCGGGTCCACTGCGCCACATGCCGTCCCTGCTTGGTCCTTTCCTGAATGAGCCTTACCCATTTTAGTCGGTCGGAAGCCAGGATGAACCCACGAGTTGGTGGGGGATATTTGACCTTTTCCAGGATGCTCTTGAGGATATTGCTATGTTGCTGCTGTCCTCCTGGGAATCTTCTGCCGAGGTTGAGTTCTGAGTGGAGTAGTTCCATCCAGTTTGGTGTCAAGCGCACAGTCGGCGTGACCCGTGTGGCGGAGCTGGTTTAGAATGTTTCGCTCGTCGTTGGGATTTGTAATTCTGAGCTCCACCTTGAGCTGGGTGCCCAGGGTGTGCAGTGAAGCAGGTTAAGTCTGTACGACATGGGCAACGGCACTCATTGGCACCGTAACGTCTGTGAATCTCTGAGCTGCACGGCGTGCCTGGAGGTGCCCCAAAGGAGCGCTAAGGAACCCCCCCCAACTGCCACCTGCCCTTCCCGGAATTCCCAGGTGTGGTACCCTCAATAACGACGCTGAGAGTATAAACAGTAAAGAAGGCTTTAATAAACTAAGAGCTAGACTAGTGCCGAGACGGGTGCTAACTGCTGCACTGCCCACAAGGCGGTCCCTTATATACGGCTCCCAGATGGGCGGAGATCCCCAGGGTTTCTAGCCCGGTCTTAAAGGGGACATCACCTTACATGATGACAAGTGTACAGTGCTACAGTAACCGTTCATCACACCAGGTAAGAATTGCATGGCCATTTCCCAGGAATGTCAAACTTCCCACGAGCAATTGCCCTACACTTGGCACCATTTGATAATGTGATTTAAATTGCAAAATTTGGATGCTTCGGACTGTGTTTCAGCAATAGTTACCCACACCGACCAGAACCAATCCAGCTCACTGGCAAATCTTTGGGCTGTGGGAGGAAACCGGAGCACCCGGGGGAAACCCACGCAGACGTGAGTGGAATGAGTTCACACAATGGAAACCCACACAGACAGTTCACTTCTACCTTTGGGTAACTGCAGCAGTGACCCACCCCAACGTGCTCTCCACCCCCACGGGATTCCCCCCCACTTCCTGCCCACCACAGGCCACAGGAAGCCCCCAGCTAATGTCCCCCCCCCCCAACCCCGTACCCACCTGACATCCCGAACCCTCATGGCACTCCCAACCACACCCATTCCCCAAAGTAAACCTTCACATGCCAACCCCTCACAAGACCCCCAGGTACCCTACTGACTGCCCACCAAATTCCCCGACCCATGATGTAATCGACCAACTACATTGCCACTCCCCCAGTGGCCCTCCCATCCCCCTCAACTATAGCCTGATCCCCGAATGCCCTCCACACTTCCTGATTACACCCACAGCCCCCTGCCTGCTCTCTACGCCCCCAAATGTCCTCCTCACTCCCAAACTGCACACCCCAGCAGCCCCCCCCCCCCCACCACAAAACCTTGGCTACACCCTCGAATCCCATCACCCCGACGAGGCTCCCTACCCTCCATTCCATCCCCATCCACTGAGTGACCCCCACCCTCTCAACTGTCCTCCCGACCCCCCCCCCCCCCCCAATGACACCCACTCCTGACTAAAATCCCTTCCCCCTCACTGCCCTTCCCATCCTCAACAGCCCCCCCCTACGGCACCGACCAACTGCACCTCCACCCCACCAAAGATGGAAAGGAGTTCTGCTAGTGACTACACTTCCACCCCACTTCAACCCCCTCTGGTCACCCACTCGACTGCTCCCTCCAAACCCCCCCCCCCCCACAACATCACTCCCCACCCACCCAATTCCATTCCCACCCCGACTGCACCCCCGCACCATGCAACTACCATAAAGACATAAGAAATAGGAACCGGAATGGGCCATTCGACCCCTCGAGCTGGCTCTGCCACTCAATTGGATCACTGGCCGATCCAACATTCCTCAAATCCTGCTCTTTCCCCGTAACCCTCGATTCCCTTCCTGATCAGGCATCTACCAGGGCAGCACGGTGGCGCAGTGGGTTAGCCCTGGTGCCTCACGGCGCCAAGGTCCCAGGTTCGATCCCGGCTCTGGGTCACTGCCCGTGTGGAGTTTGCACATTCTCCCTGTGGCTACGTGGGTTTCACCCCCACAACCCAAAGATGTGCAGGGTAGGTGGATTGAACACACTAAATTGCCCCTTAATTGGAAATAAATTAATTGGGTATACTAAATTGGGTACATTACCTGTCTCAGCCTCAAATATACACAAGGACTCTGCCCCCACAGCTCTCAGTGGCAAGGAGTTCCAAAGACTCCCAACCCTCTGAGAGAAAACATTCCTCCTCATCTCAGCGTTAAATTACGGGGAGGACGGGAGGGCCGCTGAAGCGGAAGTGAGCACGGGACGACAACGGGAGCGGAATCCGTCCGGGAGAAGCAAGGGACGACACCACCAACAGATGCCTACTTACGTGTGTAAATAATTTTGCCAAGTGTACAGAGTTGCTGCTGTTGAGCGGGTGCATAATACCACTCGCTGACTTTCTTGCGGAAAATTAAAATGTCAGCAGCAGCAATCCGTAGGGTGGGGGTCGGGGGGGGGGGGGTGGGTGAGTGTTCCGTCGGGATGGTGTGGGAAGACTGAGGCACATGGGGTAACGTCTAGTTAATTGCTATTGTATATTCTCTTTGTGCACTATGTTAATGTTCACTCTATTTTGTTGTGTTAGGATTATTACGATTGGTTATTATGAAAATCTTGCAAAACTTGAATAAGAATATTTAAAAAAAAAATCTCAGTGTTAAATTGGCTCCCCTTTATTCGGAGACTCTGCCCTCTGGTCCTCGACTCTCCAATGAGGGGCAACGTCCTCTCAGAATTTACCCTGTCAAACCCCTTAAGAATCCTATTGGTTTCAATCAGATCACCTCTCATTTTCCTAAGCTCCAATGAGTAGCGTCCCAACCTGTTTAGCCTTTCCTTATAAAACAATCCCTCCATACCGGGGATCATGCTGGTGAAGCTTCTCTGAACCCCCTCCAATGAAATAATCTCTTTACTTAAATAAGGGGACCAAAACTGCTCTTGGTGCTCCAGATGTGGTCTCACCAGGGCCTTGTAGATCTGCACCAAGTCTTCCCGACTCTCATACTCCAACCCCCTTGAAATAAGGGCCAATACCGCCATGGTAGCACAGTGGTTACCACTGGTGCCTCACAGCACCAGGAATCCGGGATCAATTCCGGCCTCGGGTGACTGTGTGGAGTTTGCACTTCCTCCCCGCGTCTGCGTGGGTTTCCTCCGGATGCTCCGGTTCTCCCCCCCCCCCCCCCCCTGTCGAAAGATGTGCAGGTTAGGTGGGCGGCACAGTAGCACAGTGGGTAGCACTGTTGCTTCACATCGACAGGGTCCCAGGTTTGATCCCTGGCTTTGATCACTGTCTGTGCAGAGTCTGCATGTTTTCCTTGTGTCTGCGTGGGTTTCCTCCGGGTGCTCCGGTTTCCTCCCACCCTCCAAAGACGTGCAGGTTAGGTGGATTGGCCATGATAAATTGCCCTTAGTGCCCAAAGGGGTTGGGGAGGGTTGCTGGGTTACAGGTGTGGGCTTAAGTGGGGTGCTCTTTCCAAGGGCCGGTGCAGACTCGATGGGCTGAACGGCCTTCTTCTGCATTGTAAATTCAATGTCTATGATTGGCCACGCTAAATTGCCTCTTAGTGTCCAAAAGTTAGGTGAGGTTGCATGGATAGGACAGGGGGAGTGGGCCAAGACAGGGTACTCTTTCGGATGGTCGGTGCAGACTCGTTGGGCTGGATAGACACCATGCGCAACAGGAATTCTATGGATTCCATTACTCTTCCTGAATACCTGCTGCACCTGTGTGCTAGTGTTCTGTGTTTCGTGCACGAGTACCCTTCCAAAGTGAACAACTTCACATTTTCCCACATTATACTCCATTTGCCAACTTTGTGTCCACTTACTTAACCTCTCGATGTCTCTTTGCAAACACATGGTAATGAGGCTGACTGTGAGGCCAAAGGAAAGGTCTTTCACTATAGAGACGAGAAGATCCTAAATTACTGAAATGATTCACGTTTGGTTTTACAGTCCCGAAAGACGAGCTTGTTAAGTGAATTGGACATTCTGAATTCTCCCTCTGTGTATCCGGACAGGCACTGGAGTGTGGTGACTAGGGGCTTTTCACAGTAACTTCATTGCAATCTTAATGTAAGCCTACTTGTGACACAAATAAAGATTATTATTACTATGTGGGGTTTACCTAAGATGGAAACTTTTCTAAATTATGACAAAGGAGCAAATTTAATGGAACCATGGGACGAAAGTTGGGAAAGACATTATGTGATGGGTTCCTTTTTTAAAAGAAACACATTTCATGGTAACTGTTTTGTGATATCTTCTGATTTGTCATTTTCTTTCGTCAATTTCGAGTGCCCAGTTCTATTTTTTCCAATTGAGGGGCAATTTAGCGCGGCCAATCCTCCTACCCTGCACATCTTTGGGTTGTGGGGGTGAGACCCACGTGAACACGGGGAGAATGTGCAAACTCCACACGGGCAGTGACCCAGAGCCGGGATCGAACCTGGGACCTCGGCGCCGTGAGGCACCCTTTTGATTTTGCCATGACCTCTGGCAGGGAGGGAGGTGGATTTGATCTGATTGACTGGCGGAGCAGGCCCAAAGGGCCGAATTGCCTAAATCTGCTTCTAAAAAAGATTCCTATGTTTGTATCCATCTCACAACTTGACCTTTCACCTATTTTTGTGCCATCTGCAAATTTGACTACAGTACATTTGCTTCCTTCCACCAAGTCATTAATATATAGTGTAAACAGTTGTGGTCCCAGCACTGATCCCTGTGGAACCCCCCTGGTTACAGGTCGCCAACCTGAAAGTGAACCCCTTATCCTCACTTGCTGGTTCCTGCCCATTAGTCAATTCTCTACCCATCCAATATACTACCGCCAACACCAGGGGTCTTATCTCATGACTTAACCTTTTCAGAGGTACCTTGTTGAACACCTTCTCAAAGTCCAAATACAGCACATCTACTGGTTCCCCTCTATCTATTCTGGTTGAGACCTCCTTGAAAAACTCTAATAAATCAGTCAGACAGAAATTCCCTTTCTTGAGCTGACTCTGCTTGGTCTGATCATGGTTTTCCAAATGTGCTGCTATTACTTCCTTAATAATTGATTCCAACATTTTTCCAACAATAGACGTTAGGCTAATTGGCCTATATTTACCCGCTTTTTGCCTCCCTCCCTTATTGAATATGGTGTCACATTGGCAGTTGTTTTATCCTCTGGTACTTGCCTCACAGTGCCAGGGAGCTAGGTTCGATTCCAATCTCAGGACTGTCTGTGCGGAGTCTGCACATTTTCCCCGTGTCGGCGTGGGTTCCCTCCGGGTGCTCCGGCTTCCTCCCACAGTCCAAAGATGTGCAGGTTAGGTGGATTGGCCATACTAAATAGCCCCTTTGAGCCCAGGGATTTGCAAGTTAGATGGGGTTACGGGAATAGGTCGGGGTGGTGGGCCTGTGTGCGATGCTCTTTTGGTGGGTCAGTGCAGACCTGATGGGCCAAATGGTCTCCTTCTGCACTGTAGGGATTCTATGATTCTCCAGAATCCAAAGGTTTTGGGAAAACTATAATCAACGCATCCACCATCTCTGTAGCTACTTCGTTTAGAATTCTAGGATGAAAGCCATCTGAGCCAGGGGACTTATCTGCCTTTAGCCCCATTAGTTTATCTAATACTACTTCTCTCATGATGATGATGACATTTAATTCCTGCCCGTATTCTTTAGTATTAATGAGATATTTGAACTAAAATCCATCGTAAAGACTGATGCTAAATATCTGTTTAACACCTCACCATTTCCTTGTTCCCCAGAACTATCTCCCCAGATTCATTTTCTAAAGGGCTTATGTTCACTTTCTCCTCTTTCTTCCTTTTTATATATTTAAAGGAGCTCTTGTCAGTTTTTATATTCCTCACTGGTTTACCCTCAGTTTATTTTCTCTCTATTATCTTAATAGTCCTCCTTTTCTGGATTCTGAATCTATCCCAGCCTTTGGGGCTTTCACTGACCTTTGCCTCCTTATATTCTTTTTTCTTTCAACTTAATATTCTCCTTAACTTCCTTGGTTAACCATCGTTGGTTTATTACTCTCTTAGAATCTTTCTTTCTTACTGGGATATACTTTTTGCTGAGAGTCATGAATGACCTGTCTGCCACTGCTCGTTTACTGTATTTCCTGCTAATTTATCTGCCCAGTCCACTTTATCTAACTCTATCCTCTTTTCATTGCAATTCCCTTTATTTAAGTTGTACATCGTTGTTTCCGACCCAAGTTTCTCACACTCAAACTAAATTCCAACATGTTATGACCACAACTTCCTCGGGGAGTTTTTACTCTTAGGTCATTTATAAAACCTGTCCCATTGCCCATTACCAGATCCAAGATATCCTGTTCCCTAGTTGGCCCAGGTTTGCACTGTCAGTTTGTCTACCCTATTCTGAATGTTTTATGCATTAAGATACAAAGCATCTAGGCGTACCTTTTTGCCATTTTTAATCATCTTTTTAAACTGTTTTTTTCATTAAGGGGCAATTTAGCGTGGCCAATTCATCTACCCTGTACACCTCTGGGTTGTGGGGGTGAGACCCACGCAGACGCGGGGAGATTGTGCAAACTGCACTGGGGCAACAGCGTAGATGTTTGTTTGTGTCCCGGGATGGGGGGGGGGTGGGGGTTGATGTGTGTCTTGAAACAATGGCAATGTCCCTCCAAGCAATACTGAGGAGGACGGGCGCGCAGGGGGATGCGTAAGAGCAAAGGTTGAGCATGAGTACTCAGGATTATTGGGTGCCCTGTGCCTTCCAGTAACCAGCTTCGTCCTTTCATGGTCATGAATAGATCTGTGTTGTAAGGAGAATTATAATAGCCAATTATAGATTATTGATTCATTGATGTTTTAGGTACTGATTGAGTGCACAGCTAAAGAGTGGAATTATTCAAAATGCCATGACTGTGAAAAGATAGTCTTTGTTTCAGATAATGAATCAACTATTGAACTTTAGGGTCTTGTCTGTAAATATTCAGACATTGTTTCAACGAATGTTTCATATAATGAATAGACTATTGTATTTCAGAGCATTTAGCAATAAGAATGTATCAACCAATTAGTTGCAGCAAGGTCTATGGCCAGCAGTGGCATGAGAAACCTATTCTCATGAGGTGGCGCACGTAGACACTGAATTAACTTTGATGGACATCAGTAAATCTTACGTAATGGCCAATGTTTGATTAATAAATCATCCGCTAGGTAACAAACATCTATTTGAACAAATCAGGAGGTCTCAGCGGAGAATTAGAAACCAATGAGAGTAAATGTTTGGGCAGCACGGTAGCATAGTGGTTAGCACAATTGCTTCACAGCTCCAGGGTCCCAGGTTCGATTCCAGCTTGGGTCACTGTCTGTGCGGAGTCTGCACAACCTCCCTGTGTGTGCGTGGGTTTCCTCCGGGTGCTCCGGTTTCCTCCCACAGTCCAAAGATGTGCAGGTTAGGTGGATTGGCCATGATAAAGTGCCCTTAGTGTCCAAAATTGCCCTTAGTGTTGGGTGGGGTTACTGGGTTATGGGGATAGGGTGGAGGTGTTGACCTTGGGTAGGGTGCTCTTTCCAAGGGCCGGTGCAGACTCAATGGGCCGAATGGCCTCCTTCTGCACTGTAAATTCTATGATGATTCATGAGGGATCAGACCATCAATAAGGATTCCCTTAAAAGTAAGACCTTGTGGTCAAGGTTTCATTCCTGAATTCCTGCCTACCTGAATTCTTGAATCATCTATCCGTTTGATTGTGTTCAAAGTGATTTCTTTATGTTTTTATGTTTAATGATTTTTAAGCATGTGTTTGACCCTTGTATGTATTGTTTGATATTTTGTTTCTAAGTTTTGATTCAGTTCTTATTCAAGTGAATAGTTAGCAATGAAGTTGTATTTTTGACACCTCCAATCAACCAGACTATCAATTCTCACTGGTAGATAAAATAAGAGATCCTACACCAATCAGCATGAATTCAGTATAAATCGTTGCATCCTTTGAAATTTGGTATTCTTGTGTCTGTCCAGTTGAGTGCAAGACGAAACATGTCCCTTTTTTTCAGTGACACTCAAGAATTATAAACCTTCACACGACAGAGAAAGAGAGCGGCTATCATTTTTAAAAATCTTGCAGCTTGGTGTTTAAACCATTACCTGACTTTTGAGGTCCAATAATGAGTAGTTTCGGAAGTCGGTCACATGTCTTTTCTTTTGACCAGATATCTTTGTGTCTCCGATCTTCGCAAGGATCCTGAGAATGAGCAGACATAAGATTATTATCCATGCGTGTAATGTGACCACACTGCTTGCTGCCCGCACGCCCCCCCCCCCCCCCCCACCCCGCGCAAAAGAAAAGGTTGGAAAGGGTGGTGCCTCTAATGTCTGCCCAGAGGGTCTCGCCAGAGAAATTTGAATTTGATACAGACTGACTGTATTCCCGGCATCGCATCAGCGATAGGATGTGGGAGGGGGTCAGCAGCTGGAGAGAGAGTGTAGCCACCTGAGTTGGCCACTTCCCGACTTAAAATGGAGAACCGCAAAGGCTGAAGGGAAATTCAGCCAACACAGGCAAAAACTAGCAAATACAGAAATCATGTGTATTGAAACCTGTAAGGAACCAGACAGCACTGAAACCAGCAGCCATCTGCATAGTAAAGCATTTCCAGGGCACAATGGCAACAGTTGAGGTGAATAAAGCCAAGCCAGACTCCTCAGCGCCAGCAGGAGCCAAGGCAAAGGAAGGCCAACGGACATTTAGGGACCGCCCAACGATCAGGGAACAACTCCAGTGTTGGAGAAATTGATCCAAGTGATCGGAACGCAGTCCAATCACTTGGAACCAGGTACGGAGTCCACCCCGAAGGGCGGGAAGCCCTGGGGACTATAAAGTAGAGCCCCCAAGTTCAAATCGTCCTTCTTTGGCAGGGTCACTCAGCAACTTGAACCAACCCTTGACAGTGACCTGCCTCGCTGCCTCCAACCAAGTAAGTCTCAAGTCAACGCTCGGTACGAGATAGGCGCTCCTAGCTACCAGTCCATACCAGCTTTTGAATCCTGCAGACTCAGGACCTGGACGAAAGGCCATTTGTTCCTCTGACCTGGTGGGCCAGTCCGAAGCTAAGTATAGGCCTTTTAGTGATAGGAATAGCCTAGAAAGTAGAGTTTATGCATGAGTAGTGATTTACTGTGTATAACAAATGTGCTTTGATTTGAATCTTACTAATTGGTGTGTTGAGTTATTGATCATTACTTGAACTTGAACCTCGTGGCGATATCATAAAGATACCTGGCGACTCTAGAGCAAAGGTTAAACAAACAGAGCAAATTACGATTTAAGAGCCAACCAAAAGTTAGCAACAGCGTGAGGCCAGAGGTTGGAGGGAGGGGAGTGGAATTGCAGAATCCAGAAATGGGATGCCGGAGCGCAGTGAGTCGCAGTATCCCTCTGTCCCTCCCCCGCAGTGCAATGAATGGAGTGTAACTGACCCCTCCTGCTTTCAACCCTTAAACAGGGTTGTGAGGTTGAGCAGTGTTGAAACAGTGACGTTCTCTAATGAGTGCACAGAAATCATATAATGTGCCACTCAGCAATACGGGTACTGCAAACAAGTGTGAATACAACACAGGGATGTGGTGATTTAACTGGGTTAAATCACCATTCCTCCGAGGGCTGTAGGTGGTTACCGAGATAGGTAGGGTTGCAAACTGTGATTAAATATATTCCTGGAGGTTTCATCACATGATTTGCCTGACCATCCAACACTCCACCCTTATGATGCACGGCCTTCCTACCCCAACTGGAAAGCAAGTACTCATTATCCAATTGGATAATTGAGTGGGGTGCTCTTTCCGGAGGACGGTGCACACACGATGGGCCGAATGGCCTCCTTCTGCACTTTGGATTCTATGATGATGTTTGACTGTCAGGCAAACAGCCTTTTCCCCACATTTTCAACATTTTAATATTTGTTAAAGAGAGAAGTTCAAAGGAAGTTTTAAAAAAGCATCTTTTTCAATGTCCCGATGAGTTATCTCCGGGGTCGCACACAGCGGTGTCCTGGAGATTGATCTTCAATTCCCGGAGAGTCCAGGCCGATCCTGGAGGGTGGCTGACCTTAGAGAAAGGAGCGAAGAGTGGTTGAACAAGGTGCCTGTGGAATTGCAGTAGATCGGAGCCTTCAGTGGAGGAGCGAAACGCAGGAGGGTAAAAGAAGACATGACAACAATCTGCCCCAGCGAACTGCAGCTCGTCTGCAAAATTGAAATATTTCCTCACTCCCACACAACACTTGAGGTGCTGCCCACCATCTTAGTGCAGCATTTACCCACCTGCCAGAGGGGGTCCTTCTCCTCAGGAAAGAGCTGGAAGTATTTCTGAGCAAGTTGGACAGGGGGGAGCGTCTGGAGCTTCAGGTTTGTCCAGCACTGCACAAAACTGATCAGATTCTTAAAGGTGTACAGTCCCAGGCGGTCGTTCCCGTAGTTTGACAGGTGCGTCATAAAGATGCTGATCTGAAAGGTGGAGAAAAGGAGGTGATCAGTAGGGCGGCCGGGCCACTTTCAGACGCCAACCCCGTCTCTGTTGGGCTGTTGTAGGCTGCAAAGAGACATTGATAGGATGCAGAGCTGGGCCGAAAAATGGCAGATGGAGTTTAACCCCGATAAGTGCGAGGTGATTCATTTTGGTGGGAAAAATTTGAATGCGGATTACAGGGTCAACGGCAGGGTTCTGAGGAATGTGGAGGAACAGAGAGATCTTGGGGTTCATGTCCACAGATCTCTGAAGGTTGCCACTCAAGTGGAAGAGCCGTGAAGAAGGCCTATTGTGTGTTAGCGTTTATTAACAGGGGGCTTGAGTTTAAGAGCCGCGGGGTTATGCTGCAACTGTACAGGACTCTGGCGAGACCACATTTGGAGTATTGTATGCAGTTCTGGACACCTCATTATAGGAAGGATGTGGAAGCATTGGAAAGGGTGCAAAGGAGATTTACCAGGATGCTGCCTGGATTGGAGGGTAGGTCTTATGAGGAAAGGTTGAGGGAGCTAGGGCTTTTCTCATCGGAGCGAAGGAGGATGAGAGGCGACTTAATAGAGGTTTATAAGATGATGAGGGGATAGATAGAGTGGACGTTCAGAGACTATTTCCTCGGGTGGATGTAGCTGTTACAAGGGGGCATAACTATAAGGTTCAGGGTGGGAGATATAGGAGGGATGTCCGAGGTAGGTTCTTTACTCAGAGAGTGGTTAGAGTGTGGAATGGACTGCCTGCTGTGATAGTGGAGTCGGACACTTTAGGAACTTTCAAGCGGTTATTGGATAGGCACATGGAGCACACCAGAATGACAAGGAGTGGGATAGCTTGATCTTGGTTTCGGACAAAGCTCGGCACAACATCGAGGGCCGAAGGGCCTGTTCTGTGTTGTACTGTTCTATGTTCTATGTTCATGTCCCTGACCAGGGCTGCAAATCTAACCTTAGGTCTCCCAGTCCAATGTACATGTCTCAAAATGAGTTAGCCCATTACATGGTAAAGCTAACCCATTACATGGTCAGGTTAACCCATTTTCTTCAGCGAACCTTCACACACACACTTTTTTTTTACCCTCTGGCGATTAGCGGGGGAAATGGGGGAAGGATTCCCGACCTGCTTATCGGCTCGTTGAACCTTGTTATGAAAATTCCTGCCAAGGGCAACAAGCCCTGACGTTGGACTTGAACCCAGAGATTTTGGTCCCGAGGTGGGGCCGTGGCCCACCGTGTCACAAGGCCTCTCGTTAACCCGTTACACGGTAAAGTTAACCCATTAAATGACAAGAAAAGACTGAACTTAAGGAAAAACTGAGCTCCATGAAAAACTGAACTCCATAACTGCTTTGAGCCACAACTGAAATAAGAGGACATTGTAGTTTTATGTTACCCTCCAAGGGTGGGGCACATGGGGCACCAGGAAGGTGGAGCTCCCAGCTTTTCCCCTCCCCCTGTACCAGGAGTCCCGGTTCAGCTTCTGTAACACTGCCCACCTTGTGAGGGGTTAGACTGAGAGCACCATCCCTCTCAGGGACTGAGGGACGTGAATTTCAAATCAGAACGAGTTTCGATCGACAGCTAGAGGGAGAAAAGTCGCAGAATGCTCTCAACTATCGACACATTCCCCGGGCGATGACAAGAGACGGATTCAATCGGCTGACGACATGAGATTGAGCAAAAGGCGAACGTGCGACCGTTAACTTGCATCTAATAATCCTTCAGTCTAAAAACTCTTCCCAACATGAAAGACAGCGGAGGGTGTCAGCAGTACCTCGCTAGGCTATTGTCCAATATGGGCACTCCATAACCACGATATGCCCTGAGGTGGCATCAGTGCTCTCAAGTCTAACCCCTCACGACCTTTCTTCACCACCCACGATCACCAAGATCGGCCTGCCTGGCACACTGGCAGCCCCCGGCCCCTGTCGCCCCCTTCATGAGGGAATGCCGCCATTGAGGTGCCCTCATCCTCCATCTGTAGCCCCAGCAGTGGACACCACTGAGCTTCTGGCCCCCTGATTGGACAGCAGCTCTTTGTTCTGTGGGGTGGGGGGGGGTTGTATGTGGGTGGGTAGGAGAGGCCTGTGGGGGGTCGCTGTCCTTCATGGGACTCAGTAAGATGTCCAACACCGGCATCTCCACTTCATAGGATAGTCATTTCCATAGTTGCTATCCAAGGCTGCTAGTGGCAATATGCCTCCCCGGGTCCCACCATGTGTTTAAACTGGGCCACCTCCCACTTTTAGCTCCAGTGAAGGGCTTTCTGCCTCTCCGTAAGGTTAAGCCCATGGCCTCTACTTCACTCATTCTCTCACTGTCTAGTGAGTCACCATCGTGGGTTATTAATTCAGACGATGGTGAATTCTACAGCCTCACAACTGTGTGTTAAAAGGTTCATCTTATTCTGTCCTAAATCTCCTCCCACATTTATTCTTATATTCTTTATACCAAAGCCCCTAACCCATTAATCACTAGAAGCAATCTGTCTCAATCTGTGTCCCATTCCTGCTTGAATTTTACACGTACATACCAAATCACCCCTTAATATTCTCTGTTCTAATTGGCAACAATCTCAGTCATAGTTGTTTCACATGAGACCATTCAGCCCATCGTGTCTGTGCCGGCCATCAAGCACCTATCTATTCTAATCTCATTTTCTTTTTAAAAAAAATATATTTATCAAAGTTTTTTAACACAATTTTTCTCCCTTACAAACAATAACCCCTCCCCCCGTAACAAAAGAGCGAGAAATTGCGCGGAGCAAGATATATACATGGCAAGATGATATATTTACACAGCTTTGTACACTGGCCCTCACCCGTACGTGCCAGTTTCCCCAACCCTTCATGTTATCTCTTGCTCATTCACCCTCCCAGGCAGTCCCCCCTCCCCCCCACCCCCCACCCTCCCAGGATGTCCCCGCGCCCCCCCCCCCCCAGGTTGCTGCTGCTGCTGACCGACCTTCCTCTAGCGCTCCGCGAGATAGTCTAGGAACGGTTGCCACCGCCTGTAGAACCCCTGCGCAGACCCTCTCAAGGCAAACTTAATTCTCTCCAACTTTATGAACCCAGCCATATCATTTATCCAGGCCTCCACGCTGGGGGGCTTCGCCTCCTTCCACATTAGCAAGATCATTCGCCGGGCTACTAGGGACGCAAAGGCCAGAATGCCGGCCTCTTTCGCTTCCTGCACTCCCGGCTCGTCCGCTACTCCAAATCTTGCTAGCCCCCAGCTTGGCTTGACCCGGACTTTCACTACCTGAGATATTGCTTCCGCCACTCCTCTCCAGAAGCCCTCCAGTGCCGGACATGACCAAAACATATGGACATGGTTCGCCGGGCTCCTGAGCACCTTCCACATCTGTCCTCTACCCCAAAGAACCTGCTCAACCTCGCCCCCGTCATGTGAGCTCTGTGAACCACCTTAAATTGTATCAGGCAGAGCCTGGCACATGAGAGGGAGGAATTAACCCTACCTAGGGCATCAGCCCACAGACCTTCCTCGATCTCCTCCCCCAGCTTCTCCTCCCATTTACCCTTCAACTCTTCTACCAGCGCTGCCCCCTCTTCTTTCATCTCCTGGTGTACTGCCGACACCTTGCCCTCCCCGACCCATGCACCCGAGATCACCCTGTCTTGAATTTCTTGTGCTGGGAGCAACGGGAATTCCCTCACCTGTCGCCTCACAAAAGCCCTCACCTGCATATATCTAAAGGCATTTCCCGGGGGTAACTCAAACTTCTCCTCCAGTGCCCCTAGACTCGCAAACGTCCCGTCAATGAACAGGTCCCCCATTCTTCTAATCCCCACCCGATGCCAGCTCTGGAACCCCCCGTCCATATTCCACGGGACAAACCGGTGGTTACCCCTGATCGGGGACCACACCGATGCTCCCATTGCACCCCTGTGCCGTCTCCACTGGCCCCAGATCCTTAGCGTTGCCGCCACCACCGGGCTCGTGGTATACTTTGGCGAGAGCATATAGCGACACCCGATGCTCTTCTCCCCCTCGGACCACCCCCCTCCATTTATTAGACTCCCTCAATGACATGGCCAATGGCTCGATCGCCAATGCGAACAACAGGGGGGACAGGGGGCACCCCTGCCTCGTCCCTCGGTACAGTCGAAAGTACTCCGACCTCCGCCGGTTCGTCACTACACTCGCCACCGGGGCTCTGTAAAGGAGCTTAACCCAACTGATAAACCCTCCCCTGAACCCAAACCTACGCAGCACCTCCCAGAGGTACTCCCACTCTACTCGGTCAAAGGCCTTCTCCGCATCCATAGCTACCACTATCTCCGCCTCTCCCTCCACCGATGGCATCATCATCACGTTTAAGAGCCGCCACACGTTACTGTTTAATTGCCTGCCCTTTACGAATCCCGTCTGGTCTTCATGGATCACCCCCGGTACACAGTCCTCGATCCTCGTGGCCAGCACTTTTGCCAGCAACTTTGCATCCACATTAAGGAGCGAGATCGGCCTGAACGATCCACATTGCAGTGGGTCCTTGTCCCGCTTTAGGATCAAAGAAATTGTCGCTTCCGACATTGTCGGAGGCAGTGTCCCCTCCTCTCTTGCCTCATTAAAGGTTCTCACTAGTAGAGGGGCCAACAGGTCTACGTACTTCCTGTAGAACTCCAACCGGGAACCCGTCCGGTCCCGGGGCCTTCCCCGCCTGCATGCTCTCCAAACCTTTGCTCAGCTCCTCCAACCCAATTGGTGCCCCCAAACTAGCCACCTCTTGCTCCTCCACCCTCGGGAATCTCAGCCGGTCTAGGAATCGTCTCGTCCCCTCTTCCCCCGCTGGGGGCTGGGATCTGTACAGCTCCTCATAGAAGGCCTTGAATACCTCGTTTATTTTCGTCGCACTCCGCACCGTGGCTCCCCTTCCATCCCTGACTCCCCCTATTTCCCTCGCTGCCATCCTCTTACGGAGCTGGTGTGCCAGCATCCGACTAGCCTTTTTCCCATACTCGTAGGTCGCCCCCTGCGCTTTCCTCCACTGTGCCTCCGCCTTCCCTGTGGTCAACAGGTCAAACTCGTCTGGAGCCGTCGTCTTTCCCCAAGTAATCTCTCCTCAGGGGCCTCTGCGTATCTCCTGTCCACTCGCAAAATCTCCCCCACTAACCTCTCCCTTTCCATGCCCTCTGTCTTCTCCCTATGGGCCCTAATGGAGATTAGCTCTCCCCTGATTACTGCCTTCAACGCCTCCCATACCACCCCCACCCGCACCTCCCCGTTGTCGTTGGCCTCCAAGTACCTTTCGATACACCCCCTCACCTTCCCACACCACCTCATCTGCCAGCAGTCCCACGTCCAGCCGCCACAGCGGGCGTTGGTCCCGCTCCTCTCCCAGCTCCAGTTCCACCCAGTGCGGGGCATGGTGTAAAACGGCTATGGCCGAATACTCCGTCCCCTTCACCCTCGGGATGAGCGCCCTACCCAGTACAAAGAAATCTATCCGGGAGTAGGCTTTGTGTACATGGGAAAAGAAAGAAAATTCCCTGGCCTGCGGCCTTGCAAACCGCCATGGGTCCACTCCCCCCATCTGATCCATAAACCCCCTAGATACCTTGGCCGCCGCCGGCCTCTTTCCAGTCCTTGATTTGGAGCGGTCCAGTGCTGGATCCAACACTGTATTGAAGTCCCCTCCCATTATCAGGCCTCCTACCTCCAGGTCTGGAATGCGCCCCAACATGCGCTTCATGAATCCAGCATCATCCCAGTTCGGGGCGTATGCGTTTACCAACACCACCCACGTCCCTTGCAGACTACCGCTCACCATCACATATCGCCCTCCATTGTCCGCTACAATAGTCTTGGCCTCAAATTACACCCGCTTTCCCACCAATATTGCCACCCCTCTATTCTTCGCATCCAGTCCCGAGTGGAATACCTGTCCTCCCCATCCCTTTCTTAGCCTGACCTGGTCCGCCACCTTCAGCTGTGTCTCTTGGAGCATGGCCACGTCCGCCTTCAGTCCCTTTAAGTGCGCGAACACTCGAGCCCTCTTTACCGGCCCATTCAAGCCCCTCACGTTCCACGTTATCAGCCGGATTGGAGGGGCTCTCACAACCCCGCTCCCCCCGCCCCCCCCCCCCCCCCCCCGGCCGACTAGCCATCTCCTTGCCAGTCCCGTGTCCACGCCGCCCTCACCCTCCAGTCCCCCAGATGGGGGACCCCCGCCCCGACCACCTCTTCTGTGTCCCATTCCCTTTCGGCCAGTGCAGTAGCAACCCTTCCCCCCCCCCCCCCCCCTCCTCCCCCTCCCGCTAGACCCCTGTCTAGTTTTTTTGCTCCCTCCATCTCACTCCCGTAAGTCAGCTGACACCTGCTGACCCCGGCTTCCCCTGCCGTCCCATTGACCTCCCCGTGTGGGAGTCCCCCAATCTATCTGCGTTCCTTCGTTCCCCTTCCCGCCTTTCTTCCCGCACGCGGGAAAAACCCCACGCTTTCCACAGCCCACTCCGCCCCCTCTGGCACAGCTCCTGTTGCGGCCTTGTCTCTCTCCCCCAGACCATGTAACATTTCCTGCGCGTGGTTGACCCTCTATATACAACAACCATCACACATCAACCCTCAAACATCCCCCCCCACCTTCACAAACCCTCAGTTCGAGTCCAACTTTTCGGTTTGAATAAAGGTCCACGCCTCTTCAGGCGTTTCGAAGTAATAGTGTTGGCCCTTGTATGTGACCCACAGTCGCGCTGGCTGCAGCATTCCAAATTTCACTCCTTTTCGGTGCAACACCGCTTTGGCCCGGTTGAAACCCGCTCTCCGCTTTGCAACCTCCGTGCTCCAGTCCGGGTATATTCGGATCTCTGCATTGTCCCACTTACTGCTTCGCTCCTTCTTGGCCCATTTCAGGACCCACTCTCTGTCCGTGAACCGGTGAAACCTCACCACCATCGCCCTTGGCGGCTCATTTGCCTGGGGCTTCCTCGCCAGCACCCGGTGTGCCCCGTCCAACTCCAGCGGCCTCGAAGGGGCCTCCTTGTCCATCATCGCCCCGAGCATCGTGCTCACGTATGCCCCGGCATCGGTCCCCTCCAATTCTTCAGGGAGACCCAGGATCCGCAGATTCTTTCTCCTCGACCTGTTCTCCAGGTCTTCGAGTCTTCCTGCCCACTTCTTGTGTAGCGCCTCGTTCTGCTCCACTCTCACCGCCAGGCCCAAGAGCTCGTCCTCGTTCTGACTGACTCTTTTCTCTACCTCCTGGATCTTAACCTCGTGGGCCTTCTGGGTGATCCCGAGTCCTTCAATTGCCGAAAGCATAGGCGCCAGCATCTCCTTGCGCATCTCCTCGAAGCAGTGCTTGATGAACTCCTGCAGCTCCCCTTTGTCTCTGGCTGCCGCCATTTTGTTTTCTTTCCCTCGCTTCTCCCGCTGCTCCAGTGCCGATTTTTTGGCCGTTACACTTCTGGTCCCTTTCATAGAAGTTGGAGGGGTACCTCTCTCTTCCCTTCCCCATGGGTTGACGTCAAAAAAAGTTCCGTTGGGGCTCCTCTAGCGAGCCCGAAAGTCCGTGGTAGCGGGAGCTGCCGAATCGTGCGGCTTAGCTCCGCATAGCCGCAACCGGAAGTCCTAATCTCATTTTCCAGCACTACGTCTGTAGCCGTGTGCGCTGGGGTGTTTCAAATGCTCATCTAAATACTTCTTAAATGTTGTGAGGGTTCCCGCCTCTCCCACCCTTTCAGGCAGCGAGTCCCAGATTCCCGCCACCCTCTGGGTGAAAAGGTTTTTCCTCAAATCCCCTCTGAATCTCCTGCCCCTTACTTTAAATCTAAGTCCCCTGGTTATTGGGCCCTCTGCCAAGGGGAAAGGTTCCTTCCTATCTACCCTATCCAGGCCTCTCGTAATTTTCTACACCTCGATCAAGTCCCTCCTCAGCCTTCCCTGCTCTAAGGAAAACAACCCCAGCCTAACCAGCCTCTCTTCGCACTCTCAGTGTCCCCCAACACTCACGAAGGAGTTAACAATCACACACATAGACTGGCGGGGGTCCCAATGACAAGCGGGGGGAGGAGGTGGCCCTTCCTCAGCTGTCAGGACTGCGCTTTACAGGGGTGGCAACTGGTTGGTTGCCTTTGGGGCTGCCGTCCCTATTATGGATGGCCGCTCCCACCCCCAAAGCCTCTGGCCAATCAGAGGGCTGGCAGCTCAGCAGTGCCGCCGGGAGTGGTGGCCACTGATGGAGCTGCTTGTGGTAGAGGAGGACGCCATGGAAAGACGGTGCTCGTACAAACCAGGTAAGCGGAGACCAAGGGCGTCGGGAGCAGACAGATGGGCCCTGGAGAGGAGAGGATGGGGTGGAGGTTGGGGGGAGATTGGTGAGGGCTGGTGGTGCCGTTGCCACGTGGGCAGTCATTGCTGTCTGGGGTCCTGGCCAAAGAGGGTCCCAATGGGAGAGCACCCATACCCATCACCTCCATTCACCAGGTGGACCCGACACGCATCAGTGGGCATACCCGTCACCGGTAAAATGCAGGAAGGGGCTTTTAAGCGGCCGCTTAAGGGGCTCAATGGGCCCCTGGAGTGCGAGCTTTGCCCTCTACTCTCCCTGCAACAGGCTCTCCACTCCCTCCCGCTTTCCCTGGATGCTTTATCACCCAGCCCATTATGTTTGTTTAAGACAATGTTTGGAGCAACATACTTCACCCCTTGCCAGAAGATGATCTTAGATGATTAAAAATACAGCCACATTGTCTCTGGAATAAGGTATGAAACTCGGTGCCTCTTGGAGAACTGCAATTAGACCTCGCTTTGCCACCCGCCCCCCCCCGCCTCGAAGCTGTACCTGGCACAAAACTGTGAGCGCCCTCCTGTTCAAGCACCGCAATTAGCTCACTCTTTACACTTGCTCCATCTGTAGCTGCAACCACGGCTGCTTGTTGGGAACAACACAATTAGAACTCCCCGTTCGTCTCCCCATCTGCGGTTCGACTGAAATGTGACCCACCGTCTGTCGGAACTTTGTACTTAGCCCTCAATACAACTCTCCCAGCCGGCAGTCGGAATAGCATGTGAATCGCCGACTGCTGACTCGACCTTCCCATGCCTGGAATAAAGTGGGAATCTCTCCAGTTCCTCCCACTGTTCGATCTCACTGTGCACCTGCCGACCCATCTGTACAGGGCTAAGGTGTGAATCCTCAACACTTCTAAGCTTGCTTTTTAATTTTAAATGGAGACACACGCTGCTCCAGTTAAACTGCAGAGATTGTAGCTGCATCCCAAGCCAGAAGGTGAGATGTGAATGCTGGACCCAAATTGAGAGGTGGTTTATTCACAGAATGTAACACTTCATGTGTCAGCCATGTACCCACTCACACCAATGTCCCAGAAGCCTTTCTTTACACTGTTTCGACACCCAATAAGCCGTTTATCAAATTAACTAGTGATCAACTCCTCTCAAGTGTCTCTTTTGAAACAACACATCCGAAATAAATGATTAAACAAATGAACAAACCCCTCAAGGGGAGAGTCTTTTTAAAAAAAATACTATTTTTCAGCAAGCAGCAACTAATTAAACACATGGACCACCCCTGAAAGGGGCACTGTAACTAAACAACAAACGTTTAAAGAAAACTAACGCGGGGAAGCAAAAAAAAAAATCACCCAATCCAGTTAAAGTGATTGTCCTTTTATTACAGTTGCCCCTTTAAGGGACTACCAATTGCAGAAAACTTACTTTTTTTTTAAAGTTCCCAATTCTTTTTTCCAATTAAGGGGCAATTTAGCGTGACAATTCACCTACCCAATCTTTGGGTTGTGGGGGCTGAGATCCATGCACACACGGGGAGAATGTGCAAACTCCACATGGACGGTGACCCGGGGCCGGAATCGAACTCGGGTCCTCGGCGCCTTGAGGCATCAGTGCTAACCACTGCGCAGACATGCCGTCCTACAGGAAACTTACATAATTAAATCCAAGTGCGGGCAACTGGGACTAGCTTAATGGTAAAAACTGGGCGGCATGGACTGGTTGGGCCGAAGGGCCTGTTTTCATGCTGTAAACTTCTATGATTCTATGAAATCCGAATGTTATTTCCCATACTGATGAAGAACTCCAGTCCCTGCGGTGCCCACTGACAGTCAGTAACACATTCTGGAAAAGCTCCCTTACCCAGAGAGTGGTGAGAATGTGGAACTAAGGGATCCAATGAGCAATCGAGGTGGACAATGTGGATTCGTATCAGAGGATGCTGGGCAATCCCATGATAGTTTCTTGCTGGATAAATATTTTATTCTTTGTGTTAAAAGTTTAACAGCAGATTCCTGTGAACTTGTTCAGTAACTTTCCTCCTGGTTTCTAGAAAGAAGTTAGGATCTACCAAGCCAGGTTTCACCCTGGCATCTGACTTGTCCAGTATTAACACTGACTGTGATCGTAGCAAAGGGTGATGTAGGGACGTTCAATATTAACATAACTGCCTGTTCAGAGGATGGTCCGAAGTGAAGCATGTTGACGTGGAGCCATGCCTCGGTCCAAAGTGGGTAAGGATGTTAGGTTTCCTTCACTTAAAGAGCATTTGTAAGGGTTTTTTATAAACAATGATCTAACAGCTTCTTGTTCACTTTCACTGACACCAGGGCCGGGATTCTCCCGGAATTGATGGGGTAGCCCGTACCGGCGCCAAAGAGCAGCGCGAACCACTCCGCCCTCGGGCCGCCTGGAAGTTGCGGTGGAATTTGTAATTAAATTCACCATTCACCCGAGGAAGGAGCTGCGCTCCGAAAGCTAGTGATTCGAAACGAACCTGTTGGACTTTAACCTGCTGTTGTAAGACTTCTTACTGAGCTCACCCCAGTCCAACGCCGGCATCTCCACATCATGGCTTTAAATCGTATTTGGTATTATTTCACAAACATTTTGCTGATGTTGGAAGCCTCGCCATCAAGGTGATCTCCCATGATTAGTCCCACATTCGACCAATTACTGGACTTTGACCAAATCGGAAATGCTAATTCAAGTACTCACAGGGTTAAGGAGGACAGTGAGGAACAGCTCTCCGCCATTAATTATCTTATCCAACTCTCTGGGTCCGCCGGGGTATTCGTTGTAGAATATAGTATGTGTGAAAAGGCCACATGTCTGACGAGGCAGAACCTTTGCAGAGAGAAAGTAGACAAATAGATAACAGCCCATCTCCCTCAGCATTGCCCGATCAGATTACAGAACAGTGAGTTACAATGTCATTTTGTTCAGCTTCTAGGGGCAGTCGCATGTGCTGGAAGTTCACAGGCCATGCAGTTGAACAACCCACTCTCAAAGCTCACTGGGAAGCACCAGTCTTTTTTGTCCGTATCCCAGCACCCCCTGGCCACTCTGGTGCACAGGGTCGTGACTTTACTGGGTGTCTTCAAGTCATTGGCTCTCGCTCCTGACTGGTCTGAGTTGCTGGGCGAGTCACCACTGCTCCCACTGACAAGGCCCCGGGCAGCACGGCAGCACAGTGGTTAGCACCGTTGCTTCACAGCTCCAGTCCCAGGTTCGATTCCCGGCTTGGGGGTTCACTGTCTGTGCGGAGTCTGCACGTTCACCCCGTGTGTGTGTGGGTTTCCTCCGGGTGCTCCGGTTTCCTCCCACAGTCCAAAGATGTGCAGGTTAGGTGGATTGGCCATGATAAATTGCCCTTAGTGCCCATTTGGGTGGGGTTACTGGGTTACGGGGATAGGATAGAGGTAGGGTGCTCTTTGTAAGGGCCGGTGCAGATCCGATGGGCCGAATGGCCTCCTTCTGCACTGTCAATTCTATGGACATCACATCTTGGGAACCCCCACCTGCAGATTTAAAGAGAGTCCTGCTGACTTGGAGCTGGTGACCTTGCTGCATGCAATTTAATGAAGGAGTGATACTCCACCCCCCTCTCTCCATTTTAACTGCCCAGTCCCCGTGTTTTCAATGAGGGGAGAGGGAATGGGGAGTTAAAATCGAGGCTGTAAAATCCAGCTCCAGACAGACCTTGTAACAGTGAACGATTGGCGTGCTGGGACACTTAATTCAACGATCTCTCACCATGATGCCATTGTGCTTGAACCCTCGTCGGAATCGTGCTGGCTTCAAGTGCGGATACTCCTCTGTGCTGGTGACTCTCATTCCCCAGACCTGCTTCCATGCTTCATACAGCTGGATATGGACTGGGTAAACACCCGAATGGTGGGGTGCCACTGCATAGCCCATGTCGGTGGGGATGCCATGTTCCTGCGCGAGAGAAAACAGAATCCTTGGTTTGTAACCAATTGAAACTCCTTGACTTCCTGATCCACGGACCGCAATCTGTAAGGATAAACAACAACACCTCCTCCACGATAGTCCTCAATACCAGGGCCTTGCAAGGCTGTGTACTTAGCCCCCTACTATACTGACCATACACACAAAATGGTGCACTCCTAGCTGCCCCGCTGTAATGGCTCGGCGATCAAGGGCAATCGCTGGCTTTTAAAGTAGACCAAGGCAGGCCAGCAGCACGGTTCAATTCCCGTACCAGCCTCCCCGAACAGGCGCCAGAATGTGGCGACTAGGGGCTTTTCACAGTAACTTCATTTGAAGCCTACTTGTGGCAATAAGCAATTTTCACTTCATTTCATTTCAATCGGAGAAATCTCCCACACTTCCTGAAAGAATATTTGTTTAAAAATTCCATCAGTGGGTCATTTGTATTTGTGTATTTGTGAAGCAATGCGACCAGGGAGGGCAACGGTAAGATGTTAAGATGAGAGACGCAATAACCCGGGCACAACAAAGCAGCTCGTGAGAGGAATACCGTTCTCAGAATCCTGGGAGTACTGGGAGGAGTAAAGGAGTTTTCAGTGAAAAGGAAGGAAAATTTGAACTGACCAATCAACACACCTGGTTCACAGTCTGGGTCTCTGACACAAACATGCCTGAGCCATTCACACCACGGTGGGGGGGGGGGGGAAGCCGGCCCGCCGATCGGTGGGCCCCCGATTGCGGGCCAGACCCCATCGGAGGCCCCCCCCCCCCGGGGACGGAGCCCCCCTTCCCCTCCCCCCCACAGGCCGCCCCCTGACCGTTCATGCAAAGTTCCCGCCGGCAGCGACCAGCCGCGAACGGCGCCGGCGGGACTCTGTCGTATCCGCGCGGCCGCTCGGCCCATCCGGGCCGGAGAATCGGCGGCCCCGCCAAATCCAGCGGCCCGTGGCCGGCGCCACGCCAGCTTAAATGGCGCCGATTCTCTGCACCTCGGAGAATCGTGCGTCGTGGTCGTGGCGCGGTTGCGGCGATTCTCCGGCCCGGCGCATGGCTCGGAGAATCGCCCCGTGTGTCTGCTCAAACCAGGTGTCACACAACACTCTGGAACCTAACACCACTGCAATCAGTTTTTGTCTCTATAGCAACCTCAGAACTTCTCCGAAATAAGAAATTCGGCATGTCTGCATCGACTCTCACAAAGTTCTACAGATGTGTCATAGAGAGCATCCTATCCGGCTGCATCACAGCTTGGTATGGCAACTGCTCGGCCCAAGATCGCACGAAACTGCAGAGGGTGGTGAACTCAGCCCACCACATCACACCCTCCACCCCCACATTGATTCGGTCTATACCTCCCGCTGCCTCAGGAAGGCAGACAGCATTATCAGAGACCCCTCCCACCCAGGCTTTGCCCTCTTCCAGATCCTTCCATCAAGCAGAAGGTACAGAATTCTGAAGACCCGCACATCCAGACATGGGAACAGCTTCTTCCCCACAGCTACCAGACTCCTCAACGACTCCCCCTCGGACTGATCTGTCCCCTGTAAGAACACTATTCACGACGTCCGATGCTGCTCTTGCTCATGTATTGCTTGTTTGGCCCCTTGTTCCGCACTGTAAACAATCACTATTTGTTGAAATGAAATGAAATGAAAATTGCTTATTGTCACAAGTAGGCTTCAAATGAAGTTACTGTGAAAAGCCCCTAGTCGCCACATTCCGGCGCCTGTTCGGGGAAGCTGGTTCAGGAATTGAACCGTGCTGCTCGCCTGCCTTGGTCTGCTTTAAAAACCAGCTATTTAGCCCTGTGCTAAACCAGCCCCTGATGTGCCCTTTGTCAATGTTCTCTGTTGATTATTCTCTTGTTTACTATGTACGTACTGTTTACGTTCCCTTGGCCGCAGAAAAATACTTTTCACTGAACTTCGGTACATGTGACAATAAATATCAATCAATCCAAATGATGTCATACTCAAGTTCAATTGACCAATGAACTTCCTTCCCAGAATTATCTTAGTTCCACTTCAGACTAAAAGGGACATCTCACAAAAAGATAATACAGACTTTTCCCAAAGTGCAAAAGGTCATCAGACAAGTTATTCAAACACAATTTGCCTTTAAAAAAAACCTGTACTGACTTTCATTTATGACACTATCGTTCCCCAAATGTTCATTAATTTCGACTCAGATCTAAAAAGCATTAAAGAAGTTTCCCAAGGTCAGCTCTGATGGTTGGGCGGATGTTCGAAATTCCATGACGCTACCCAGAGAAAAACAGGGAGTTCTGCTCGGTCTTTGCATTCTCCCTCAACACTTGTGCCACCGAGATTTTAAAGAACAATCTTAAAGTGACTCTGTGAATGTGCGACACAGAGACGAGGGCCGGGATTCTCCAAAATCCTGGCCAAGTGATGACGCCGGCGTCAAAACTGGTGCGAGCGGGCCCCCCGGCCCAGTCATTCTCCCCGTTCTTGGGGGCTAGAACGGTGCTGGAATGCTGTGCGCTGGTCCGGCGCCGAAAGCCGGCCCGTCACGGCTGGCGCGGGTTTGCGCTTGTGCGCCACGCCCTTCTCCGCGTCGGCCCGCGGGCAACATGGCAGAGCCCTACGGTGGCCTGGCGCGGAGGAACACAGGCCCCCCCCCCCAAATTAGCGCGCCCGAAATTAGCGATCGGTGGCCCCCGATCGCGAGCCTGCCCACCGTGGAGGCCCCCCTGAAGTCAGCTCCCCCTGCCCACCCCCCCCCCAACCAGGACGGATCCCCCAGCCAGAATGCTGAGGTCCCGCCGGGTAGGACCACACGCAAACAATGCCGGCAGGACTCGGCGGGCGCTCGGCCCATCGAGCGCGCAGAATCGCCGCGGGTGCCGCTTTCAACGGCCCCGACCGGCGCCGCGGCGACCGTGTCGGCGTGATTGGCACCGATTCTCTGGAGAATCTGCGGCCCGGCGTGGCGGGATTCGGGCGCCCCCTGGCGATTCTCCAACTCGGCGCGAGCTCGGAGAATCCCGGCCGTGATGCGGTGCAATAATCCCTCGGATACCTGTTTGTTGTCCGCAGTCAGTTTGTTGCAACTGGTGGTTCCTTTAAGATTCTCGTGTGACCACCCATACTTACATCTTAAAGAGGATGTAGCTCGTGTACAGTCTGTTCGTATCTCTGATTGCCACGAGGACCTGCATCCATGCTGTTTCCAGGGAATATTAATAAGGTGCAGGATAATTACAAGTGTGTCTAGTTACAGTTAACACAACACATTGGCAAGGATTCAACAGGACCGCATCCATGTCATTCCAGATAGTGTTTGATTATTAAGCCTGTGACACCCCCCCCACAACCCCGATTGAAGGCCCAGTGGAGAAATATTTGTCGGTGTAAATACGTCACCATTGTGACAGATCGTTCTGGTCAATCAGCCTGCATACAATCGCAACAATCATTGCACCCGGAACATAATCCAACCGATGCTTCGTTCCTCTCCAAAATGTTATCCAAGTGGTCTTCACAATTGCAGTTTCAGAAACAGTGTCACGTTGTTCGAGCAGGTCAGATACCATTTCAAAATGGCTTCCTCAACAAGAGAGGAGCCCTTCAAAGAGCATGTCAACTACAGATCATGGTTTACTGGGCAGTAGTGATCTCTGTGCTCCTATATCCACAGAATCCCGGTGTTACAGAAGGACGTTCAAGCCCATCGGGTCTGCAGTGGGCCTCTTAAAGAGCAACTTATCTAGACCCACTCCCCCGCCCTATCTCCATAACCCCTCACATTGATCATAACCCCTCACATCAATCCACCTGACCTGTACATCTTTCGACTGTGGGAAGAAACCAGAGCACCCGGAGGAAACCCACGCAGACATGCGGAGGACGTGCAAACTCCAAATAGCCAGTGACCCGAGGCCGGAATCAAACCTGGGTCCCTGATGCTGTGAGGCAGCAGCGCTAATCACTGTACCCCCCCTCTATGAGACAAGAACAATCTACAGCAGGAACCGCAAAGCACCGGAAAAGCACCACCAGCAAGATCCTCTTTCAAGTCAACTTGCCCAGCTTCAACACGCTATTCACTCAAAACCAACTCTGCTGGACAGGACGTCTTGTTCGCATGCCTGACATCAGATTCCCGAAGCGACCGCTCTACTCGGAATTCGGGAACAATAGGAGACTCCCAGGATGCCGTTTGAAAGAGTTTAAACATCCCCATTGACTCATGGGAGATCCTGGTTTGCAACCGAGCAAAGTGGAGAAGTTCGGGAAGGGACTGAGCAGATCGGAGAGAGTTCATCGGGAACATGCAGAGGTGAAGTCGAAGCTTTGGAGAGAGTGCAGAAACTTCAAAACAACCCAACCATCCAAGCACCACTTGCCCCGGGACAGAGTCTGCAGATTAGATATATCAGCCATCTCAGACCCCATCGAACCGAAGTAGAAGCAAAGTGACCCTCGATCCCGAGGGACGGCCGAAGAAGGAGATATCAGCTACACTGCGCCCATTACTAGCAAACTATCCCAGTTACCTTACAGTGGGAAAAAATACATCCAGAGTGATTGTTGCCGGTGGTTGCAGCTGTGTTTTTGTAAGCCCAGCACATCAGTTCACAAGGCCAGACTGAAGCATTTGCAACAATCTTCAGCCAGAAGTGCCGAGTGGATGATCCATCTCAGTCTCCTCCGGCGGTCCCCAGCATCACAGATGTCAGTCTTCAGCAAATTCAATTCATCCCACGTGATATCAAGAAATAGCTGAAGTAACTGGATACTGCAAAGGCTATAGGCCCTGACAACATTCGGCAATAGTACTGAAGACTTGTGCTCCAGAGCTTGCTGCGCCCATAGCCAAGCTGTTCCACTAGAGCTACAACATTGGCATTGACCCGCCTGCAGGAGTTCCTCAGGGTGGTGTCCTAGGCCCAGCTACACTGTGCCCAGAACTAGCTCCATCAATGACCTTCCTTCCATCATAAGGTCAGAAGGGGCGATGTTCGTTGATGACGGCACAATGTTCAGCATCTTTCACGACTCCGCAGATACTGAACCTGTTTGTGTCAAAGTGCAGCAAGAAGTGCAGCACGGTGACGCAGTGGTTAGCGCTGCCGCCTCACTGCGTCGAGGCCCCAGGTTCGATCCCGGCTCTGGGTCACTGTCCGTGTGGAGTTTGCACACTCTCCCCGTGTTTGCGTGGGTCTCACCCCCACAACCCAAAGATGTGCAGGGTAGGTCACGTTAAATTGCTCCTTAATTGGAAAAAATGAATTGGGCACTCTAAACTTATAAAAACAAAATGCAGTAAGACCTGGACAAATCCAAGCTTGGACTGACATGCGGCAAGTAACATTCGCGCCACACAAATGCCAGACAATGACCATCTCCTACAAGAGAGAATCTAACCATTGCCCCTTGACATTCAATGGCATTACCATTGCTGAATCCCCCACAATTAAAATTCTGCATGTTACCATTGACCACAAACTGAATTGGATTAGTCATATCAATATTGTGGCTACAAGAGCAGGTCAGGGTCTCGGAACCCTACGGCGAGTAACTCACCTCCTGACCCACCAAAGCCTGACGACCAGGCACAAGTCAGGAGTGTGATGGAATGCTCTCCACTTGCCTGGGTGAGTGCAGCTCCAACAACACTCAAGAAGCTCGACACCATCCAGCACAAAGCAGCCCGTTTGATTGCTACCCCTTCCACAAACATTCAAACCCTCCGCCACCGACGATCAGTGGCAGCCGTGTGTACCATCTACAAGATACACTGCAGTAACTCACCAAGGTTCCCGAGCACCTTCCAAACCCATGACCTCTACCAGTCAGAAGGGCAAGAGCAGCAGATACCTGGCAACCCCACCGCCTGGAGGTTACCCTCCCAAGTCATTCACTGTCCTGACTTGGAAACATATCGTCATTCCCTCACTGTCGCTGGGGCAACATCCTGGGACTTCCTCCCTAACAGCACAGAGGGTGTACCTACACCACAGGTACTACGGCGTCTAAAGAATGCGGCTCACCGCCACCTTCTCAAGGAGCAATCAGGGATGGGCAACAAAGCCAGCGAAGCCCACATCCCGCGTATGAATGTACAAAAGGGGAAGGAAAATGAACTTGAGGCCCCTGTGAATTTACCACGTGTGGTTTGAAGGCCCTTTGCACCGAGGACAAAATCAAAGTAAAGACAGGACTGCATCCTCAACTGAGCCATTCCTTTGTCAGCACAAGCAGCGACCCAAAGAACCAAAGCAGGTCTGCGACAGGAATCACAGCGGTAACCGTCGAGAGAACATTAGCCATGGAACATCCAGCAGCACAGCACATCATCCTTCGACTGCAGTGCGATTTGCCGATGCATCCCAGCTGAGTGCTGTTAATGCCATTCACAGCACGGACTGCCTTTACTTTCACAAACCGCACTCCAGGCGGTGCAGGTTAGAAACGCCTGTGCTGGGTTAGCTTCCCCGAGTGCCTCATGAGTTGGAGCGCTCTCCGGAAGCCTCAGCATCTCTGGCCTCCTGCTCCTGACCGCTGTCTACTGACCCGCTTCGGCCGGCCGGACAAGCGTGTCGGACCGGGTGGCCAATCCTGCAGGACAGGCCTGGGGCCTGGAGCCTGGGTTGATCTTCAGGACACTGCTGTTAGCAACACTCGGGGGGGGGGGGGGGGGGGGGGGGGGGGGGGGAGGCTAAAAACTTGAAGCAAGATTATGTTTCTCTTCCTCATTGTTGTCAATTTATTAGATATAAAAATATTGGGGATGTGGGAGAAGCTGTTTCACCAACATTTAAGATGAATCTAACTGGGGGGTATGGTTGTAATATCACTGGGCTAGTAATCCAGAGGCACAGGCCAATGCTTTGGGGACAGGGGTTCATATCCCACCAGAGCGCCTGGTGAAATTTAAATTCAATTCATAAATTTGGTTAAAACATTTTGAAAAAATTAACAATTCTGTAATTGAAAACTAGTCCCAGTAATGATGAACATGCCAACCAGCATCATAGAAAGGTTACAGCACAGAAGGAGACCATTTGGCCCATCTTCTCCGTGACAGCCCGAGAACACCCAGGTGCCCTCTCGAATCCCACCTTCCTGTACCCGGCCCACATCTCACAGCACTTAAGGTGCAGATCCAGGTAGTTTATCCAAAGAGTTTAGGATCTCTGCCTCCACCACCAACTCGGGCAGCGAATTCCAGACTCCCACTACCCTCTGCGTAAAAATATTCTTCCTTTTCATTGATAATCTTTATTGTCACAAGTAGGCTTACATTCACACTGCAATGAGGTTACTGTGAAGAGCCCCTAGTCGCCACACTCCGGCGCCGGGTACACGGAGGGAGAATTCAGAATGTCCAATTCACCTAACAGCACGTCATTCGGGACCTGTGGGAGGGAACCGGAGCACCCGGAGGAAACCCACTCAGACACGGGGAGAAGTGCCTACTCCTCACAGACGATGACCCAAGCCGAGAATCGAACCTGGGACCCTGGCACTGTGAAGCAACAGTGCTAACCACTGTGCTACCGTGCCGCCCATACTGTTCTGTACTGTTCCTCATGTCCCCTCTGCACCTTCTGCCACTTATCTTGAGTCTATGGTCCCCTGGTTCTAGAATTCTCCAACAAGGGAAACAACTTTATCCTGTCCACTCTATCTCTTCCTCTCATCATTTTGTACACCTCAATTTAGTCACCCCTCAGCCTTCTTTGTTCCAAAGAAAATTACCCCAACCTATCCAATCTCTCCTCGTAGTTACCCTTTTCTCGCCCTGGCAACATTCTTGTAAACCTCCTCTGCACTCTCTCCACAGCAATATCGTCCATCCTGTGATGTGGTGACTGGAACTGCAGATAATACTGCAGTTGTGGCCCCATTAGTGTTTTATACAATTCCAACATTATATCCTTACTTTTATATTCTATACTTGTGCCAATGAAGGAGAACATTCCATCTGCTTTCTGAACAACCTTGTCTACTTGAACTGCTGTCTTTAGGGACCTGTGAACTTATACGCCAAGATCTCTCGCTTCATCTACCCCTCTTAGTATATTCCCATTTATTGTGTACTCCCTATAACTGTTTGACCTCCCTAAATGCGTGACCTCACACTTCTCTGTGTTAAATTCCATGTCCCACTTTATCGCCCACTCCATCGACCCAGCTGTATCATTCTGGAGATTGTAGCTATCCTCGACTCTGTCCACCACTCGGCCAATCTTTGTGTCATCTGCAAATTTCCCAATCGTGCTCCCCACGTTCACGTCCAAATTGTTACTATATAACACAAACGGTAAGGGTCCCAACACCCAGCCCTGTGGAACACCACTTGAAACAACTTTCCAATTGCAAAGGCAGCCATCGAACATTACCCTTAGTTTCTTGTTCCTAACCCAACCTTTTATCCATTGATTGTTATAAAAACCCAGCCAGTTCACTAAAGTTCTTTCGGGTAGGAAATCTGCTGTCCTTACCAGGTCTGACCTACATGCGTGGCCCTCTTACCTTGTGCTGTCCTATTATGTATTTTCTTTTTCTTTTTTCTTTTCATATTTTCTTTTTTCTTTAGTGATGGAAAGGGATAGGTTTATCCGCAGGGCAAGAGTTATATCTGGGGGAAAGGCAATTATGATGCGATGAGGCAAGACTTAGGATACATCGGATGGAGAGGAAAACTGCAGGGGATGGGCACAATGGAAATGTGGAGCTTGTTCAAGGAACAGCTACTGAGTGTCCTTGGTAAGTATGTACCTGTCAGGCAGGGAGGAAGTGGTCGAGCAAGGGAACCGTGGTTTACTAAAGCAGTCAAAACACTTGTCAAGAGGAAGAAGGAGGCTTATGTAAAGATGAGACATGAAGGTTCAGTTAGGGCGCTCGAGAGTTACAAGTTAGCTAGGAAGGACCTAAAGAGAGAGCTAAGAAGAGCCAGGAGGAGACATGCGAAGTCTTTGGCAGGTAGGATCAAGGATAACCCTAAAGCTTTCTATAGATATGTCAGGAATAAAAGAATGACTAGGGTAAGAGTAGGGCCAGTCAAGGACAGTAGTGGGAAGTTGTGCTTGGAGTCCGAGGAGATAGGAGAGGTGCTAAATGAATATTTTTCGTCAGTATTCACACAGGAAAAAGACAATGTTTTCGAGGAGAATACTGAGATTCAGGCTACTGACTAGAAGGGCTTGAGGTTCATAAGGAGGAGGTGTTAGCAATTCTGGAAAGTGTGAAAATAGATAAGTCACCTGGGCCGGATGGGATTTATCCTAGGATTCTCTGGGAAGCTAGGGAGGAGGTTGCTGAGCCTTTGGCCTTGATCTTTAAGTCATCTTTGTATACAGGAATAGTGCCAGAAGACTGGAGGATAGCAAATGTTGTCCCCTTGTTCAAGAAGGGGAGTAGAGATAACCCCGGTAACTATAGACCAGTGAGCCTTACTTCTGTTGTGGGAAAAATCTTGGAAAGGTTTATAAGAGATAGGATGTATAATCATCTGGAAAGGAATAATTTGATTAGAGATAGTCAACACGGTTTTGTGAAGGGTAGGTCGTGCCTCACAAACCTTGTAGAGTTCTTTGAGAAGGTGACCAAACAGGTGGATGAGGGTAAAGCAGGTGATGTGGTGTATATGGATTTCAGTAAAGCGTTTGATAAGGTTCCCCATGGTAGGCTACTGCAGAAAATACAGAGGCATGGGATTCAGGGCGATGTAGCAGTTTGGATCAGAAATTGGCTAGCTGGAAGAAGATAAAGGGTGGTGGTTGATGGGAAATGTTCAGACTGGAGTCCAGTTACTAGAGGTGTACCACAAGGATCTGTTTTGGGGCCACTGCTGTTTGTCGTTTTTATAAATGACCTGGAGGAGGGGGTAGAAGGATGGGTGAGTAGATTTGCAGATGACACTAAAGTCGGTGGAGTTGTGGACAGTGCGGAAGGGTGTTACAAGTTACAGAGGGACATAGATAAGCTGCAGTGCTGGGCTGAGAGGTGGCAAATGGAGTTTAATGCAGAAAAGTGTGAGGTGATTCATTTTGGAAGGAATAACAGGAAGACTGAGTACTGGGCTAATGGTAAGATTCTTGACAGTGTGGATGAGCAGAGAGGTCTCGGTGTCCATGTACATAGATCCCTGAAAGTTGCCACCCAGGTTGAGAGGGTTGTAAAGAAGGCGTACGGTGTGTTAGCTTTTATTGGTAGAGGGATTGAGTTTAGGAGCCATGAGGTCATGTTGCAGCTATACAACACTCTGGTGCGGCCGCATTTGGAGTATTGCGTGCAATTCTGGTCGCCGCATTATAGGAAGGATGTGGAAGCATTGGAAAGGGTGCAGAGGAGATTTACCAGAATGTTGCCTCGTATGGAGGGAAGATCTTATGAGGAAAGGCTGAGGGACTTGAGGCTGTTTTCGTTAGAGAGAAGAAGGTTAAGAGGTGACTTAATTGAGGCATACAAGATGATCAGAGGATTGGATAGGGTGGACAGTGAGAGCCTTTTTCCTCGGATGGTGATGTTTAGCATGAGGGGACATACCTTTAAATTGAGGGGTGATAGATATAAGACAAATGTCAGAGGTAGGTTCTTTACTCAGAGAGTAGTAAGGGCGTGGAATGCCCTGCCTGCAACAGTAGTGGACTCGCCAACACTAAGGGCATTCAAATGGTCATTGGATAGACATATGGACGATAAGGGAATAGTGTAGATGGGCTTTAGGGTGGTTTCACAGGTCGGCGCAACATCGAGGGCCGAAGGGCCTGTACTGCGCTGTAATGTTCTATGTTCTATGTACTTAATGATCTGTTTGAGCTGCTCGCAGAACAATACTTTTCACTGTACCTCGGTACACGTGACAATAAACAAATCCAATCCAATGTGACTCCAGAACTGCAGCAATAAGGTTGACTCTGACCTGCCCGCTGAAATGACTGAGCAAGTCCTCACTCGAGAGCAATTAGGGATGGACATCAAATGCTGGCCTTGCCAGTGACACTCACATACCATGACAGAATGTATATATATATATATATGTATATATAATAGATTGGGTAACAGACTCTATTCTCTCTCTAATTATCCTAGAAGATGGACGAATCAGGGACGTATACGGGGGAAGGGATGGTTCATGGTGTGAGGTCACGTGATGAAACCTCCAGGGATACCCCAACCAGAGTCGGCAATCGTTGTGTTGGTGTGGCAAAGCAGAATTGCGATCGGCGATCACCGACGCCATCGAACGGCCTTGTCACGTCAGACTCTGTGACGCGGCAAAGCTGTTAAATCTCGCGAGAGGTCTCTCGTGAGATTTGCGACACTCGGAACGCCTCATGGGATCTCACGATCTCTCAGGAGACGGCGCGATCTGGACCTTGCAGTCGCTGGTTCGGGCGTAATGGCACATGGGGAGAGGTTTGGGGGGGGGGGCGAGGGGTGTCTGCCTGGCCATCAGAGGCTCCTGGGTGGTCAGGCTCTGGGCAGGCTAGTACCCTGACACTCACGTTGCCACTTGGGCACCTTAGCACTGCCAGCCTGACACCTTGGCTCTACCAGGGTCCCCGGGTGGTACTGCTAGGCTGGTAGTGCCAGGGTGCCCGAGTCCCAGGTTGCCCGTGCCAGGATCGATCCGAGGCGCCCTGCCCTTATGAGGTGGGGTGAGGGCGGGCTCGTGGACGCCCTAAAGGTAAGTTGTGACATCGGGGGAGTCCAAGAGGGGCGAGATCGAGGCAGCATTTAAAATTGGCGCCCTGATCTGTTCCTGCACTGACACAGCTGTGTTCGCCAGTGCAGGAAATGAAGAGCGGGCTCGGTGGGGCATTCTCGGCCGAGAAACACCCCGCCAAACGCACCCAAAACGAGTCTCTGTTTTTTCCCCATTAAGTCGCGCCCGACTCCTTTATCCATTCATTGGCACAGTGCCTGGGTCCAGGTACTGCTTGTCGCCTTTACTGCCCATCCCTCACGGACCAGAGGGGGGAGAGTGAATGTGGCGAAACATTCAAACTATTCCCAACCCCTCAGGTAGGTGAAAGTTAAAAAACCCTCGAGTGTGTTTCTCACTCAGAAATCCCTCCCCATTAACAAGTAAATACAGGGACAGATGGAGAGATGATTACACCTCAGGCTGCGAGGGGTTTTCACTATGAATAGACTTGGTGCCTTGATTTACATCTCAGCACACAGCAGAGGCAATTTGGCACCAATTTTGCAGGAGCTGCTGTTGGATAACCTGCTATTTTCTCACTCCTGTTGCGGTGGCGGATCTGTGCAGAAAACTGAATCCAACCAGACTTGTAACAAGCTCCCAGAACTTTATAAAAGCCTCAGTCACATCGGCGGCAATGAGAGAAATAATGGACGGATTTAGCGGCCCTGTTTGCAAATGCTGTAATGTTCATCAAATCCCGCTGAGGCCAAGGGCTGGATCTTTCCACCCCGCCCGCCACAAGAACGCCACGGGCAAGGCGCGGACAATGGAGAAGTCCATTGACCTCGAGCGGGATTCTCCGGTTGCTGGGCGGATGCGGCCCGAGAATCCCTCCCAAAAATGGGATTTGCGCCGACGAGGTTTCGGAACGTGATCTTCCTGGGCCCTCCCCGATGGCAGGATAATGCTCATGCCCAAGAAGGGCGCAAACCTGTTAGATACATAGAACATAGAGTGCAGAAGGAGGCCATTCGGCCCATTGAGTCTGCACCGACCCACTTAAGTCCTCACTTCCACCCTATCCCCATAACCCCTCCTAACCTTTTTTGGACACTAAGGGCAATTTGGCATGGCCAATCCACCTAACCTGCACGTCTTTGGAAGGTGGGAGGAAACCCACGCAGTCACGGGGAGAACGTGCAGACTCCGCACAGGCAGCGACCCGGCGGGGAATCGAACCTGGGACCCTGGCGCTGTGAAGCCACAGTGCTAACCACGTGTGCTACCACGCTGCCCCATTTACATGATAATAGCAAATTACTGCGGATGCTGGAATCTGAAACCAAAAAGAAAATGCTGGAAAATCTCAGCAGGCCTGTCAGCATCCGTAGGGAGAGAAAAGAGCTGATGTTTCGAGTCCAGGTGACCCTGTGTCAAAGCCCATGAATTTTTACATGAATTTGAATCAATTATGACATACTGAACATCGCACCTTCAGCCCTCGTCGAATCTTCCCACCCACCAGCCCCGACGTACGCCAGCGTAAATCACTACTGCTCTTTGAACACAGGAACCAGGCAACTATGAGAGAGAGGAAGGAGTGGAGCATCACTGGCGCCACCTCGCACCAGGGTGTCCAAGGGGTCAGAGCTCACCAGGGAGACCGTGTGGTACCTGTACCACATTCGTGCTGATTTGGAGCCACGTACTGGCAGAGGACAGCCACTGCCCGCGGCCGTGAAGGTCTTAGCAGCCCTCAACCCTTACGCACCAGGGTTGTTACAGGGCTCCACAGGTGATGTGTGTGACATCCTGCAGGCTATAAGTGTGCCTGTGCAAGGGATTTGGGCAATGTTCATTTCGACCAGGCAAGATGTGAAGGCTATGGAATTCGGTACGATAGCTGGTCTGCCACAGGTGATCGACTACATCCATGTCGCTCCACGCGCCCCTTGGCATCAGAGAATCCCCTTCATAAACAGGAAAGGGGGTTCCAGACCCTCAAATGTGCACCTGGTATGTGACCACCAGATGTGATTCACGTACGCGTGTGTCCGTTTTCCAGGCAGCATGCACCATAGTTACATCATCGGGCAATCGTGGATCCCTGGTATTTCTGAGGGTCACCCCAGGCTGCAGGGATGGTTGCAGGGGACAAGGGATATCCCCTGCAGTCTTGGTTGACGATGCCAGTGTGGAGACCAGAGTCCGTAGCCGAGGCCCGGTACAACGGGGCTTACAGTACCGCCCAGTCTGTGATCGAGCGGTGCATCGTCCTCCTGAAGATGCGCTTCCGCTACCTTGACAGGCCCGCTGGGGTCCTCCAGTACAGCCCCCAGAGGGTTTCCCGTATCCTGGTTCTCTGATGTGCCCTACATAACCCAGCTCTGCAGCTGGGCAACAACATTCATGAGCAAGGCCTGGAGGAGCAGCTCGTGTCCTTGGATGAGGAGGACGTTCAGGAGGGAGTTGAGGAAGAGGTGGTGAGGAGCTGGAGGATGGAGGCCCGGCGGGGGTGAGGGTGTGCATGGGCTGGAATGCTAGGCACACTGTAATAGCCTCCGGCATCATAGAACAGGACCAGCACGTTGTCCGCCAGTGCAAAACAAACCAGCACCCCCTGTCGTGACCCCCTTCCTTACACTTGTGAACCCCCTCTGCTGCCTTCCACGCCCTGCTGCCCGAGATGTCCTTGGCGCGCATCCTCTGGAGGGCTGGAACCTGGACGGCCCTGGCCTACTTTCACGTGGCGTTGGTGTTGTCACATCACCCTCTTCTGCCCCCTATCCCTGAGATGCGCCAATGTGAGGAAGGGGGGATTCAGAAGGGCTGGCCAATTCCCTGGGTGGCAGGCCCCAGGCTGTGCTCCAGCAGATCCTCCTCACTTGGGGTACTCATGTGCCCCTGGGTTACTCCATGGGACAGATGGGCAGAGGGAGTGAGCTCCAGAAGCCTCATCGTTATCTGGAGCTGCCTGGATTGCCGGCAACATCTCCTGCAACAGAAGGCTTTGGGACTCCTCCATTCGGCCTTGTAGTCACAGGTACGTCACTGACAACCCTTCCTGATATTCCCGGCTCCGATGTTGCATCTCCTGCAGCTGAGGGACAGACGTGTCCGGAGGCACGGCACTTGGCTGGGACACATCCTGGGATCCAGCAGACCTCTGACTGTCCAATTGCAGCGATGCTCCTGCCTCCACTTGATGTGCATCAGAATCTGTGCGGTGCTCACCATCAGTGACCCAGAAGCCTGCCTGCTGAGTTCGCCCACCGGGGACTGTGTCTCTGTGATGGTGGATGGTGCAGTGATAGCTGTGACGCTTCATCCATGTCCTCCTCCCAGGAGGTGTTGAGGGTGGGCAGTGGGACTTTGCTAATGGATGGGTCAGGCTCTTCCGCTGATGTTCCTCAAGGCAAGGGACATGGTTTAATACATGGCCTGCTCTAGGGTTTGGACTACACCGAGCTCACTTGAGACTGGGTCATCTGGATAAAGGTTCAGTGGCTCCTCATTTTTCTCTTGCAGGCCCACCTCGCTCTCAGTGCAGGTCCACTGCTGCTCCTCCGCTGTGAACCCCAGGGCCCTCTCCTCGTATGGAGTCAGGATCCACAGTTCGGGCCTGCCACAGTCTGTCTTCCGTTGCTCATGGCGGTCGTGGGCGAGCTTCTCCTGCAGGAACACCAATGGGGATGATGTGAGCTGGATGCCTGGCGGGTCAGATGTCGATGACACCTGGCGGGTGTGGGCACTGCGCCTAATGGGCCGCTCTTCTGATGAAGAGCGTCAGGGGTTTGAGGATGCTGGTGGGAGGTCGGATGCTGGGGCCCTGCCAGCTGGCAGCATGCGTGATTGAGGTGACATTGTGGGAGGTGGTGGAAGGGCGCAGTGCAGAGAGGAGACAGGGAGCACTTACCCGAGCACAACAGACTTGGTCATTCAACTTTTTTTGCATTGCACACCCGCCACCTTGGTCAGGCTACTGGCACTGACCAGTCCAACCACCGTCTCCCAGGTGGGATTGGTCACCTTGTTGGAGGGCCAGACCGAGGGTATAGTGTCGCCCACCTCTCCACCGTGGCATCCAGCAAATGGCTGAGGGCCCCTCCGTAAATCTAAGAGCTGGTTTCCTCGCTGCCATCCTCCTGGCTTGACTGACAGCACATGTTGTGGAGTTGTTTCAATGCAGCGTCAGATGACCCTCGGTGCTCAGATGAGCCCCAGGTTGAGCGAATCTGACACTTTGTTTTACACATTCTGGAAAAAAATATATTTTAAAGGTGTCTGAAAATTGTGGTCCGAATCACTCCATCAGATCCGAATCACACCACCGGGCCCGGATCACACCACCGGGCCCGGATCACACCACCGGGCCCGGATCACACCACCGGGCCCCGATCACACCACCGGGCCCCGATCACACCACCGGGCCCCGATCACACCACCGGGCCGCGATCACACCACCGGGCCCCGATCACACCACCGGGCCCGAGCCCTGGCTGCTTACAGAACAGCGTGTGCAGCATCCCTGTAAACCAATAATTATAATATCTGAAGGACAGTCAACAACCGTTGTAAAGCTGCGGCACAGAGATAGGCGGATATCCGTATTAACAAAACAGAACAAAGGTACTGAGAGCACAATTGCAGAATTAACGGCGCAGTCACTGGCCCACAAATAATTCACAGGGTCCGTGGAACTAGACGCAGACAGATTTAATCAGCGAAGGTTTCACAGGAAGCAGGCAAAAGCAAGAGCGTACTTCTAACATCCTTTCACTCCCTTATATGTGTCGCGCTGAATGATGGCTGACACACCAAAGAGGTCCTAACGCAATTCACAAACAACACCTTCTCTAGACTATGATAGTGGCGCGGTCCACCTCCTCGGCCCCATCAAACTCTGCATCTTACCACATGGCCTGTCCTTTGTTGTCCAGCTCAGAGTGACAAACAAGACATAGGGCGCGATTCTCCACTCCCACACCGGTTGGGAGAATCGCCTGGTCCTCCAAAATTTCCCGGGATGCCGGTCCGGCGCCCTCCCGCGATTCTCCCAAGCGGCGGGAACGGCCCGGTCGAGTTTCGCGGGCCGCAGGCCGGAGAATCGCCGGAGACACCGAAAATGGCGATTCTCTGGCACCCCTGCTATTCTGAGGCCCGGATGGGCCGAGCGGCCAGGCCAAAACGGCGGGTTCCCCCCGGCGCCGTCCACACCTGGTCGCTGCAGTCGTGAGTGGTGCGTGAACGCTGCGGGGGGGGAGGGGGGATCCTGCACCGCGGGGTACCTCAGATGTGGGGTGGCCCGCGATCGGTGCCCACCGATCGTCGGGCCGTCCTCTCTGAAGGAGGACCTCCTTCCTTCCGCGGCCCCGCAAGATCCGTCCGCCATCTTCTTGCGGGGCGCACTGAGAGAGGACGGCAACCACGCATGCGCGGGTTGGCGCCGGCCAACCCGCACATGCGCGGATGACACACGTTATGCGGCGCCGGCCGCGTCATCTATGCGGCACCGCTTTTACGCGGGCAACAAGGCCTGGTGCGGGTAGATGACGCGGCCCCGATCCTGGCTCATTGTCAAGGCCTGAATCGGTCGGGACCGGGGCCGTTCCACGCCGTCGTGAACCTCGATGGCGTTCACGACGGCGCGGCCACTTCGGTGTGGGGGTGGAGAATCCCGCCCATAAACTTTGCACACTTGTTGTAGGATGTGAGTTTGGAAAAGGGGGGGTGGAGCGGGAGGAGATTATTCACTTTGCTAATAAGAACAGAAAAACAGAACGGTATAAATGATTAAACTTATAAACATTGGTGTTCAGGGAGAGTTGTATTTAGCTTGCTACAGTTGGGCTTTGGTGAGACCATGTCTGGAATACTGTGCAGTTTTACTCTCCACATTTAAGAAGGGATTCACTTGCATTGGAGCTAGTAGAGCGAAGGTTCACTGGATTGGCTCCTGGAATGACGGGGGGAGGGGTCGACTTATGATGAGAGGCTGAGTAAATTGGCCCTGTATTCTCTGGAGTTTAGAAGAGTGAGAGGTGATCTCATTAAAACAGGTAAGACACTGAAGGAGTTTCACAGGGTAGGTGCTGAGAGATTGCTTCCCCAGACCGGAATCTCGAGGGGACACAGCGTCAGGATAAAGGGTTAATCATTTAGGACAGGACACTGTACATTGGTGTGTTGGTGTACATTGGGGCTGGACCCTCGTTGGCCAACAGGACAGGAAGGGCAATTAGTTAGAGAGGAGAAAGGTACAATTGCGCTTAGTGTTAGTAATTACAAAGGTTCATCGGCGGGTGTGTCAAAGGCCACAGAGGATATTTTGGGGCATATTCAGGGAGGCTTTAAGTCTGGGACAGTGTCAGAAACTTAAGGAGAGCAGTGATGAGCAGGGTAAAGGACAGTGTGAAACTTCATTCATCTGATCTTCTCACTGCTGTCCTAATCTGAGCTCAGAGAGATTCACATCAGAGTTGGGAAAACGTAATGTGGTTGGTGCTCTGTGGATTTACAACAATAAAGACGAAATACAGTGTGGAGGACGACAAGCATTTATCATGCAGCGTTTCTCAGGCTAAGAGAGACACTGAAAGAAGTCACTGTGCGTCACAAATACTTTACTGAGCACATGATTGGATTGCAGAGCTTCCCCAGCTCTGAAGCACAATAGCATCTTTCAAGCAACACAGTGGCTTGTTTTCAGAATGACTGCTCACATGACCCCCAGCAGTTCTCTCTGCTTTGCGACAGCGGCTTTAGAACTCATGGGATGGATTTTCCCGGTCACCCTCGGGTGGGGAAGCAGGAGACGGACCCGGAGCTTAGGGCACCATGCCCACCAGCGGCAGGCCCGGGGTCAGCCGTGACTCCACCAGCTGCAAGGGACGGGGGGCAGGCTGCAGCCCAGCCGAGACCCTCGGTGCAAATGGGGCCATCGACGTCTGACTAAGGGCCTCATCCCGACGTCATTCTGATGTGACGGGAACGGAAGATTCCAGCACGTTGCGTGCAACCCGGAAGATTGAACCCTCCGGGGGTGGGTGGGTTGGGGTGCCATCTTGTTGGGTCCCCGGTACCAATGCGGTTTTGTCTCCCTCACATCCACCCTCTTCCCCTGCCCTGTTTAAAATGGTGGGTGCCGGGCCCATCACTGAATACCATCTCCTCGACCCACCTGCAGTACCAGAAGTGGCCACCGCTCGTTCTGCCGGCGCAGGCGTGCAGAGCTACCAGCTTCCGATTGGCCAGCAGCTCTATGAGGTGGTACCTGCGCCTGGAGACAAACAGAAGTCCCGCTTCATACTAATTAAAAATTAAAGTGGGGACAGCTGGCTAAGTGGCGGTGGGCATGTGGCTGACATTTATGCTGGGATGTGGGGAGCTTGCCCTCAATGCACAGTAGCACAAGTGGATAGCACTGTGGCTTCACAGCGCCAGGGTCCCAGGTTCGATTCCCCGCTGGGTCACTGTGCGGAGTCTGCACCCCGGGTCTGCGTGGGTTTCCTCCGGGTGCTCCGGTTTCCTCCCACAGTCCAAAGATGTGCAGGTTAGGTGGATTGGCCATGAAAAATTGCCCTTAGGGACCAAAAGAGGTTAGATGGGGTGATTGGGTTACGGGGATAGGGTGGAAGTGGGGGCTTAAGTGGGTTGGTGCAGACTCGATGGGCCGAATGGCGTCCTTCTGCACTGTATGTTCGATGTTCTAAGTATATTCCAGCCCATCCCTCTGGAGAGAGAGGAAACAGTTCAGAGAGGACACACCAGAACTCCACAATCACATCGTCAACGTGCAAATGCCCCAGTTTATGCTTCAACCGTGAGTGTTTTTTTGGTCGATTGTATCCAAGAGCGACATTGAAGTCTTGAAGCTGGTGGCGGGAGCAGCAATGAGGATGATCCTTGACTTTAGAGATACGAGAAAAGACTGGAGACATTTGAGGCTCTCAGGCCTCTGGAAGGTGGGGTGACAGACAATGTAGTCTCAAGCTCGTAAATAGCACAGGCAAAATATTACTTTAAAAATTAAAACTAACAGAATAAAGGACGCATTTCAGACAAGCGAGACACAAATTTAGGACCAATCACAAATACGAAAGAGTGATCAAAATGTGGCGGGGCAGAGGCAGAATACTTTGGAATAACGTAAAGAGGAGTTGGATATATGGGTACAAACTGTGCATTCTTTCCGCACAGTGATCTGGAGTGGACCAAATGACCTTTGTCGTCTATATCGACATTGGCATTTTAAAAATACATATTCAGGGCCACTGAAGAAATACAAATAGCTCCTCCTCCAACTCACCAGTGCAAACTGTTTGTTGAGGAGCATTTGTTCTGCAAGAACAGACTGGTTGTGAAAGAGATGTGGCTGCATATGACTCCACATGTGGGGAAACCACCAGAACTCGTCCACGTTGGCCAGGAGAAGATTGTCTCCTTGGTCTTCCTCGTCAGTTCCTGAAAGAAAAACGATTGACAACTAACAAGAGCACTTGCAAAGTTAGTACGTACAACACCAACAATGTGCATTTATTTGGCACTTTTACTGTAGCTAAACATTCCATAGTACTTCAATGAAGCGATTATCAAACAGAATTTGACACTGAACCACGTAAGTCACTTGTTTGTACAGAACTGGAATATTGCCGAAAAGAGAGACAGGTTGTTGTCATGTGAGAGTACCTTTAAGAAATGGGTGTTTAAGAAATGTACCTTTAAGAAATGGGTGTTTATCAGTGATGTCAGAGTATGGGTGGAGCTGGGCTGTCTGTCAGCTTTTTACTTCTGTTTTAGGCTGTTTGCTGCAGGGTGTGTTTTAGTTTCGTTTTCAGAGCTGGATAGCTGCAGTCACAGCCAGAAGGTATATTAGAGTCGCTCTCTGTAATCTAAAGACTGTAAATCGATCCTTTGGTGATTTAAACCTAATAACTGCTCTCAGTAGTGACTTTAACCTGATGTGCTTCTGTTAAAATTTTTTAAAAAGTCTTATGGATGTTAAAAGGACAGCTTAAGGATTACTTAGTGTTGTATTCTTTGGGGGTTGTATTTGAATTGATGGTTGCTAAGATGTTCGCTGTATGTTTTAAAAAGGTTAACTTGAGTTCATAGAATAAACATTGTTTTGCTTTAAAAAATACTTTTCCATTTCTGCTGTACCACACCTGTAGAGTGGGCCGTGTCCTCCCCATACCACAATCTATTAAAAGTTGTGGGTCAGGTGAACTCCATGATACACTTTAGGGTTCTCTAAACCCTGGCCCATAACAGTTGTCGAATCTTTTCAACTGGCATTCAGCAGGAGAAATGCAAGAATGGCAAATTTCAAAAAGTCAACTCTGCAGTATAAATTGTGGTAATAGTTTGAAATGAGGTATTCTTGTGTTCGGCCTGATGAGTGCAAGGTTAAAAGATTCAACAACATGTCTCTCTTTTCAGCAACATTCCCACCAGAAATATTGGAACAAGTGCCCAAAGAGTTTGGTTAAGGGAGCTAAGGTTTAACGAGTGCCTCAGAGGAGGAGAGAGATGGGGAAGTAGAAAGGTTTAGGGAGGGTATTCTAGAGCTAAGGGCCTCAGCAGTTGAAGGCCTGGAGAGGTAGATGATGGAGACAGGAGAGGGGGATCAAGGTTGGGTAAATGCAGCCCATTGACGAACTGTACCATAAGGAAGCTAGATTCAAGCTTTGCTCTAGGTCAGACCAGTGATAATTGGTCTCACCTACCCTGGACTAGGGAGGTAGAAAGAAATTGAGGATCTACTATGTACTGTCCCGCACTATTCAGTGAGTGATTCTTTCTGGAGGGTAGGTTTGGGAGGACAGGATCAGGGCTGGTTGCGATGCCATTCACAATTAAATGTGGTCCTCATGCTCTAGGTTCACACATGGAATAGCCATGCAGAGTAACTGCGGAGTAACTGGTAAACAGAGGTCTTAGTTGGCTGACAACAATTGTAAAAGTGAATCTCAGCTGATATCAGTAGCTTCATGAGAGAACAAACACACCAAATAAAGTGTCACTTCAAAGGTCGGAATAGGACTTCCTGGTATCACCGTCCGTTACAGGTAGCAACAATCTTGGGTATGTGGGGCGGAATTTAGTACCCTCCTCCATGATGGGTTTGGTGGCAGAGGCATTTAAATCGGGCGAGATGGTGGCGGGTTAGGACTCCGTCACCTGTGCACTTCTGAAGTCCATGACGCAAAGGCTCAATGAGGGGTTGATGCCAATGGTGTTCACCCGGCTTGGGGAGGGGCAGTTACCACGCGGGAAGGTCGAGAAACAATTCCTGTCGGGATTGCTTGTGGGTTTCCATCGGGGGGAGGGTCCCTCATTTAAAGACACTCAGTTGCCTGATCGAGGGACCTGGCACCGGGAAGGGACGGCCCACTGAGGGTCGGGCCCCCCCCCCCCCCGGCCCACTGAGGGTCGGGCCCCCCCCCCACCCCCATCCAAACTGCCTGCTCGTAAACCTCGCCCCTCCCACCATCGCTCACCTCTATCCTGGGTTTGTTAATGATCCCGGGCCTCCGGTGGGTGCACTACTGCCGGCGGCCACCACTTAGCCGGTGGCAATGGTGAGCCATGAAGAGGTGCCAGTCTCTGATTGGCCAGGGGTGAATTTCCCGAGTCCAGGATCCTGGTGAAGGCCTGCCCCTGCCCACTGGCACTTAATGCCTTCCCAGAGGGGAATGTTTCCCCCATTTTATTGGTGTTCCATTTTAAAGGATACAAGCCCAGTTCAAACCAGGATCATTATTTCCCCGTGTTTTCCTTCTGGGTTGGGTTTTCCTGAAAAGAGGCAGTGTGTGGCTTTCATTGGCTCTCCAGCTGGCGGGCCCAATCCCGGTCGCCTATATTAAATTCCGCCCACTGTGTGAAACTTGAGTTTGTGTACAAAGCTAAAGGCAGCCAATTCTCATTCTGCACCATGGCCCCCCCACAGTCTTTTGCTTGTATTTTCAAAAAAATATTCAAGGGGAGGGGGGTGGCACTGGACGAGTTGCCCTTGCAGAGAGTCAGCAAAGAATGGCCTCCTTTCGTGCTATAAATGTTCTTCTGTTTATCATCGGATGCTGAACTGTCCCTTGCTGCACAACATGGCGATTGGCAGGAGGGGGGGGGGGGTATGTGTGAGCAGGGGGGGCAGTGATGCAGAACAAATGATAGAACCTTGAAATTAGAATGATATAGTTCAGGCGTGTCAAGGGTATTACAAATCTGAAGCTCTGGCCTCCACACCTGTAAAAGCCGTTCATACTCGGGGGTCAGTTGAAAATGTCAAAGCCAAGGGCGTTCGTTAGGCGACGGGTGGTGGAGTTTCCGCTGCTGCCGGCGCGCAGGGTCCAGGACAGGGTGCTTTCGGGGGGGGGTTGTTGGAGAGGGTAGGATCTCGGCAACTTATCAGGTGATGCAGGAGGAGGAGGAGGCCTCGGCGGGGGAGGAAAAAGTTAAGTGGGAGGAGGAGCTGGGGGAGGAGATCGATGAGGTATGTGGGTGGAGGCCCTGGGAAGGGTAAATTCTTCCTCCTCTTGCGCGAGGCTCAGCCTGATACAATTTAAGGTATCAGGTATCAGCCTGATACAATTTAAGGCTACACAGGGCGCACATGACCGGGGCGAGGCTGAGCCGGTTTTTTGGGAGTGAGGACAGATGTGCAAGATGTTCAGGGAGCCCAGCAAACCACACCCACATGTTCTGGGCATGTCCAGCTTTGGAGGAGTTCTGGAGAGACGTAGCGAGGATGGTGTCAAGGGTAGTGAGTTCCAGGGTTAGGCCTAGCTGGGGGCTCGCAATATCTGGGGTGTCGGACGAGCCGGGAGTGCAGGAGGCGAAAGAGGCCGGTATTCTGGCCTTTGCGTCCCTGGTAGCCCGGCGAAGGATTCTGCTTCAGTGGAAGGATGCGAGGCCCCCCGAGCGTGGAATCCTGGATTAACGACATGGCAGGGTTTATTAAATTGAAGAAGGTGAAATTTGCCTAAAGGGGATCTGTGCAAGGGTTCTTCAGGCAGTGGCAGCCATTCCTACACCTCCTGGCGGAGCATTAGGAGATGGTCAGCAGCAGCAGCAACCCCGGGGGGGGGGGGTAAGTTTGTGTCCGGTAGGGGATGCACTATTGTTTACTGGTTAACGTTTATTTGTTTATTTATGCACTTTTGTTTTTGTTGTTTTACTATGTGTGTAAAGGGGGGGGTTCTATTTTTCTGTTGTGATAATCTGTGGGAAATTTTGAATAAACATTATATTAAAAAAAAAGAAAATTTCAAAGCCGTGATTGATTGATTTTCGCAGGACAAGGGGATTAAAGATGATAGAATCAAGGCTGGTAGGTGGAGGTAAGACACCGGGCACGATCTGAAAAAAGTGAAAGCCGCCATTGTCCGAAGGCTGCTCGCTCCTTTGAGGGAGAAGGGGCGAGCTGCCTTTTGTCGACTTAAATTGGCGATCACCGCACCTCAGGTGAGGGTGAGACGCATCAGAGGTGGAGCGAGGCGGGGCTGTGGAGGGCGAGGCACCGATACCTAGAGGAGAGGGTTGCAAGTTTGAAAAAGGGGGAAAATCTTGCACAAACTGAACGGTGAGGTGTGGAGAACGTTCTCAGGTTTGTCTTAATTTTTTTTGTGCCTCTGCATGCGTTGGGAATAAAATACATCCAAACTAAGAGAAGGTGGGGGCCTTCATGGACGACCTCAGCCGGTACGGGAATTGAACCTGCGCTGTTGGCGTCGCCCCGTATCACAAACCAGCCAACTGAGCGAGCCGACGGAGGGGGACGCGTGGCCTCCTCTTGTTGCTCGGAATGAGAAATTTTGGATGTTTTATTCTAAGTCAGAGAGGCTCCAGCAGAGATTAACGCAGAGATTTGCTTTGTGCCAATTAAAGAGTGAGGCAGTGCAGTCTATTAGTTTGACGTATAAAAGCATAATCAGGCCTGATCGTATTGAATGGCGGAGCAGGCTCGAGGGGCCATCTGGCCGGTTCCGCTTCCCATTTCTTAGCCTCTTTTTTTATTCTCTTCAACACCGGTCTGGATCAATAAAATATTGAAGCGCGTGGACTGACTAACACTGCCCACGCCTGTCAGTCTGGATTCAGACGCGGTTAAGTGATGAAAATTTTTTACCAGTCCTCCTTTACTATGAGGCAATTAAATATATCTGCGCAGTGCACGCGGCACACGGCAACGGCCAGCTGTCTGGGCAAGCAGGAGAAAAAGTGACCCACCGGTGTAGTAGAACTTTCCGGAGAAGCCCAGGTTGAAGGTGAAGTCTGGAACGTGGACCCGCAATTGCTTCTGGGTTTCAAGCAAAGCCTGCAAAGAACGTGGCAAGAATGAGTCGGCCAGGCCGATAATCAGCGAGAATTGTAAGGTCAGCAACTAAACGTAGCGAAGTTTCTGCACGAGCTCCAGACGCTGGCATGGCCTTCCTCCACTGACAATACTGTGAGCATCCGTGCCTCTTCCACCCCTCTGTAACTCCCATCTTACCACGAGAATGCACCTTCTGCTTCAGTACACAAGTCATGTACACTTTAAAAAAATAACAGAGAAAATAAAAGATACTGCGACTGGGCCACACAGTAATTGAGAACCTCCCCAGTTCAGAAAACACATAGCTTCTCACGTTGTGTTTTATTATTTGTTCATGGGACGAGGGCATCGCAGGCTGTGCCAGCATTTATTGCCCGTCCCTAATTGCCCTTGAGAGGCAGTAAAGTATCGACCACTTTGCTGTGGGTCTGGAGTCACAAGTAGGCCAGGCCGTGTAAGGGTGGCAGATCTCCTTCCCTAAAGGACATTGGTGAACCAGATGGGTTTAATGGTCATCATTAGACTTTTAATTCCAGATTTTCACTATATTCAAATTTCACCATCTGCAGTGGCAGGATTTGAACCTGGGTCCCTGGATTACTGGTCCAGTGCCAATACCACTATGCCACCACCTACCTACGTGTGGCTCTCTAACCCTTAACAATCGGTAAACCGTGTTCTACAAAGCTCTCTGAGATTTTTGATGGGGTAACAGGGAGGGTCGATAAGGTTAGGTGAGCTAATGTGACGTACTTGGACTTTCAAAAGGCATTTGATAAATTGCAACATCGGAGCAGAATGAATGGGATGCCGGAGTGTAGGCCAACCAGCCCTTCGAGCCCACTCCACGAGGTCATGGCTGATCTTCCACTTCAACACCATTTTCCTGCACTACCCTTGCAAACATAAGCAGCTTGCCTGAAAATGTAGCGCCCACAGAATAGAAATCACAGTGGCAGCACCGATACCAAGTTGGCTGAGTGACAGGGCACTGAGGGTCACACTGGGCAGTTTATCTTTCGGACTGGAGGAAGGTACACAGTGGGGCTCCCCACAGGTCGATAGCAGGATCATTGCTTCTCTTGATCTCGATTAATGAATTCAACTTGAGTGTATTGGGCACAATTTCAAAATGTTACTGATGACACAAAACTTGGAAATACAGTGAACTGCGAGGAGGGTAGTGATAGACCTCAGGGGCACTTAGAGAGGCTGGTGAAATGTGCAGGCAAGCGGCAGTTGAATTTCAATGCAGGGATGTGTGAAGTGCTTCATTTTGGTGGGAGGAACGCAGCAAGACAATGCAAATTAAAGGGCACCATTCTACACAGGGTGCTGTGATAATAGGGCATTCGGGACGGTAAGGGTTAATGTGAGACTGAGGAAACAGTACTGCCAGATTATGATGCAGGAGTCACATGGGAGCAATAGTGAGTCCAGTGGAAGGAGGCATGAAGAAAGCGCTTCAGCTGTAAATATGTCTATAGTTCGGCGTTATTAATAAAGTGATTGCTCAACCACACAAGCCCCCAGACCTCTTCACGGGACAACATATAACTTACTACAGCTACTTACTTACACGGCGGCACAGTGGTTAGCACCACTGCCTCACAGCGCCAGGGACCCAAGTTCGATTCCCGAGTCGGGTGCATCGGAGTCTGCACGTTCTCCCTGTATCTGCGGGGGTGTCCTCCTGATGCTCCGGTTTCCTCCCACAGTCCAAAGATGTGCAGGATTGGCCATGATAAAATTGCCCCTCGGTTGGGTGGGGTTGCGGGAATAGGTCAGCGGAGTGGGTCTAGTGGGGTGCGTTTTCAAAGGGTCAGTGCAGTCTTGATGGGCCAAATGGCCTCCATCTGTACTGCAGTAATTCTATGAGATACAAGGATCCAAAGATGTGCAGGACAGGTGGATTGTCCAAAGGCTAGTTGGGGTTACTGGGTTACGAAGATTTGGGGGGGGGGGGGTAGGTGCTCTTTCAGATGGACTGTGCAGACTCGATGGGCTGAACGGCCTCTGTCTGCACTGTAGGTAGTCTATGATTCTACAAGACACAAACCAGTGAAGGTGGCAGGACAGATTGAGAAAGTTTAAGAAGGCATCCTCGCCTTTATAGATAGAGGTATATAGGCTGAAAGTTAGTAAGTTATGACGAACCTTTACAAATCACTAGTTCATCCTTAATTGGACTATTGTGTCCAGTCTAGGGCATCTTACTTCAGGGAGGACGTGAAGGTTTAAGAGAGAGTGCAGGAAAGATTCACGAGAATGGGCCCAGGGATGAGGGATTTCAGTGATGTGGATAGATTGGGAAAGGTGGGACTCTTTCCCTTGGAGAAGAGAAGGTTGGGAGGAGATTCGATAGAGTTGTTCAAAACTCATGAGGGGCTCGGATGGAGTGATGGGGAGAAACCTAACCCGTGGGTGAAAAGTCGAGAAGCGGAAGGCACCGATTTAAGGCAATGACGACACGAGGGACAAACACTTTCACGCAGCGGGTGGTTAGGTCTGGACTGCAGTGCCCGAGATTGGTGGAGGCAGCGACAATTTTGAAAAGGGAACCAGGCGGACGCTTTAGGAAGAAATATTTGCAGGTGCCGGGGGATAAGGTGGGTGAGTGAAACTAGCTGGGTCACACAAAGCTGGCATTGCCCAAAGGGCTTCCTTATATCTTATCAACTTTCGACAAAGTGCTTCAGATGTTTTACTGTTGCGAAAGGCAATGCAGAAATGCAAGACTTTCTTTCAATGCTTAATTAGAAATAAATAGTCAGAGAGGAAAAAGGTCAAAAGTCACATGGGATGAATTGTGCACCAGCCTGGAACTTGTGCTGAATATCACTGAACCTATTTGACTGACTATTCACAGTCACACTTCACTATTTGTCGCAATGTATTGAACAATATTAGACTTTGTGGCATTAAAGGAAGTGTTGGAAACTTCAACTGTTAATTCATTGAAAGGAAAACCCAATTCAACAGCAAAACAAATGAGGCAGATGCTGCACTGAGAAAGCTCGCGTTGGCTATGCTCGTTTAAAAATAAATACATTTAGAGTACCCAATTCATTTTTTCCAATTAAGGGGCAATGCACCTACCCTGCACACCATTGGTTTGTGGGGCGAAACCCACGCAAACACAGGGAGAATGTGCAAACTCCACACGGACAGTGGCCCAGAGCCGGGATCGAACCTGGGACCTCGGCGCCGTGAGGCTGCAGGGCTAACCCACGGCGCCACCGTGCTGCCCCTTGGCTATTCTAGGTTGAATGCATTTTGTTGAAAGTCTCTGGATCACAAGACACAGCCGTTTCCAAGATCCAGGGGGCTAGGCGAAATGGTTCAAACGCTTGCAGCCCCTTGGCGGCCAAAATATTCTTGTCCTGACGGCTGAACTTTGAAAGGCTGGCCGCTCCCTGATCCAGGACCTCATGCAGATTGTAGAACAGCACATGAGCTACTGTCAGCCCTTAATCCTACACATCATATCAGTTATTACAGTACTGTGCCTGGAGGCATCAAATGGGAAGGTTCAGAAGTAGTTTTAATGCGCAAAACCCACAGTAAACCCTCTGAACCGAGAGTACGGATGACGCGCATGTTCCAGGATCTTCAGAAATCATTATTGAGTTTTTTTTGTTAGACAGCGGTTACATAGAGAAACGTATTCTTGCTTGAAAGAGCAATGGCGCAGAATGCTGCCTGAACAGCAGCAGGCCACACTCAGAACAAATGGATTCAAAATTCCCTCACCCAAAAGTAAATTCCCCAATGGTTGGCTCTGGGATTCTTCATAGAAAGAATAGAATCACAGAAAAGTTACAGCACAGAAGGAGGCCAGTTGGCACATCTTGTCCATGCCAGCCCGAGGGTTCCCAAGTGCCCTGTTTTTAAATACATTTAGGAGTACCCAATTGTTTTCTTTTTCCAATTAAGGGGCAATTTAGCGTGGCCAATCCACCTAGCCTGCACGTCTTTTGGGTTGTGGGGGGGGGGCGATACCCACGCAGACACGGGGAGAATGTGCAAACTCCACACGAACAGGGCCGGGATTCGAACCCGGGTCCTCAGCGCTGTAGGCAGCAATGCTGCCCTCCAAGCGCCCTTTCTAATCCCACATTCCTGCGCCTGGCCCTGTAGCTTACAGCGCTTAAGATGCAGATCCAGATACTTTTTGGAAGTGTTTAGGGTCTCTGCCTCCGCCACCAACTCGGGCAGCGAATTCCAGACTCGTGTCCCCTCTACACCTTCCGCCACTTATCTTGAATCTATGTCCCCTGGTTCTAGAATTCTCCACCAAGGGAAACAATTTTATCCTGTCCACCCCATCTCTTCCCCTCATCATTTTGCACACCTCAATTAAGTCACCCTTCAGCCTTCTATGTTCCAAGGAAAATAACCCCAATCTCTCCTCGTAGCTACACTTTTCCAGCCCTGGCAACATTCTTGCAAACCTCCTCTGCACCCTCTCCAGAGCAATAACGTCCTTCCTGTAATGTGGTGACCAGAAGTGCAGACAATACTCCAGTTGTGGCCTCACCAGTGTTTTATACAATTCCAACATTATATCCTTACTTTTATATTCTATACTTGTGCCAATGAAGGAGAACATTCCATATGCTTTCTTAACAACCTCGTCTGCTTGAACTGCTGTCTTTAGGGACCTGTGCACTTATACGCCAAGATCTCTCGCTTCGTCTGTCCCTCTTAGTATATTCCCGTTTATTGTGTACTCCCTATAACTGTTTGACCTCCCTAAATGCGTGACCTCACACTTCTCTGTGTGAATTCCATGACCCACTTTATCGCCCACTCCACCAACCCACCTGTATCATTCTGGAGATTGTAGCTATCCTCTACTCTGTCCACCACTCGGCCAATCTTTGTGTCGTCTGCAAATCTGACAATCGTGCTCTCCACGTTCATGTCTAAATCGTTACTATATAGCACAAACAGTACGGGTCCCAACACCCAGCCCTGTGGAACACCACTTGAAACAACTTTCCAATTGCAAAGGCAGCCACCGACCATTTCCCTCTGTTTCAGAATTACTCTCTGTTCTCCAATGTGCATCCTTCTCAATACTCCTATCTCGCTTCCTGACTCGTCACACAGCCACCCCTTGGGTGAATACGAACCCCCCATGCAGCAGCAGCAACCCCCCCCCCCCCCCCCCCCCCCGACGATCTTTAAAAAAGTGCATTATGTGGCTTCCCTGACGACATCCTGTCTCTGGCAGCTTCCCTGCAAGTCGACTGAGTGCATGGACTGCAGGAGACCCATTTAGGACAATGAGAAAAGAAAGATCTGCATTTCTACCGTGCCTTTCATGACCACTGGACTTCTCAAAGCACTTCACAGCCGACGCAGTATTTTCTGAAGTGGAGTCACTTCGTAACGTAGGAAACAGAGCAGCCAATGTGCGCACAGCAAGCTCCCACTAACAGCAACGTGATAACGACCAGACAATCTGCTTTTAATGATGTTGATTGAGAGATAAATATTGACCAAAATACCAAGGATAATTTCCCCATTCTTCTTTGAAATAGTGTCCATCCAAACAGGCAGACGGGGCCCCGGTTTAATGTCTCATCTCAAAGTCGGTGCCTCTGACAATGCAGCACTTCTTCAGCGCGCCGGCCCCGACTCAACATGGCGTCGGTGTTCAGGGGCCGGCCGCGCAGGGAAGTAGGCCCTGGGGGGGGGGGGGGGGGGGGGGACGCCGGCCCGCCGATTGGTGGGCCCCGATCACGGGCCAGACCCCATCGGAGGCCCCCCCCCCCCCGGTGAAGGAGGCCCCCCCCCTCCCCCACCCCTCCCCCCCCCCCAGAGGCCGCCCCCTGACCGTTCGCGCAGAGTTCCCGCCAGCAGCTACCAGGGGTGGACGGCGCTGGCGGGACTCTGTCGCATCTGCGCGGCCGCTCGGCCCATCCGGGCCGGGAGAATTGGCAGCTCCGCAGATTCCAGCGATTCTCCGCACCTCGGAGAATCGCGCACCGGCGTCGGGGCACGGTTGCGGCGATTCTCCGGTCCGGCATGGGGCTCAGAGAATCGCCCCCTCTCTGTTTGATTATGTGAGCTTTATTAGTCAGGAAATTGTATTGGGGAAATTGATGGGATTAAAACCCGACCAGTCTCCAGGGCCTGAATCTCTGCATCCCACAGTACTTAAGGAAGTGGTCCTAGAAATAGTGGGTGCATTGGTGACCATTTTCCAGCATTTTGTAGACTCTGGAAGAGTCCCAATGGATTGGAGGGTAGCTAATGTAACCCCGCTGTTTAAAAAAGGAGGGAGAGAGAAAACGGGGAATTATAGACCGCTTATCCTGACATCGGTGGTGGGGAAAATGCTGGAGTCAATTATTTTAGGTTGAGATAACTGAACATTTGGAAAGTGGGGACACGATCGGTCCAAGTCAGCATGGATTCACAAAAGGAAATCATGCTAGTCAAATTTTCGGGAATTTTCTGAGGATGTGCCCAGTAGAGTGGACAAGGGTGAACCAGTGGATGTTGTGTATCTGGACTTTCAAAAGGCTTTTGACAAGGTCCCACACAAGGGATTAGTGAGCAAAAGTATAGCTCATCGAGCGGGGGTGATGTATTGACATGGGTGGAGAACAGGTTGGCAGAGAGTGGGAATAAATGGGTCCTTTTCAGAGTGGCAGGCAGTGACTAGTGGGCTACCGCAGGGTTCAGTGCTGGGACCCCAGCTGTTCACAATATACATTTATGATTTGGACGATGGAGTTGCATGCAATATCTCCAAATTTGCAGACGACACAACGCTAGGTGGCAGTGTGTGCTGTGAGGAGGCTGCAAAGAGGCTGCAGGGTGACTGCGACAGGTTGGCTGAGTGGGCAAATACTTGGCAAATGCAATATAATGTGGGTAAATGTGAGATTATCCACTTTGGTGGCAAAAACAGGAAGGCAGATTATTAGCTGCATGGTGGCAGTTTAGGAAGAGAGGAAGTGGAACAGTTGCGGAAGGTTGGCATGCCAGGTACAGCAGGCGGGCGAGGAAAGTTAATGGCATGCTGGCCTTCGTGGCGAGAGGTTTTGAGAAAAGGAGTCTTACTGCAGTCATTCAGGGCCTTGGAGAGGCCACACCTTGAGTATTGTGTGCAGTTTTGGTCTCCTAGTTTGAGGGAGGACTAATTCCCAGGATGGCAGGACTGACATATGAAGAAAGACTGGATCGACTGGGCTTGTACTCACTGGGGTTCAGCAGAATGAGAGGGGATCTCATAGAAACCTATAAAATCCCGGTGGGACTGGACAGGTTAGATGCGGGAAGAATGTCCCCGAGGTTGGGGACGTCCAGAACTAGGAGTCACAGCCTAAGAATAAGGGGTAAGCCCCATTCAGGACTGAGATGAGGAAGAACTTCTTCTCTCAGAGAGTTGGGAACTTGTGGAATTCTCTCCCACAGAAAGCTGGTGGGGCCGGTTCGGTGGATATATTCAAGAGAGAGCTGGGCGTGGCCCTTGCGGCTAAAGGGATCAAGGGGTATGGAGAGAAAGCGGGAGTGGGATACTGAATTTGCATAATCCGCCATGATCATATTGAATGGTGGTGTAGGCTCGATGGGCCGAATGGCCTACTCCTGCACCTGTTTTCTATGTTTCTGAGTCTGGTAACTGATTTGTGCTCATTGTGCTCGTTTGGGCCATGACTCAGAGGAAAGCTGAACAGATACACAGAAGCTACTGGAGGTTAAGAGCTGAAACATGGTGTAGACATTGTAAAGCATTGTATAAAACCCTATAAATAATGTTCCTGCACAGCTAGAAACTAATATTGTTGCTTTGGGCAAATCAAATTTATAAGATGCACAACAGATGCAAGAACACAGCAGGAGCTCGAAGCAACATTATCGAAGTTTGCAGATTCATGTTGAGAGGGGCATAAAGATCTTATGCAGCACATCCGCAGGATGGTGACATCGCCCTCTGAACTGATCTCCCAGGTGGTTCTGCCCGCTCTTCAGGAGCGGGCGTTTCCACCATCAGCTCACTGCCTCCATCTTGCGATGCCCTTGCTCTCTCTCTCCCTCGCTCTCTCGCTCGCTCTCTGCCTGAGCAGTTCTCACCTTTCTCAGTGTGACAGTCTTCCCTCGAGCTGATTGGCCGCCTCGTGCCCGTGTACTGCCCGCTACCCCCAATTGGAAAGTGAATGCAGAGGTGGCCGTCTGATTCGCTGACTCTCGTAAAATTAAGCCAGCAGAGGCGATATTGAATTGTCTCTAACCCTAAGCTGAAAATGTTTCCAAAGTTGGGTTCCCAACGATGGTGGGAAAATCCAGACCCTGGTGTCCACATAATATAACATATACATACATAATATTGAATATCTTATATAAGGCCGGTTCAGACTCGATGGGCCAAATGGCCACACTCTGCGCTGCAGGGGCTCTATGACGGTAATGACTTCTGATGCATTCCCACACTCTGCTATTGCATAGAAGGCGGCCCATGATTGCCTGTGCTGCCTACTGTCCTTAGTCCATGGGCCTTGTCCACAACAGAAGTATATTACTTGACTCTGGTAATGTTCATTTGCATTGTCAGCAACTGGACAGTACCTCTACCTCACGTAGATCGCGAGCAACCTCCAGGCTTCACAATTGGCAGCACAGCATCCAAGAATCACACGCTCACTCATCAACCCAAACACATTTCAACAAAGATCCAAGAACGAAACTTCAACCCAGTTTGATCTTATTCTCTCATTAACAGCAACGTCCTTACAGCAGGGAATGAGATTCCCGCCCCCGCCAAATATCCGGTGACGGAGAATTCGGCAACCGGCGGGGGCGGCCCCCGGCGATTCTCCGACCCGGTGGGTCATGTTATCTTTTCTCGAGAACAAAACTGCAGCCTGTTCAGACATTCCTGATAATTGCAACCTTTCAGCTTTGATATAACCCTTACTAATCTTTTTCCCACTTTCTTCAATTTTAAAATATGTTAGAACATAGAACATTACAGCGCAGTACAGGCCCTTCAGCCCTCGATGTTGCGCCGACCTGTGAAACCACTCTAAAGCCCATCTACATTATTCCCTTATCATCCATATGTTTATCCAATGACCATGTAAATGCCCTTAGTCTTGGCGAGTCCACTATTGTTGCAGGCAGGGCATTCCACGCCCCTACTACTCTCTGAGTAAAGAACCTACCCCTGATATCTGTCCTATATCTATCTCCTCTCAATTTAAAGCTATGTCCCCTCGTGCGAGCCATCATCATCTGAGGAAAAAGGCTCTCACTGTCCACCCTATCCAATCCTCTGATCATCTTGTATGCCTCAATTAAGTCACCTCTTAACTTTCTTCTCTCTAACGAAAACAGCCTCAAGTCCCTCAGCCTTTCCTCATAAGATCTTCCCTCCATACCAGGCAACATCCTGGTAAATCTCCGCTGCACCCTTTACAATGCTTCCACATCCTTCCTATAATGCAGTTGGATTTCTTGCCCCCCACCCCACCCCTCCGGCTCCTGAATTTAGCGGTGTTGGAATCGGAAAATGGAATATCCGCCTATTTCAGACATGGTGTTAATATATCCGGGGCTGGCAAACACTTGGAAGGAGGTTTCATGACAGGAGCCAACAATTGGGCCAAACGGAGCATTGGAGTGGGGGTGGGGGGGGGTGCTGTTCCAGAGCTTTGCTGGGGATAGGGGGTTATCGATTCTGATTCCACAGGGGGGGGGGAGGTGGGGGGTCAGTCACGTTGGAAGGGAACAATCGTCACGCGCCTGGCCCACAAGCAGAGCTGTAAAGAAATGTATCTCTTCCACGAAGCAGTCCTCGCCTCCCTTTAGCTGCCGGGAAGCCTGACCATCCCTGGTTGCCCCTGGCAAACACATTAAATCTGAGGAATGGAACATCATTATAATATTGAAATGACCAACTTGCCTCCGGGGAAGAGGTTGGTTGCCTGCTGGCACTCATCCCCTCTTTTAAAACTAGAGATGGGGACAGGGTTCGAAATGGTCCAATTTTTACAACTCACCCAAACCAAACCCATCTGCACTTTTTTGAGGGGTGGGGTGGGTTAAAATTCCTCCCTCAATGATAGCATCAAACACTGAGGAACTACAGCCTGAGGAAGATTACCAATTTAGTTGAAACCTAGGCAATTTTGTGCCTTTTGCTCAATCTCTCCCAGCAATTGGGTTAAGACTTTGTGAAATTTCACTAAAGACCCTTAAGCCGGCACAAAGGATTTATTTCTGTCATTCTGAGCTCAATTGGAATTCAGAATCCAGCGGTGAAAGGTCAGCCGACGAGCCCGTTTGCTGACACCACAAGTGAGGAAAATCCTTTTCACCCAGAGGGTGGCGGGAATCTGGGACTCGCTGCCTGAAAGGGTGGGAGAGGCGGGAACCCGCACAACATGTAAGAAGCATTTAGATCAGCACTTGAATGGGCAGCACGGCGGCGCAGTGGGTTAGCCCTGCAGCTTCACGACGCCGAGGTCCCAGGTTCGATCCCGGCTCTGGGTCACCGTCCGTGTGGAGTTTGCACATTCTCCCCGTGTCTGCGTGGGTTTCGCCCCCACAACCCAAAGATGTGCAGGGTCGGTGGATTGGCCACGCTAAATTGCCCCTTAATTGGAAAAATGAATTGGGTACTCTAAATTATTATTATTTGTAAAAAATCTGCATTTGAAAACTGCAGTCGGCAAGGCTACGGGCCAAGTGCTGGAAAATGGGATTCGAGCTGATAGGTGCTTGATGGCCAGCACAGGCATGACGGGCTGAAGGGCCTCTTTCTGTGCTGTGGAGGGCGGGCTTCTCCGTCCCGCCAGCCGGCCAATGGGGTTTCCCATTGTGGGCAGCCCCACGTAGTCGGGAAATCCCCGGGTGTGGGTGCGCTGCCGGCGTAACGGAGAAACCCTCCAGCGGAGAATCCAGCCCAATGACTTCACGACTATGACCACACCTCAATGCACTGTGATAAATACGGTTTGAACAGTTGGCAGGAAGCAAATCAAATCTTTGTGCTTTTGCTTGGTAATAAAACAAAAGACTTACCTTCACATCCCCTGCTTTCATCCTGGTCCCCTCCTTCCCGACAAAGATGTCATCAATATCCACCAAAATATATCTGTCCAGCGAGAGAGATAATCTCTTTCCTGTGAGGAAGGAGACGGCATCCACGAAGACAAGCTTGTGGAGCCAGAAGTTCATGTTATTCCCAAAGAGCACTCGCTGAATGCCATCGTGGAGCCCCAGGTCCTGGACCACCGTCGTGTGGAGCGCGGCGTCCACCTCCATGTGAGGGATATTCTCCGCCGATTTTGTTTTGGCAAGCAGCACAGGCTCGTACGTCGAGTGGTTGGACTGGAAAACCGTCCAGTCGTCGCCAGGCAGGAGGCCCTTCTCGATCTCCTTCGCTTTGGTGATGTAGAGAAGCGGTGACTTGGGGTTTATGCTGCAGTCTTTGAGCCCCAGGTTGGAATGGAGGAAGAGCGGGAACCCTTTCAGCTGGGCGCTGAGCAAACTATTTTCATTGGCCTTGAAGAAGCCAATTATCCCAACGCTGTACTCGATGCAGTATTTATCCAACAGTTCCCTATTCCAAGCATCCAAGTTCACATACTTTAAAATGTTCTCATATATAACGAGGATAAAGCGACCTCGGTCCTCGTCTGTCAAGGTGGGCATATCCCCCTTGCCAGGGGCGATTTCTGTGTGGTACTTAAAACGGCTGGACTCCAGAATCGCCACAATCTCCTGACCCAGCTGGGTGTACATGCTTTCAACAAAGACCAACACTACAGGGTCAGTCCGAGAAACATCCACAGGCTTCATGGGCCTTGTTGGGAATAGTCTTGACGGAGTGACACGGGAATCATCACAATCTGGACGCTGCGCCTCGCTGGAAGGCTCAGTATCCTGCTTAGTGCCGATGTACAGGTAATAGGCTGAAATAAACACAGTCAACATACAAAAGGCAAAAAGCAACAGAAGCACCCCCTGCAGTGTAAGCTGTCGAAACACCCGCCGCAACCTGCCCAGCAAACTCATGCTTTACTCCGTCCCCGCTCTGAGGTTTTAAAAACAGCGCGGTTGCTTTTGCCTCACGAAATTAAAAATCTTCCCTCTTGCCCTTTCTTGCGTTTCATGTCACCATCGCAAATCATTTATCGCCGCTCCAAGCCGGGGGCGCGAGGTTTCCTCGGGTTGCCACGGAGATGAGGTGTGTGTGCGCGCGCGCGCGCGCCCGCTCCCTCTGCTCCCTCAGGTCGAAGGTTCGGCTGTGCCCATCCTGCCCAAGGCTGGACCCTCTCGGCCGAGGGTGAACCACGAGAGGCGTCCCAAATCTCAACCATCGATGAGGCCGTTCACGGCTGAAGGAAAGGAAAACGCTCACCCTGAAATGGAGAGACAACAAACACCCAGTCACACAAAATATTCACAAGTTGGGGTTCCAGCATCCACATTTTAGCCGGATATTTTTGACAAATTTAAAGAACGCACGGAGGGGCGGCACAGTGGTTAGCACTGCTGCCTCACGGCGCTGAGGATCCGGGTTCGATCCCGGGTCACTGTCCGTGTGGAGTTTGCACATTCTCCCCGTGTTTGCGTGGGTCTCACACCCACAGCCCAAAGATGTGCAGGGCAGGTGGGTTGGCTGCGCTAAGTTTCCCCTTAATACGAAAAAATGAATTGTGTACTCTAAATTTATATTCAAAAAAAGAACACACCGGTTTATTTCTCTGTAGATACAATGCAAAAAAAAAAAACCAGATCAGGCATTTCTTGTTCGTAATGCTGAGGAAATGAAAATTCTCACTCTCCATTACTCCCGTTTCCCCGTGCCCTTTGCCAAGGTGCTAATTGTTTGCTAAAAGTAAATCACTGCGGATGCTGGGATCTGAAAGAAGGACAGAAAATGCTGGACGATCTCAGCAGGTCTGACAGCCTCTGCGGGGAGAGGAGGGAGCTGACGTTTCCAGTCTGGGTGACTCTTTGTCAAAGCTAATTGTCTGTGGTTTGATTCCACAGGTGCTGACAGCTGTGCAGTCAGCACCTCGTCCAGGTGCCAATGGGGGATATCGCAGCCACACTTGATCCCTGTCCACACAGTAACCCCCCCCCCACCCCACCGCCCAGGCGAAAACCAAATCTCATCATTATTATTGTTGGGCTGGACAGCGGAGTCAACAGGAACTGGACTTAGTTAATCGAGGAGTTAACTCATTTACCTTTGATTAACTACTTTTATTTTCAAATATACACGGTGTACAGGATAGCGAGCGCACTGTAATGTTTGTTAAATTAGGCCACTGTATTCAGCATCATCCTGTTCTTCCGCCCCACTTACTTCACTCCAAATGATCTGCCTGCACGACAGAATTAATCATCTGGGCTTTTCTTGTGGCTAACATATTTAGACCAGAGCGGAGCCACCTGCCAAACATGTTAAAAAATGTCTATTTATCAACTTGACCATGAGCAACATTTCAAATGATCCTGTGCATCATTTAGAGGCTTTTATGGGTTGTGTTGTGTTCCCCTGCGCCCCCCCCCCACTCACCCACCTAACACGCTCCCTCCCCCACCTAACACGGCCTCCCCCTACCCACCTAACACGGCCCCCCCCCCCAACCCAGGGATCAGTCTGAGGAACATTGAGCTGGATTCTCCGTTTCAGGGACTATGTCCCTACGTCGTCGTAAAAACTGTGGCCTTTCATGCCAGAAAAACTGGCAAGAAAAACTTTACGATAGCGACATTTAAGGAGCATCTTGACAAATACATGAATAGGATGGGAATAGAGGGATACGGACCCAGGAAGTGTAGAAGATTTTAGTTGAGACGGGCAGCATGGTCGGCACGGGCTTGGAGGGCCGAAGGGCCTGTTCCTGTGCTGTACTTTTCTTTGTTCTGTGTTTTTATATTCCCAGCCCTGCAGGGGGCGAGCAAGGACCCGGAGAAGATCTCGCAGCTTTAGCTGCAGATATGCGCCCCCGCACTTCTGGGTCAGAGGCCGGGCATGCGCACGGCGGACTCAGACCGCGAGTTGGACCTCGTAAATAGTGCCCCCGATCGGCTACGCACCCGACCTGGATCCACCCGCCCCAAAATAGCCCCACTGCCCTCCGAACGGTCCACCCCCAACCATGGCGGCCGCGGGCTGAGTTCATGGCGTCGGGACTTTGGCCGGTCGGGGGCGGAGGATAGCGGGTCGGGCCTCCGGCAATGGCCGCAGGTAGGGGATACGCGGCGCGGTGTACTTCCAGGGTACGTCGCTATTCGGGAGCCGGAGAATCGAGGAACCGGTGCCAGGCGCGATTTCGGCGTCGGGGTGCAGAGAACCCAGACCATTACTCTTCACAAATTTTACCTCGACAGCAGCTTTGGGGCGATATCATGGAACCCCTGTAGTGCAGAAGGAGGCCATTCGGCCCTTCGCGTCTGCACCGACCCTCCAAAAGAGCAGCCTTCGCAGGTCCCTCTAATCTGCACATTCCCGTGCAAACACCACTCAGCCAAGGCTGGAATTGAACCCGGGTCCCTGGCACGGTGAGGCAACAGTGCTGGCCACTGTGCCCCCGTGCAGGTGTCAGCAAAATCTGTGCAAGGATAGGAAGAGAGAAGTGCAAACAAATCCAAAAAGTTTTCAATGTGATTCGGGGAGCGGGCCACACACTTGCAAATGGCATTTTATCCAGATAAACATCCAGGCAACAGATAATATCTGTATTGCTTGCATACTGAGTTAGGTCACTGAAGGTCCATAACCAATGTAGAGAAACGGCAGCTAAAACTAACAAGGGCTGTGGTCATAAAGCCATTTAGTGCAAGAGTAAGGACAAGGTTTGACATTCGACAGGTTGCTGGTCAGCTGTGTTTGGACCAGTGTGTGCCTGCAATTTAATTCCCCTGACATACTGAGAGATGGAATGTCCTTGGTAATGGTGCAAAGGAGAACTAGAATTATTCCTAGCTTAAAGAACCTCAGCGACGCAGATGGCCTCAAGAAACGTGGTTTATGTCCTTCAGAACATTGTAGATTTAGAATTGATCTGATCGAGGGTCTATGAAATAACTGAAGGATGAGACTGCGTCCATATTGAGATATTTATCCTGTTTAATCGACTGGGGAGGCACAGGTTTAAAATGAGTGACGGTAAGAATAGGCTGAACACGGGGCAGTTCTTCACTTCACCAGAGAGTGACGGAGCCTGGTGAATGCATCCTCATTTGGCGCGGTGATCAAGTGCTGATTCAGAGGGATTTGGGCCTGTTCCTAGGCGCAAGGGTTGTAGACGGTTAAGGGTCCTCACAGGTAAATCTTGGCCCACGTCATCTCATGGGCTGGCCTTGATCGCCTGACAAGAGCAGCAAGGAAGGCTCCTCCAGGATTGCTGCGGGCCTCAGAGTGAAACAGACCCAAGGCCATCACTGAGCCATTCCGTTCAATAAAACCTCCTCCTGCAGAGATACTGAAATGAAGGGCAGCAGACAAACTGAAGCCAGCCCCCGTCGTCAATAGGCCCCAGTGCCGGGCGGGGGGGGACGGGGGACACACACACTTAACTGGCCAAACCAGCCTCTGACGGCAATTAGACAAGTCATTATTTTTGTTAAACGCACCAAATTCTGACTTAACAACTTGAATTCCAGCCTGGGGGAGGGGGGGGGGGGATTAATGAGAAATAATAACTTAAGACGACTTAAGACGTGTAACGAGCTGCAGCACTGTCAGTGGAATGATTAGAGGCTTCTGCAGATGACGTTAAGGAGTGTTAATTCCTACCCCATGAAGGCTGGTTAGGCCCAGCTCTGATATGATCGCCTCAGCTGACACAGTACATGCCGCAAATGGAAAATGCAGACTTCTCATCACGCGCTACCCCCCCCCCCCCCCCCCCCACCACCCCCCCCCCCCCCCTCCCCCGCCCACCCCCACCCAAGGATTATCAGTCTGTTGCATTTTAAGGGACATTACTGCTGGGGAAAGATCCTGGCTCTCCATCCCTGTGTTGTCGACGGAGGACCCCAATGCGCCTGAGATTTCACCGAGAATAAATCTTTTCACTCCATTCTCATGAGCTGCGAAGCAAAAGGAATAGAAAAGCGCCCTCCCGCCCACTCCCTCTGGACACCAACGTCTAATCCTTTGGCACAAATCCTGCAAATGCAGAAATATTCCCACAATTGATATTTTGCATAACCTGAAGCTGCCAGCCCTTGCATGCAAGATTAATTTTGCTGAGAGACGCCTGTGGTCGACGCTGCGAGTGGCGTGAATTTAAATATGTGGGATATTAATAAAGCTTTTGATTTGCTGCGCAGCTCTGTCTAAAAAAAAACCTCTCACAGTTACTCTGCGGAACTGATGCATTAAAAGCAAGTGGCCGAACCTTTTAACCTTGCACGCATCAGGACAAACTCAACTATGCCAAATTTCAAACCATCGCAACACTTTATACTGCAGGCGAAACGGCTACTGATTGGTTTGGAAGTCAACTCTGATTGGCTGAGGTGATGCCATGGAGAAAGCAATGAGGAGATATTGGCATACTGGACTCGAAACGCTCACTCTGTTTCTCTCTCCTCAGACGCTGCCAGACCTGCTGAGCTTGTCCAGCACTTTCTGTTTTTGATTCAGATTTCCAGCATCCGCAGTGTATTTTATTTTTGTTTTACTGTATAAATTTAAATTGTTTAAAATTTGGTACTCTTCTGTTTGCCCTGATGAGTGCAAGTTGAAAAGATTCAGCCACCTGCCTCTCACTTCAGCCATAGTCAAAATAAATGTTCTCAAACTCAATTCACTGGAAACAAGAAGCCTGTGGTGTTTGATGAGGATATGGGTTGTGGTAGAGCTTCATGTGGGTGAAGACACAGAACATGGCAGAGTTTTATTGGGATGTGAGTGTCAAGTGTAAGGGTCCCTCTTGCTTATTCCCTGTTTATTGCCTTATTTCCCATTTTTTTCATTTTTTCCGTTACATTTTTGATCCATGGATGATTTATGGACACGTGTCTTTAAGGCAACCTTTAATTCAAACAGAATGTTCCAGAAGGTTAGTGCTGATTTAAAATGGTGATTGCAGACAGATCAGCACCAGTGACAGAGATGGGCCGGCGTCAGTGATGACTTGGTTTGATTGATTGACTGGTGACCAATGAATTGGCGCCGAGGAGTGGCGTGAACCACTCCGGCTTCGGGCCGCCCAGAAGGTTCGGAATCCTCCGCAACTTCAGGGGCTAGGCCGGCACCGGCGGGCTTGGCGCCGCGCCAAACGGCGCAGAAGGGGCTTGGCGCCGGTCCTCCACTGCGAGTTGGCACATGCGCAGGAGCGCCAGCGTATGCTGGCGTCATCCCAGCGCATGCGCAGGGCGGTTCATCTCCGCACCGGCCATGGCGGAGGTCAACAGCAGTCGGTGCGGAGCGAAAGAGTGCCCTCACGGCACAGGCCCGCCTGCCGATCGGTGGGCCCCGATCGCTAGCCAGGCCACCGTGGGGGCACCTCCCGGGGCCAGATCCCCCCCCCCCCGACGGAGGACCCCGGAGGCCGCCCGCAGAATCAGTTCTCGCCAGTAAGTACCGGGTCTAATTTACGCTGGCGGGACCGGCCTAAAACGGGCGGCCGCTCGGCCTATCGCGGGCCGGAGAATCGCCGGGGGGGGGCCGCTGCCAGTGGCCGCGACCAGCGCGATTCCCGCCACCGCCAAAACCCCGGCGCTGGAGAATTCGGCAGCCGGCAAGGGCGGGATTCACGCCGCCCCTGGCGATTCTTCGGTCCGGCGGGGAAATCGGATAATCCCGCCCATGGTCTTTTCTGGAGTCACATGTAGGCCAGACCAGGTGAGGATCGCAGATTTCCCTCCTTAAAGAATATTAGTGAACGAGATGGGTTTTTACAACAAACAATCAACCACAGTTTCATGGTCACCTTTACTGAGACTAACTTTTCAATTCCAGATTTATTGAATTTAAATTGGGATTTGGACGTGTGTCTCTGAAGCAAATGCCTGAGCCTCTGGGGAACGGGTGGAGCGGCATTTTCACCTCTCCACCATCTCAAATGGACATTGCTAGGAATACAGGCAGCTCAGCCTGTGCTGAGAAATGCATTGAGGCAATGGGTCACAATTAGTTGTGGCGGAGCAGCGTCTGTCGCGGGTTAGACTCAGCTCTACAAGTTTAAGTTCTTCAATGGTTGACAGGCGGCTAGAAGTGGTGGCCAGGGCAGTGAGAAAACTCCCCAGAGACCTCAGGTAACAGGGCAAGCAACCACGCATCTCCTTAACCAATCACACTGAAGGGTCGTGAATAAGAAATAAACAGCGCAATGTTTGAGCAGGGAGCGTGAATGAGAATGGGTGAACTCAATGTCAAATCAGGTACAAAAATCAGGTGGAAAGTAACAAAAAGGACTGAATTTTCAGCCTGAGGGTGGGGTTCCGATATAAGGACCAGTTCTGGGTCTTGACGCTGCGCCGCTATTTTCAGAGTGATTAATTCAAAGGTCGGCGAGGGAGGTCAGCACGGTGGCGCAAGTGGTTAGCCCGGCTGCCTCATGGCGCCGAGGTCCCAGGTTCGATCCCGGCTCTGGGTCGCTGTCTGTGTGGAGTTTGCACATTCTCCCCGTGTTTGCGTGGGTTTCGCCCCCACAACCCAAAGATGTGCAGGGTAGGTGGATTGGCCATGCTAAATTGCCCCTTAATTGGAAAAATTGAATTGGATACTCTAAATTTAAAAAAAAACTATTAAAAAAAAGATAGAAGTACATAGAACATACAGTGCAGAAGGAGGCCATTCAGCCCATCGAGTCTGCACCGACCCACTTAAGCCTTGACTTCCACCCTATCCCCGTAACCCAATAACCCCTCCTAACCTTTTTGGTCACTAAGGGCAATTTATCATGGCCAATCCACCTAACCTGCACGTCTTTGGAAACCGGAGCACCCGGTGGAAACCCACGCAGACACCGCACAGACAATGACCCAGCAGGGAATCGAACCTGGGACCCTGGCACTGTGAAGCCACAGTGCTAACCACTATGCTACCGTGCTGCCCGGCAAGTTGGACTTGCTGTCCAACGGTCGGCGAGTTGGACTTGCTGTCCAATCAGGGTGAGCCAGGTGGGCTCCCTAGGCTTGTGGGCCAATGGGAGCCCCTCTGCGCATCCCCCTCCCCGCTGCTCCCCCCAGCACTCACAGGTTGGCAGCCTCGCTTGCTGAGGTGGAGTCCATTGATCTGAAGAGGAAGACGACCAGGTAAGTCTTTCGTGTTTCTAAAATGGCCATAGCTACTTGGCCACTATCATGGAGCATCAACATATGGCCTTTAAAAAAATCTCCAATAACAATTAATACCTGAAGGAATGAGACTCCACTTCATTTTCAGTGCCTGAGAGATTTATTTGCAGTAATTAACTCCTGGCCGATTACCAAAAGAATCCCTGAAGGTTATAAATCTCTCTTTGTTTGAATCTAGGCAAAGTAAACGTGCATCGATCATAAATGGCTTCAAGACAAGCTTCTTTCCTCACATCAGACCAGTGCTAACTCTCTGTGGCAAATTTAGTTTGTATCCACCGCACAAGTATAGCAATTTTACACATTCAATGCAGTGCAATGTTGCGGTGGATATCAAGATCCTGCATTTAGAAAGGTAACAGCACAGGAACACAAACTGGAAACTGGGAACTCGCGTTTAACTGTCTGAAGTTGCTGGACCATTTATGCATTAAACAGAACAGCGAGTGCATGAGGTTCATGGCGATATTGAGAGTCAGATCCTGTGCAATCACAGGGGGCATGATGCAGCTTTAGACCAACGCAACAGGTTGGGATAGTTACCAGATTCGGAAATTAGGCTGTGCTAATTTATGGACGATAATTAGTTAATTATAATGTTTAACTGACGGAAGATAACATATTGATGAGTTGAGCTCTCATCAAGCCAGCTGTTGTCGGCATCCGAACCTAGAGTGGTTTGACTTAGCCATTCCCTTTTACTCTGCAGAAGGTGACTGACAAGGGCAGCACGGTAGCATTGTGGATAGCACAATTGCTTCACAGCTCCAGGGTCCCAGGTTCGATTCCGGCTTGGGTCACTGTCTGTGCGGAGTCTGCACGTCCTCCCCGTGTGTGCGTGGGTTTCCTCCGGGTGCTCCGGTTTCCTCCCACAGTCCAAAGATGTGCGGGTTAGGTGGATTGGCCATGATAAATTGCCCTTAGTGTCCAAAATTGCCCTTAGTGTTGGGTGGGGTTACTGGGTTATGGGGATAGGGTGGAGGTGTGGACCTTGGGTAGGGTGCTCTTTCCAAGAGCCGGTGCAGACTTGATGGGCTGAATGGCCTCCTTCTGCACTGTAAATTCTATGATAATCTATGACAGCCTGGCAGAATAGCAACTGCCAACGTGCATTTTCTATTCCCCTTTCTCGGGATGACCAGTTAAGACAGGTATAAATTGGAAAACTGAGTAGGTCATTGGGATTATGTCAGTGTGATTCTAACAAATGGCAAAAATACGGCTTTCTGATCAGGAAGTTCTGGGGCGGGATTCTCCGTAGACCCAGATCCTTCTAATGTGGAAAAGCCAGTGGGCAAGTTGAGACGTTCAACAAGAGTTAGGAAGTCACCTGATCGATTACCCCGATGAACGTGGTTTTGAGATCCCTCGCTGTAACTCTCCTTGTCTGTATATAATTGTAAACAAGAGTATTTTTGTTTCTGTATTTCGGAGTTCTGTAAGGGAACTTAAGGGGGGAGGAATGTGGTAGCGTGGCCCCTTTAAGGGGCGATGCTTTGTGGGCCACGTAACGGGCCCCGAGCACAGACACACCAACCCAAACAGTACACACACACACACCAACCCAAACAGTACACACACACACACACAGACACACCAACCCAAACAGTACACACACACAATCAACCCAAACAGTACACACACACACACACGCAGACACACACAGAGACACACCAACCCAAACATTACACACACACAGACACCAACCCAAAGGGCATTCAAATGGTCATTGGATAGACATATGGACGTTAAGGGAATAGTGTAGATGGGATTTAGAGTGGTTTCACAGGTCGACGCAACATCGAGGGCTGAAGGGCCTGTACTGCGCTGTAATGTTCTATGTTCTATGGGGACAGGGCACGTGAATGTTAACCTATCAGGTGTTTAGGCGTGGATCTGGCTGTTGGGGTTCGGTCATAGTTAGCCCAGCAGTCGTGGGAACACGACCTGTGCAGTCGTTATACTGCCCTGTGTACATAGTTCTTCTTATTTCAATAAACCTCTGATGTGTTCCAACACGGCCTCGAAATCTAACAGTCACTGAGTGTATAATGGCCGCTACGTGTGTTCACATAACAGCCAAACATTGATTAGCTCATCTCACATGAAGCGTCTTCACAACCTCTGGGAGGTAATGATAAAACAAAACAGCTTTGTTATATTTCGGCTTTTTCCTTTTGATATCACTCGAACAAATCGTTATCTTACACGACGTGGACTGCAGAAGTTCAAGAAGGCAGCTCAATACCACCTTCTCAAGGGCAATTAGGGATGGGCAATGAAGGCTGGCCTGACCCACCTCCTTTGAACACTTCTAAACGAGCAGCCCAAAACATCGACATACAAATCCTCTGATAAATGGGAAAAACAGCTTCTGTAAACACATGAGCGAGCGTGCAATGGGAGCAAGTGCTTTGTACATCATATACAGCCAATTCCAATACTTCCTCAGCCATTTGAACCTCGGAATGGCAATTAGGACCAGCAGCAATTTATCTTGCAAAATGTCACAGCGAAGGTATTGTCACAGGCCTGCTGGGTATGTCTCATCTCCATGAAGAACAGCTCGTGACAGACAGATAGGGTTTAGTCCCTGAAGCATCATAAAATATTCTCAGTCTATAAATATTCCAAGTCCGCTCCAGTTAGCTTCATTAATTACTGGCAGCTCAAGACTCTGTTGGTGATACTTATGGAAGAGAGGTCCGCCAGCAACAGGGCTCGGTCCCTTCAACACAAAAGGCTCCCCAGCTACAGTTGGGGAAATAGTCACACAATCAACGCAGAAATATAGGCCGGGATTGCCCGTTGCGAGACCGCCCCGTTACCGCTAGGCAAGACTCCCGCCCAGGGGACACGAACCAGCATTCAACACCGTTTTAACTCTGCGGATTTATAGTGGGAAATATTCATTTGCCTAAAACCAAGTTGGAAGCACTGCTGGTGTCGGCTATGTTGGGGCTGGGGGACAGGCGACTTTCCAGGCTGCTATCTGCATGTTTCCTCAATGGTGTGAAAGAAGAAAGAGAAGGGGGGAGATTTTCCTCTCCCATTTTCAGAGGGGTGTGTTCGGCAGTCGAGCGGGAAGTCCCACGGGAGATCCCAAATGCGATATACCTTGACGGGACTTTCCGTTCCGACTGCTGCCAGCACCCCCCCCCAAATGATATAATGGGAATGCTGACACTGAACGTCAATTTGAATATATTTAAATGTAATTATTAAGTCTTTACACCTGATAGTTCCCCCCCCCCCCACCCACCTTAGATTGTCCATTTATGTCGGGATGGAAGGCACGCTGACGTGAATCATGATAGGACTCCCACAGCGTGCACCTAGCGAGAAGAATCCGCCAAGGAGTTCAGGCGAGTTCATGGCTCCTGGGGAGAGCGTCATGCCCAGGCACTGCACCCTGGCACTGCCCACTGGCATGGGGGGGGGGGGGGGGGGTCTCCACATGGGGGCTGTTCTGTGGGATGTCTGGGGTTGCTGTTTGGGGAGGAAGCAGGGTTTCGGTGTTTAATTTTTTGTAGTAGTAATAATAATAATCTTTATTATTGTCACAAGTAGGCTTACATTAACACTGCAATGAAGTAACTGTGAAAATCCCCTAGTCGCCACACTCCGGCGCCTGTTCGGGTACACGGAGGGAGAATTCAGAATGTCCAATTCACTAACAACCACGTCTTTCGGGACTTGTGGGAGGAAACCGGAGCACCTGGAGGAAACCCACGCAGACACCGGGAGATTGTGCAAACCTAAGAGGGCTAATTAGGCCTTAGTTTAACGTCTGATCCAATAGACGGCAGCTGCGGCAGTGCAGTGCACCCTCAGTGCTGCACTACAGTATTACTGAATTTCGATAAGCCCTGAAAGTGGGACTTGTGAACTTTGCTCTGTCCCTGGGGAATCGATATAGTCAGTGTGGCATTGCTCTGAAATGGCATTATGCAAACTAATTTTTACCCCTCAGACTTTATGTTCTCATCTCACATTAATCAAACCTCAGCGACTTGGAGGGATAACCTACCATGTAATGATCGGAGGTTTGATATCTAAACTGACGTTTCCAGTGCAGTACTGAGAGAGTGCAGCACTGTCAGAGGTGTCGTCTCTCAGATAAGATTTAAACCAAGTCCCCACCTGCCCTCTCGGGTGGACGTTAAGATCCCTGTAACTTTCAGGGAAGAGCAGGGGAGATCTCCCCTGTATCTGGTCAATCTTTATCCCTCAGCTCACCACACTTATACAGACGATTTAGCCATTGTCCCATTGCTTCCTCGGGACGTTCGTGTGCACTGGTTGGCTGTCCAGTCTCCGACGTTGCGGTTGCATCATTACAACCATGAGGACGGTTAAAGCAGAGACTTTGTCGGCAGAAATGCGCTTGAGGCCTCCCTGGATGCTATATAAATCCAAGTTCTTTTCGTAAATGTGGCTCCAAGCAATACAAACAACAATGTTCTGTCGCTGACCCATAAGATGAGACACGTCCCAGATCGGGAGTCAGCACATCACAGAGGAATTGCCCCATTGAGGAACCTGCTGCTTTGACCAGTTTAATGCTTGTTGCAGTTAGGCTTTTTCATTCTCAGTGATTTTTCTGTGCCAGATTTCTCCTATCCCCGTCTCTCCCGTTAGCTTTGGCTTCTTGTTGGGGTTCTGTTCCATCTCGATGGACTTGGAGGAAGATGCGGTCCAGCCAGACATTTTCTTTCCACCCCTCAGAAGGTGTGAGGGTGTGCCACAGATGCTCTCCCACAACCTAACTGGGGGTGAAGGAAGAACAATCAGATTCCACCCTCCCTCCGGTGCTGGGTCAACATTTACCCCTCAAGCGGCATCACTGGAGAAGATCACATGGCCATTATCACATTGCTGTTGGTGGGAGGAGGTGGGGTTAGTGGTATTATCACTGGGCTAGTAATGCAGAGACCCAGGTTCGAATCCCACCATGGCAAATGCTGAAATTTGAACTCAATAAAAATCTGGAATTTAAAGTCTAATGACGGCGATGAAACTATTGTCGGTTGTCGTAAAAACCCATCTGGTGCGCAAGTGTCTTTTATGGAAAGAAATCTGCCGTTCCTTGCCTGGTCTGGCCTAAATTTGACTCCAGATTCACAGAAATGTGGTCGACTCGTAAAAAGCACTCTGAAATGGCCGAACCACTCAGTTCAAGGGCAATTAGGGTGGGCCACAAACGCTGACCTCACCATCGGCGCGCACACCCCATGAATGAATCAAAACAAAAGCTTGCAGTGCACAAAATGGCCGCTACATTTCAACAGTAAAACAGTGACGACACTTCAGAAGTGCGCCTTGGCCGTGAGGCACTTTGGGATGTCCTGAGTGTCATGATATGTATATTGACTGGGGTGTAAAGGGTTAACAAGTTAATGATAATGATTCATACCACTAGAGGGAACCGCAGAACAGTCATATATATATGATGTGACTTGGGGATTCTGGGATTAGATTAAGAAGATTAGATAGTGAGAGGAATAGATAGTGAGGTGTGAGAGAGAGCAGTTGCTCCAGCGGCTGATCCGGCCGTGGAATGGGCGGCGGGGTTGGCGCGCATGCGCAGTGGGTCCGGCGCGAACCCGTGCATGCGCAGTCCCACCGGCGCGATGCGATTTCCGCGCATGCGCGGTGTCTCCCTTGTCCGCGTCGGCCCCGACACAACATGGCGCAGGAGTACAGGCGCCGTCGCGGAAGAAAGGAGGCCGGGAGACAGAGAGGCCGGCCTGCCGATCGGTGGGTCCCGATCGCAGGCCAGGCCACATCGGAGAACCCCCCCACCCCCCCACGCCGCCACCCAACCCTTCAACGCTGAGTCCCCGCCGGCCGCTTGGCTCGTCCCGGCCCGAGAATCGGCGGGCCAGCCGCGTAGAGCAGCCCGCGACCGGCGCCGCGCCAACCACGCTGGCGCCAATTCTCTGCCGTGCTCACGTTGGGGCGGCGTGGCATGATTCAGGCCGGTTGCAGGGATTCTCCGGCCCGGCCCCGGGCTGAGAGAATCCCGCCCATGATCTCCCTTCATAAAACCATGCTGCCTATCGTTAATAAATCCATTGGTTTCCAAATGTGAGTAAATCCTGTCCCTAAGAACCTTTTCCAATAATTTCCCTAGCACTGATAGAAGGCTCACCGGCCTACAATTTCCTGGATTATCCCTGCTACCCTTCTTGAACAAAGGAACAACATTGGCTAATCTCCAGTCTACTGTGACCTCACCTGTAGCCAATGAGGATACAAAGATTCCTGTTAAGACCCCAGCAATTTCCTCCCTCAGTATTCTGGGGTAGATCCCATCAGGCCCTGGGGACGTTTCTACCTTAATTTTTTTTTAAAATATTTTATTGGAGGTATTTTCAAATATATACAGAACAGAAGCAAACAACAACAATTAACCATGCACAATTGCCACGATTTCCCAATACTACCCCGGCCCAACCCCAACAGAACACAAAGAACCCCCCCTCCCCCCTGACATGTTACTGTCCCTTAAAGAAGTCAATGAACAGCCTCCACCTTGTGGGGAATCCCTCCTCCGACCCTCTTATGGCGGACTTGATTTTGATCCAGGTGGAGTAACTCTGCCAAGTCGCTCACCCAATGCCCCTGCTTTCGGTGGTTCCGGAACCCACCAGCACCACAAAATCCGCCTCCGGGCTATCAGGGAGACAAAGGCTGCCACGTCAACCTCTCTCCCCACCCTGCACGCCCGAATCCTCCGACACCCCAAACATCGCCACCTACAGGCTTGGCACCACCTCCACTCCCAAGATCATCAGAATTTTTAGTGCAGAAGGAGGCCTCTTCTGGGGCGTCCATGTAGAACTCCTGACCCTGGTACGTGACCCACATCCAGGCTGGGTACAGCACCCCAAACCCCACTCCGTCCTTGGACAGGACCGCTTTGACCCTGTTACACCCAGCCTGGCGCTTCGCCAGCTCCGCACGCAGATCCCAGTGGATCTGAATCACATTCTCTTCCCAGGTGCACTTCTTTGTCTCCTTCACCCACCACAGAATCTTTTCCTCGTCTAGATATCTGTGCAGTCGTACCACCATCACCCTCGGGTGCTCACCCGCCTTCAGCCTCCTCCTCAGCTGTCTGTGCGCCCGATCCACCTCGGGGGTGGGGGGGGGGGGATTGGTCGAAGACCCCCTCCCTCACCAGCTTCCCAAGCATGTTAGCTAGATACTTCATGGCCTGTGTTCCCTCAATGCCTTTGGGAAATACCCAATCCGGAGATTCCGCCTCCTCGACCGATTCTCCGAATCGTCCACTTTCTCCCTCAGCTTCCTTTGGGCCTCTTCCAGCAGCAGAATCCCCGCCTCCAACGAGGCCATCCGGTCCTCATGGTCCGCCACTGATTCTTCCACTTTTTGGAGCGACACACGATGTGCCTCCACTCTCTCGATGGCTGCCCGAATCGGATCAGCCACCTTAGCCAGGTCTTCTGAGGTCTCCTGCCTTTACTGCCGGAACTTGACCGTCAAAAACTCCACCAACTGCTCCGTGGACCACTGAGCGGGCAACAACATCACAGAGCTCTCTGCTAGCCTTCCTTCTATCGCATTCCTCGAAAGCTCCTGGTCTGACTGTTGCCCCTTTGCAGTCATACTCCTTGTTAGACAGGGCTGAAACAGGCCCACCTGAAAGGTGAATCCTTAGCTCGGTCTGTTCCTGCACTTTGTACCAGCAAAAACCCCCGTATACGGGTAACAAGGACCAAACAATTCCGCCTTAAGCAGGAGCCACAAAATGCGCGACAACTCACTCCACAGCCATCACCAGAAGTCCCTTAATGCTTTTTAAGACGCCGAACACCTCCTCCTTTTTGGCATCAACATGACCTAGAATTATCTACATACCTTTCCTAGACTCATCATCCACCAAGTCCTTCTCTTTGGTGAATACAGATGTAAAGTTAGCACCTCGCCCATTTCCTCTGTCCTTGAGTGGGCCAACCCTTTCCCTGGCTACCATCTTGCTCTTTATAGATGTATAAAATGCCTTGTGATTCTCCTGAATCCTGTGTGTCAAGGACTTTTCATGACTCGTTTTAGACCTCCTGACTTCTTACTTTCTCTATACTCTTCAAGGGTTCCGTCTGTTCTCCGCCTTCTACACATTAAGAATGCTTCATTTCTCTTTTTGGCGAGGCTCACAATGTTCCTCGTTATCCAAGGTTCCCGAAACTTGCCATACTTATCCTTCATTTTCACAGGAACATCCCGGTCCTGAATTCTAACAACTGACGTTTGAAAGACCCCCATATGTCAGATGTTGATTTACCCTCAAGCACCCCGCCCCCCCCCCCTCCCAAATCTAAATTCTTCAGTTCCTGCCTAATATTGTTGGAATTAGCCTTCCCCCAATTTAGCACCTCCACCCAAGACTACTCTCATCCTTATCCACGCGTACCTTAAAACTTACGGTATTTTGGTCACTGTTCCTGAAATGCTCCTCCACTGAAACTTCTACCAGCTGGCCGGGCTCATTCCCCAATGCCAGGTCCAGTACGGCCCCTTCCCGAGTTGGACATTTTGTTTCAAGTCCTCCTGGACGTTTCTTACAGACTCTGCCCCATCCAAGCCCCTAGCACTAAGTGAGTCCCAGTCAATATTGGGGAAGTTAAAATGACCCACCACAACAATCCTGTTACTTTATATCTTTCGAAAATCTGCCAACGTATCTGCTCCTCTATTTCCCACTGGCTGTTGGGAGGCCTGTAATAAACCGCCAACATTGTGACTGCGCCCTTCCTATCCCTGAGCTCTACTCATATTGCCTCGCTGCATTAACCTTCCGAGGTGTCCTTCCTCAGTACAGCTGTGATATTCTCCTTAACCAGTACTGCTACTCCCCCCTCCTTTTACACCCCCTCTATCCTGCCTGAAGCATCTAAATCCTCGAACATTTCGCTGCCAATCCTGTCCCTCCCTCAACCAAACCTCTGTAATAGCAACAACATCATAGTTCCAAATACTAATCCAAGCTCTAAGTTCATCTGCCTTACCTGTTATACTTCTTGCATTGAAACAAAAGCACTTCAGACCACCAGTCCCACTGTGTTCAGCAACCTCTCCCTGCCTGCTCTTCCTCTTAGTCTTACTGGCCTTATTCTCAAGTTATCCCTCAGTTACTTCACCTGCTGACCTACTGTTCTGGTTCCCACCCCGCTACCACAGTAGTTTAAACCCTCCCGAGCTAGCAAACCCCCCCCACCCCACCCCGGCCAGGATATTGGTTCCCGTCCAGTTTAGGTGCAACCTGTCCTTCTTGTACAGGTCCCACCTGGTCCGGAAGAGATCCCAATGATCGAGATAACTGTTACCCTCTCTCCTACACCAGACCAGAGAGTCGTGCAGACGCGGAACGTCAACTCTGTGCGGGATTTGACAGTCCTTCCCGGCGGCCGGATCTTCCAGCCCTGCCGAGAGCAACACCCTGCGGCGGAACGGGCGTGCCACGCAAAACGCCGGGTCATCAGCGGGACCTGCAGATCCCAAAGGCAACCAATAGAGAGGCGCCTCCGCCGCGAGAAGACACAGAAATGCTGAGTTTATCCAGCATTTTCTGTTTGTGTTTCAGATTTCCAGCAGTATAGTTAAAAAATGCTACACCTTTATTAAAGCTTTATATCCTAGGTAGCTTGGAGGGGGAAGGGGGGGGGGGGGGGGTGAAAGAAAATGAATGTCTCCTTTAAGCTCTGGCAGTGTGACAATGCATCACATGACGATACTCACCAAATCTATGCCAGTCTTGCCGACAACTTGGCATGAATGAATTCCTTTTTGGTCTCCATGACAGCACAGCGGCTACGTCACTTCTTTGCCAGCAGGCCAATGCGATGCTCTTATTTGGAGGTTTCGGAACAGCTGAAAAGAAGAGAGGAGAGATTAGCTTTCCCATTGAAAGAATCTCTCACTGAGCCACCAGCAAGAATCATGAGCGACTATCCAAACCAAGACCATTAACCCTTCCAGTTTCTCAACTGGAATTAAAATCACATTTTCTCTTCCACATGCACACAGACACACACACACACACACACACAGTCACCTCACATTTTGCACTTATGTATTGTTCAGTACAATCCAGTCACTGCCAAACTTTGTGTGAGTTTAAACAGGGCGTGCCTGTTCAGCTGCAGATCACATTCCCCTGGAACCCGGCCACGCGTTACTAGGTTTCTTCAATTCGCAGCTTGTCAGGCTGGGATTTAAACTCATGACCTGTGGACAACTGGTCCACGGTTCAAGAAGCCATTATGCTCCCAACAATTGCTGACATGGTGTCGTTTGAATTCTGCAGAGAAGAACATGAAAATGTCGGCGGAGCGATGGAATGCCCGGGTGGTGCGCCATAAACCACCTTCATTCAGGGCACAGCAGTCGCTTGCCCTGAATGAACGTGACCAATGTTCCCTCCGATTTCTGTACGCGGTACCTGCCTGCTCTGCTCCTGCGTGGTCCCTTTAAGGTCAGGCCACACATTCACCTATCTTAAAGGGAACATTGCTTTGCGTGTGTGTGTGTGGCCTGCTAGTTCCCAACTGCTGTGCAGCTGCGGGCCCATTCAGCTTAGAGAGGACATGATCGCTGATGGCGCTCAACATCCACCCTCTCCACCGGCAGCACGCTGTGGCTGCAGCGCGTCTGAACGACAGGATTCTCTGCTGCGGTTCCCCCGAGCCCACCCTGCGCACCCTGCGACCTCCACCACCGAGAAGGACGTGAACCGAAATATTATCGGACGCCATCGCCGCCGAGCCACGCACCAACATCATTGCTGGATCAATAAACTGGATTTTTACACACAAGGCCATTGCGCAAGGAGGTCCACCACCTTCACAGGCCAACCAGAGATGGGCACCGAATGTGCTCTTGCCGAGAGTACCCCCATCCCGAGAACAAAATAAAACACAAACAATGATAACATGCTCTTTGGAAATTTAAAGATTTGATCCTTAATATTAAGAACAAATATACAGCACAGGAACTGGCCCTTCGGCCCTCCAAGCCTGTACCGGTCATGATACCACCCTTAGCCAAAACCCTCAGCACTTCCTATTGCCGTATCGTCTATACCCATCCTATCCATGCGTTTGTTAAGATGCCTTTTGATTGGCGTCAATGTATCTGCTCCCACAACCTCCCTGGCAACGGGTTCCAGTCACTCACAATCCTCTGTGTAAATATCCTGCCCCGCACATCTCTAAATATTGCCCCATGAACTTTAAACCTATGCCCCCTGGTGACTGTCCCTTCTACCCTGGGAAAGAGTGCCTGCCCATCCATGCCCCTCATAATCTTGTAGATCTTTATCAGGTCACCTCTCAACCTCCTTCATTCTAATGAGAACAGTCTGAGTCTATTCAGCCTCTCCACATCGCTAACACCCTCCAGACCAGGCAGCGTTCTGGTAAACCTCTGCATCCTCTCCAAAGCCTCCACATCCTTCAGGTAGTGTGGCGACCAGAATTGTGTGCAATATTCCAAGTGCGGCCTTACCAAGGCTCTATACAACTGAGTTGAGAAGGGAGAAATACAAAAGGGTCCATAGGGGCAACTTTTTCACATCGAGGGTGGTGAGTGTCTGGAATGCGCAGCAGTAGAGGTGGGTACAATTTTGTCTTTTAAAAAGCATTTACGGGCAGCATGTACCGCAATGGGACTGCGGCGCTGAGGACCCGGGTTCGAATCACGGCCTTGGGTCACTGTCCGTGTGGAGGTTGCACATTCTCCCCATGTCTGCGTGGGTTTCACCCCCACAACCCAAAGACAATAATAATAATATTTTTATTGTCACAAGTAGGCTTACATTAACACTGCAATGAAGTTACTGTGAAAAGCCCCTAGTCACCACATTCCGGCGCCTGTTTGGGTACACTGAGGGAGAATTCAGGATTCTCAGCTGGGACGGAAATGGAACTCGCGCTGCTGGCCTTGTTCTGCATCACAAACCAGCTGTCTAGCCCATTGAGCTAAACCAGTCCCCATGGATTGGCCACACGAAGTTGCCCCTTAATTGGGAAAAAAATAATTGGGTACTTCAAATTTATGAAAAAAATAAAAAGCATTTCGACAGTTTTTTGGGTATATGGGTACAGAGGGAAATGGGCCAAATGCGGGCACTTGAGTTTAGCATGGTGGTTAAAAACTGGGCAGCATGGACAAGTTGGGCCGAAGGGCCTGTTTCCATGCTGTAAACCTCTATCTGGAAAGAGGCCTGAGGGACAAGACTGAACGTAGTGAATCTATCAGTTTTGTTGTGATGTTTGGTTGCCCCCGAGGTGCAAGTCTGATAGAGCTCCTGTCCCAATTGAAGAATTTGTGATTCTCAGTCTGCAGGTTTTGGCTCTATGCTGTAAGACTCTGGAACTAATACAGGTGTCCCCACAGCCTGAAACGAGAGACTGAGGAAATGTTGGCACTGTACACTGTCGCTCTTTCAACTAACCAACTGAAATAAAGGGAGAGTGAATGAGAGAATAAAGAAGGGAAAAAAAAGGACAGGAAAGATAGCTTGCATTGTTCGTTTTGTGTCACGAGGCCACCTCAAATTGGTTTACAACCATTTCGATATATTTCAATTGTAGTCACTGTTGGTAATGGGCAGCACGGTAGCACAAGTGGATAGCACTGTGGCTTCACAGAGCCAGGGTCCCAGGTTCGATTCCCTGCTGGGTCACTGTCTGTGCGGAGTCTGCACGTTCTCCCCGTGTCTGCGTGGGTTTCCTCCGGGTGCTCCGGTTTCTTCCCACAGTCTAAAGACGTGCTAAATTGCACGTAGTGTCCAAAAAGATTAGGAGGGGTTATTGGGTTATGGGGATAGGGTGGAAGTGAGGGCTTAATGTGGGTCGGTGCAGACTCGATGGGCCGAATGGCCTCCTTCTGCACTGTATGTATGTTCTATGTAATTGACGCACTGCAACACCCCACAAACAACAATGTGATCATTGTGCTTTTTGCTTTGTTGGTTGAGGGATCCAGGATGAGGGGGCGGGGGGGAAACCTCCTTAGTTCTCTTTCAAATGGTCAAGCTGAGGGGCCAGACAGGCCTCGGTTTAATGTCTCACCTGAAAGACAGCACTTTCAACAGTACAGCACTCCCTCAGCACTGCACTGGGAGTGGAGGCTTGGATGTAACCACAATGATGTGTTCCCAGCTTCATCCAGTTGGTAATACGATGGCATCCAAAGCCATTTAACATGGAGAAGAAGGAGCAGCTGCACAATGGGGAGTGTGCCTCATTGTGGCGGCCATGATGGTTCAGAAGGAAACTATGGAAGATTGAAACTCTTAGCGCTGCCTGGTTCTTAGGGAGACGTCTCGACCCTGGAAAACCTCTCACCGGAGAAGGAACTGAACTGAACACCCAAGGGCCACTGGAGCCACATCGGGAACAACTAAATAAAATCTGGCAGGCGAAAAACAGCTAACGGGTTTGAGTCAAAAAGACGACTTCCTTTCCGAAATAAAATGAAAACCGGTCATCACGTGACCCGGAGTGTAGCGCAGAAATGGGCCTGCGTGACCGGGGTCGGCAGGAGGAGGTTGCGATGCAGCTGGAAAGGAAACCCAAGGTGGGTGGATCCAGCTGAGAGGGATTTAGGGAAGCGCACCCTTCGGGGAAAAACCTATCTGTGGAATGCAAGCGGAGTTACGATGCTGTGAAATGGGAATTGGTAGCCAAGTCCTCGAAGAAAATAGCTAGATTTCTCCCTGAGGTATTTCAGGGTGTTGAAGGGTCTTGTGGCTGGAAATGGTGCTGCTTTGTTCAGTATATTGTGATCTATCTTTGTTGTGGCTGCTGTTTAACGTGCTAAATTTAGTTTATATGGACTGCAATTCGTTAATCCGTGTTTAATTTATGTTGATCTCGGTTTGATTGTTGAATTAAAAGTTATTAAAAAAAAGTGAAATGTTGTCCATTGTTTTTATTTTATTTTCGTTGGGGGTCGTTTGGTAATTGTTAAAAAATAGTTTCCTGGTCTCCATGGGGATTATGACAGTTATAAGACCACAGTGTCTACTGACAATGCAATGTGAGCCGCTAATGCCCGTCCAACTGCTGGAGATTGCAGCCTGCATCTCAGAGAGTGTCAGGACGGGAAAGGATGAGAAGAGGCAAAGATTGTCTAACATCCACAGCAACCTACAATTCACTAACATTACGGGGACCCTGAGACAGAGTTTAGAAATGCTCACCAACATGACTTCAGTAAACTATCCCAAAAGGAAAGGGTTTTACTTTAATACAAACAGAAAATGCTGGAAAAAACTCAGCAGGTCCTGCTGCACATTGGCAGTCGCGAAGGCCTCCCTGAACAGACGCCGGAATGTGGCGGCTAGGGGCTTTTCACAGTAACGTCATTGAAGCCTACTTGTGACAATAAGCGATTATTATATTATTTCATTGCCCCCTAGAAAGTTGGCAGCTGCAAATAAGCCCTGATGCACATTGCCCCTTACTGCTGCTGTCACACTATGTGGATATTGTAAAGGACATAAAGGGTTAATGTAATGTTAGTACTCTAGTCACTAGATGGTGCTATAGAGCAACCATATAAATATTGCATGCCTCCTGGACTGCTGGGAGAGAACGGAAGGGAGCCAAACTGAGTAGATGTGATATAGTTTAGCTGATAGCATAGTTTAGTATTGTAGAAGTGTAATTCCTCAGCAAATGTTTGAAACTAATTAGTGTAGTTAATAAATTAGCTTTGTTTGTTAAACACTGCTTGCTGTTCTCTGTCAACACTACAACCTTCACCATCCTGAAGAACATTACAAAGAACACAACATGGTACCAGGCGTGATTGCTAAAGGGTGTTAGTTAGGTTTAGTAAAGTTAAAAAGAGCGTCGGAAAAAAAACTTCCCGTGAATGAGCCTTGACTGGGCAGCATGTGGTGCAGTGGTTAGCACTGGGACTGCGGTGCTGAGGACCCGGGTTCGAATCATGGCCCTGGGTCACTGTCCATGTGGGTTTGCACATTCTCCCCATGTCTGCGTGGGTTTCACCCCCACACCCCAAAGATGTGCAGGTTAGGTGGATTGGCCACGCTAAATTGGCCCTTAATTGGTAAAACAATAATTGGGTACTCTAAAAAAATTTTTTAATGAGCCTTGATGCAGGTTGCCCCCTATAAAGATGGCAGCCACGAATGAGCTCTGACGCACTTTGCCCCCTATAAAGATGGTGGCTGTTGACCTGGGTCTTTTGTCAACATACAACTGCACATGCATGGCATTGGCAGCAACCCAGACTGCTATGACAGGGAACAAATTTGCCAGTGCAGCAAGAGGAAAGTATATGGTTTACGCTCCACACCCTTGACTACTACAATCTAACCACTCTGTCATTTCCTTATATGAATTAAAACAGGAACACAATCAAGACAGATGTTCTGTTTCTTTGCTGTATTTTGACTGAATGCTCCCTCCTCTTTTCATTGATTCATGAGTACAGACAGTCCTTCAGCATTTCATCCTCGTCACTATTCTTCTGTGAAAGTTGGTAGAATAGTTCTTAGTGGAGGATGGTACAGCTACAACAAAGATAGATCACCATGTACTGGGTAGCTCACTAGGCCAACACTCCAGTGCAGTACAGAGGGGGTGCCGAACTGTGTTTCTATGTTTCAGATGAAATATTGAACACAGGCCGCCTATTCCTGCTCTGGTGGACACAACAGATCCCCGGCACCATTTGGAAGAGGAGCAGAGGAGCTAGTCTGGTGAGCTGGCTCACATTTATCCCTCAATCAGTGTCAGAAAAACAGATTGTCTGGTCATTATCGCAGTGCTGTTGTTGGGATCTTGCTGTGCGTAGATTTTGCTGCTGCGTTTTCTACATTACGACAGTGACCACACTTCAAATGGAACGCCATTGGTTGCAAAGCACTATTCGGTAGTGCTGAAAGGCACCATGTAAATGCAATCCTTTATTTCTTGATCTCCAAGTTGGGTGCTGGACACAATATCAGTGTCGCAACTTACACAAAATTGGTTTTATTCAAATCAGGGCATACGTAACATCGTACAAACAATTGTTCAATAGTTTAGCACAGGGCTAAATCGCCGGCTTTGAAAGCAGACCAAGGCAGGCCAGCAGCACGTTTCAATTCCCGTACCAGCCTCCCCGAACAGGCGCCGGAATGTGGCAACTAGGGGCTTTTCACAGTAACTTCATTTGAAGCCTACTTGTGACAAGCGATTTTCATTTCATTTCATTTTCAAATGCAACCCCCCTAATTTGACAATTTTCCCTTTTTCTCCCCTAAACCGCCCCCCCATTCCCCCTCCCCTCTTTCCCCCTTTCCCTACCCGCTGGCAACAAACAAATCCGTAAACACAGAGAGAAGAATAGTCTCCATCTTGCCTAGAAGCCCCATCCGAGCCTCGATGGGCAAACTTCATCTTCTCCAGTTTAAGGAATTCCGCAACATCCCCCCCCCGCCCCCCACCACGCCGTCACCTTCGGTGGTTTCTCCAACTTCCTTTCCAATAACATTCGCCTCTGGGCGATCAATGTGGCGAAGGCCATCATATCGGCCCCCCTTCCCCTTCATCAGCCCCAGCACTTCCGACACCCCGAAAATCGTCCCCAAGGGGACCCGGTCACATCTCCACCCCCACAATGTTTGCTAGTGTCTCATGGACTGAGCCCCAAATCCCGATTAACCGCGGACGTGACTAGGACATGTGGACGCGGATAGCTGGTACACCTCTCACACCTCTCCTCCACCCCTGTCAAGACCCCACTCATTCGCGCCCGTGTCATTTGGGCCCCATGCACCACCTTGAACTCTATCAAGCTCATCCCAGCACATGAAGATGACCCAGCGCTGACCCAGTGTTGCGACTTTTTAACCTGGTTGAGGTTAGCCAAGTTGGCACGGGTTGAGAACCAAATTGGAGTAACCACACTGGGTGCCATCCTTAGCCGAGAAGCTATAATGGCTGAATGTCAAATCCACTTTACAACAAGGTCCATTTATTTCCAGTGACTCTACTACTTTCAGACTGCAAAACGTTATTTCCCCTTGACTCAGCACACTGCATTCAAGTGAGAGGGGTGGCTGGGCGGGTGAACCATATTTACTGCTGTCAGGGCTGTGCTTGGCCGATCTGTATTCCCGGCTGACGGCACAGAATGGAAAAAAAAACGTTGAGGAATGATCTCGGCCAAAAGAAAAACTTGAGAGGAAATGGCTGATTTGAACAAGAATGTACAGAAAACCCTGTCCTCAAGCTAACACTTACAAATCAGATCGTTTACAGTTGAACAACGGGGAATTCTTAAAAGTGCAAACAGTCTCTGCTCAGCATCAATGGGGCCAGGATTTATTTATTGCTCCGACAACTGACAGAAAGCAAATGTCAACCACGCAACCAGAAAGATTGGATTAACCTGGCGGTTAAAGGCTGTGCGGAGAAGGAGCAAACGGATGACGCAAGGGAAACTGAAGATTTAACCTTTCCTCCATCTGCACATACCCCCAGCACTTATCGAGTGGGCTGATCATCTGAAATGCGCAGGATAAACTCTCCAACTCCTCCATTTCACTGTCTACGCAGAGTCTGCACGTTCTCCCCGTGTCTGCGTGGCTTTCCTCCGGGTGCTCCGGTTTCCTCCCATTAGTCCCGGAAGACGTGCTGCTAGGTGAACTGGGCACTCGGAATTCTCCATCAGTAATAATAATAATAATGATAACCACTTATTGTCACAAGTAGGCTTCAATGAAGTTACTGTGAAAAGCCCCTAGTCGCCACATTCCGGCGCCTGTTCGGGGAGGCTGGTACGGGAATTGTACCCACACTGCAGGCCTTGTTCTGCATTACAAGCCACCTGTCTTAGCCCACTGTGTGTACCCGAACAAGCGCCGGAGTGTGGCAACTAGGGACTTTTCACAGTAACTTCATTGCAGTGTTAATGTAATCCTACTTGTGACAATAATAAAGATTATAATAATAATAATCCAACAGCAAACGGACTGGGAGCTTGAGGAGTTATCTAATCAAGCTCACAGTCCGTTTGCTGTTGGATTCATTTTCATTAACAGCAAAAGTCACATTTTCCTTCTAGAATCTCCAACATTCACCAGCTGACCAGAGCACTCGTTCAACAGGAACGAAGGACTTGCATTTATATAGTGCTTTTCCCATCCTCGGGATGTTTCTCAGTACGTTACAGCCAAGGAAGTGCTTCTGAAGCCTCGTTACTATTCTCTTCCCTTTATTCCTTCATGGAATGAGGGTGGGATTGGCCAACGTTTGCCTACGATCCCTTGAATTGAATGGTCTGCTGGGCCATTTCAGAGACCACTTAACAGTCAACCACATTGCTGTGGGTCTGGACTCACATGTAGGCCAGACAGGGGTAAGGATGACAGATTTCCTTTCCTAAAGGACTATAGTGAACCAGATGGGTTTTTGCGACTATCGATGATAGTTTCATGGTCACCATTACTGAGACTAGCTTTTATATTCCAGGTTTTATTAATTGGATTTAAATTCCACCAGCTGCCGTGGTGGGATTCGAACCTGTGTCCCTGGAGCATCTGCCTTGGCCTCTCGATTACTAGTCCAGCGATAAACAAACTGTTGCAATGTAGGGAATGCGGCAGTCAGGTTGTGCACACAGCAAGCTCACACGAACAGCAATGGGATAATGAGCAGATAATCTGTTTCCATCATGTTGGCTGAGGGGTGAATGTTGGCCCAGGACATTGGGGAGGACTCTCCTGCTCTTCTTCGAAAATAGCGGCCACGCAATCTTTTACATCCACCTAAGCAGCTCGATGGGGCCTCGGTTTAAGGCCTCATTCGAAAAATAGGACCTTTAACAGGGCTGTATCCACTCAGTGCTGAATTAAGAGTGTTAGCTTCGATTCTTGTGCTCCAGCCCTGCGGTGCAATTTGGTGGCCACTCCCGCCGGCGGGATTTTCCAGTCCTGCCGAACTTAATGGGCTCTTCAGCGGCTCACTGCATTTTACGGCCCCACTCCCACCACAACAACCCTGTAAATATCCATCCCTGAGTGGGGCATGAACCTGAAACCGGCCCGGAATGCTGAAGCAGTCGCAACAATCTTCAGCCAGAAGTGCCGAGTGGGTGATCCATCTCGGTCTCCTCCGGGGGTCCCCAGCATCACAGATGTCAGTCTTCAGCCAATTCGATTCACTCCACGTGATATCAAGAAATGGCTGAAGTCACTGGACACTGCTAAGACTATGGGCCCTGACAATATTCCGACAATCGTAGTGGAGACTTGTGCTCCAGAACTTGCCGCACCCCTAGCCAAGCTGTTCCAGTACATCTACTACACTGGCATCTACCCGGCAATGTGGAAAATTGCCCAGGCGTGTCCTGTACACAATAAACAGGACAAATCCAACCCAGCTAATTACCGCCCTCCATCATTAGCAAAGTGATGGAAGGAGTCATCAACAGTGCTATCAAGCGGCACTTACCCGGCAGTAACCTGCACATGGAAGCTCAGTTTGGGTTCCGCCGGGGTCACTCAGCTCCTGACCTCATTATAGCTTTGGTTCAAACATGGACAAAAGAGCTGAATGTCAGAGGTGAGGTGAGAGTGACTGTCCTTGACATCGAGGCAGCATTCAACCGAGTGTGGCATCAAGGAGTCCTAGAAAAACTGGAGTCAATGGGAATCAGGGGGAAAACTCTCCGCTGGTTGGAGTCATACCTGGCACAAAGGAAGATAGTTATGGTGATTCGAGGTCAATCATTTCAGCTCCAGGACACCACAATGACTGCACAAGGTCCAGCACCATTTGCGACTCCTCAGATAATGAAGCAGTCCTTATCCAAATACAGCAAGGCCTGGACAATATCTCGGCGTGGGTGACAAGCAGCAAGTTACATTCGCCCCACACAAGCAATGACCATCTCCTACAAGAGAGGATCTGGCCATTGCCCCATGTCATTCAATGGCATTACCATCGCTGAATTCCTCACAGTCAACATCCTGGGGGCTACCATTAATCAGAAACTGAACTAGACTAGCCAAATTAATATTGTGGCCACCAGGGCAAGTCAAAGACAAGGAATCCTATGGCAAGTAACTCACCTCCTGACCCCCAAGCCTGTCCACCATCGACAAGGCACAAGTCAGGAGTGTGATGGAATACTCTCCACTTGCCTGGATGAATACAGCTCCAACAACACTCAAAAAGCTCGACACCATCCAGGACAAAGCAGCCAACTTGATAGCTCCCCCTTCCACAAACATTCAAACCTTCCACCACTGACGCACAGTGGCAACCATGTGGGCCATCTACAAGATACATTGCAGTAACTCACCAAGGTTCCTTAGGCAGCACCTTCCAAACCCACAACCTCTACCATGTAGATGAACAAGAACATCAGATACCTGGGAACCCCACCACCTGAAGGTTCCCCTCCAGGTCACTCACCATCCTGACTTGGAAATATAGCGTCATTCCTTGACTGTCGCTGGGGCTAAATCCTGGGACAGGGCAGAGACTCAAATAGGCAGTGTACCTACTGGACAGGATGTCACAACAGAATCTGCTGGAGAGAACTACTCAGGAGAGTCCAGGGCATCACAAAGCAGTGCTAGTGTTAGCTCCGTACAGAGCTCCAAGGCCTCTGGTTATCAACCTACAAAGAAGAAACTTAACTCAGGAACAAATCAATATAAAGATGATTTCTTGAGGTATGGTTTTGCCAATTGTGCCAATGTGAAGCCCATGCGTGTTGTAGGAAGGGAAGTACTGGTAAATGAGAGAAGTTTCAGATTTTGAAAGAGAAGTGGTGGATGAAAAATTCCTTTTGAGGTTCAGACCCCAGAGTCACTTAATAACTTAAGAGCTGACTCCAAACTAAAAGACCATGCTGTAGCTGACCTGTGATAGCACATTAAAAACATGCCAAACGCCCATGAGGCTGTCAGCATTCTGGTGTAGCTTCTCCCAGGAGAATCCAGTGCTGAGTAACAGATGCGTTCCGTTGCTATTGCCTTTCCCAACGACCTACATATGCAAAATTGGGGTTTCCATTTTCATAAAGGTGAAGACTTTATGAAAGCACAGTTCAAAGGAGCTGGTTGAACTCTGCACCTGATGTGAGTATTGTCCTCTCCTCCTTTGAACCTGATTCAAGTGAGATCGTGAGGACCAAACAGTCGTTCCTTTCACATTACAGGTAAGCGATGGTGGCATGGACCGCGCAGGTCGGCTGGTGTGGGTCGCATAGATCAGCCAGGGTGGGTCACGAAAGTCGGCCGGTTGGCAAAAGTCGATTCCAGGAACAAAAGTTTGATAAACACTGTTTTATAAGACCCTAGTTCAGAGTCAGCTGTACTGCATCCAGTTCTGGGAACTTCACTTTCGGAAAGATGTGAAGGCATACAAACATGTGAATTAGGAGCAGGGATAGGCCACTCGGCCCCTCGAGCCTGCTCCGCCATTCAATAAGATCATGGCTGATCGGATTGTAACCTCAACCCCGCATTCCCGCCAACTCCGATAATCTTTCACCCCTTGTTCATCAAGAATCTATCTCGCTCTGCCTTAAAAATATTCAGACACTGCTTCCACTGTCTTTGAGGACGAGAGTTCCAGAGAGTCACAACCCTCTGAGAGAAAACATTCCTCCTCATCTCTGCCTGAATGGGTGACTCCTTATTTTTAAATAGTGACTCACGGGACTAGATTCTGCCACAAGGGGAAACACCCTCTCCACGTCCACCCTGGCGGTACCCCTCAGGATCTCCACGTCTACCCTGGTGGTACCCCTCAGGATCTCCACGTCTACCCTGGTGGTACCACTCAGGATCTCCACGTCTACCCTGGTGGTACCCCTCAGGATCTCCACATCCACCCTGGCGGTACCCCTCAGGATCTCCACGTCCACCCTGGCGGTACCCCTCAGGATCTCCACGTCCACCCTGGCGGTACCCCTCAGGATCTCCACGTCCACCCTGGCGGTACCCCTCAGGATCTCCACGTCCACCCTGGCGGTACCCCTCAGGATCTCCACGTCCACCCTGGTGGTACCCCTCAGGATCTCATGTTTCCAGGCAGCACGGTGGCCCAGTGGGTTAGCCCTGCTGCCTCACGGCGCCGAGGTCCCAGGTCCGACCCCGGCTCTGGGTCACTGTCCGTGTGGAGTTTGCACATTCTCCCCGTGTCTGCGTGGGTTTTGCCCCCGCAACCCAAAAGATGTGCAGGGTAGGTGGATTGGCCACACTAATTTGCCCCTTAATTGGAAAAAATGAATTGGGTACTCTAAATTTATAAAAATAAAATAAAAAAAGGATCTCATATGTTTCAATCAAGTCGCCTCTTACTCTTCTAAACCCCAGCAGATATAAGCCTACCCTGTCCAACCTTCCCTCATAAGACAACCCGCCCAATCCAGATATTAGCTCAATAAACCTTCTCCGAATACATTGGAGAGAGTGCAGAAAGATTCATGAGAATGGTTCCAGGGATGAGGAGCTTCAATTATGAAGACAGATTGGAGAAGTTAGGACTGTTAGCCTTGGAGGAGGGAAGGCTGCACGGAGATTCCATAGAAGTGTTCAAAATCGTGAGGGGTCTGGACAGAATAGATGTGGAAAACTGTTCCCATTGGTGGAAGGGTCAAGAACGAGACGGCACAAATTTAAATCAACTGGTTAAAAAAAAAAGGGGAAAGCGACTTGAGGAAAGTCATCACACCCAACCAGCCGTTATGGTCTGGAAGACACCGCCTGAGAGTGTGGTGGAGGCTGGTTCAATCGGAGCATTAGAAAGGTTTGGTTATCCGAAAAGGAAGAGTGTGCAAGGTCACTGAGAGACTTTAGGGGAACAGTACTAAGTGAATTGCTCATTCGGAGAGCTGGTGCAAAGACGATGGGCCGAATGTCCTCCCTTCTGCCCTGTAACAGTTCTGTGACTTTGTGGAAAAAGAATCTGTTTGAAGATATTTGATGTTACAACAGCTTACAGGCCGACTAATCAGCCCCGACAGGCGTCATTTTTTAAACAGATCAAGAACAAAATTGTAACGGGATGGAAGAAATGCATCTGAATTCATTCACACAATGTCCTGGCACACGGAAAATCCTTTATATCAATAAGATTCATTCTGACCTTTCACCTACCTGGTCCCACAATTATTAGACACGGAACCGGAGTGATTTCTTGGGCTGTCCAAGCCGCAAGATGTCACGGCAGGAAATTGAAAAGCTTTCCCACATCTTGCGCGTAAGGTAAGATTGTCCATCTGATCAAATGTCATTTTAGAAAATTAGTTACGGAATGTGGGCATTGCTGCCTCAGCCAGCATTTATTGCCCATCCCCTAACTGCCCCTGGAGAAGGCGGTGGTGAGCTGCCTTCTTGAGCCGCGGCAGTCCATGTGGTGTAGGTACACCCACAGTGCTGTTAGGGAGGGGGTTCCGGGACTTTTGACCCACGACAGCGAAGGAACGGCCGATATATTTCCAAGTCGAGGTGCTGAGCAGCTTGGAGGGGAGCTTCCAGATGGTGGGGTTCCTGTTGCTCACGTTATTCTGGAGTCTAGATGGTCGCGGTTATGACCTTGGGAGGTGCTGCCTGAGGAGCCTTGGTGAGTTCCCAACCACAACGTTCTCTCCACAGATGTTGGCCGGTCTCTGCTGACTATTTCCGACGCTTCCAGTCCTCGTTTCAGATCTCCGCCCACCCGTGCTGCACACTCTAGCTAGTTTAGAAATCAGTGAAAACAGAGGATTCAATCCCAATGATTGAGCGACACTCCTGCGCAATTCAATGACATTTCTACTGCCAACACCAGCTTGTTCCTCCTCCAAACCAGAATTGCCAATTTGCTGCTAATTAGTATCACATTCTAGAGAGTCACGTGGAGGTAGCTGAGCAGTGCTGACGGCATCGAGAGAGAGCTCAATTAGACTACCCTAGGTTGTGCAGCAAAATACCATTTCACAGTCAGACTGGATTCACAATCAGGCAGAAAACGGTACTTTGATCCACTGCCCAAGACCCTCTGCGTCAACAGCGACCGGCGGCTTGGGGCAGCTTCAATGGGAAACCCCATCGACAGCGGTGGGAGCGGAGATTCCTGCTGCCTCCGGATGCCAGGAAACACGTGGCTGGGAGGCAGGATCGTCCCGCCCAATAACACAAAATAGAAAACATATCCACATTTATTTCCACCCTTTCGCCAATTATGCAGCAAGTAAACTGAGTCCTTCTGTGTTAAGTTATAAACTGCCTCATTGACTATGTTTGTTACGCAGGCTACAGGAGAGTCATAATATGTTAAAAAGTGGCAGGAATCTTTTTATTCTTTCACGAGATGTCAGCATCGCGGGTTAGGCCGGAATTTATTGTCCATCCCCGATTGCCCTGGAGAATGTGGTGGGGAGCCGCCTTCATGAGCCGCTGCAGTCCATGTGGTGTAGGTACACCCACAGTGCTGTTAGGGAGGGAGTTCCAGGAGAGTGACCCAGTGATCCAGCCACCTACAATCATCTAAAAGTCTGATGTTACCCCCGCCAGTCCTCTCATCACAGGCCGATGCAGAAAACAAGGTCTGGGCGGATCTTTGGCTGAGGTCAGCTGCGGGTCCGACTTTTAGCTGATTTTGGGGCCGCAGTCAGAAGGTTTCAGACACCAATCGTTTTGTGCTTGGGAGACGAAGGTGACTCCAGCCGAATGACACCCCAATAGGTGGGTCCGACTCTCTCCACGGACCCTCTGACGTGAGAAGGGTTCTTCGCCAGGACAAAGAACAAAGAACAAAGAAAAGTACAGCACAGGAACAGGCCCTTCGGCCCTCCAAGCCCGTGCCGACCATGCTGCCCGACTAAACTACAATCTTCTACACTTCCTGGGTCCATATCCCTCGATTCCCATCCTATTCATGTATTTGTCAAGATGCCCCTTAAACGTCACTATCGTCCCTGCTTCCACCATCTCCTCCGGCAGCGAGTTCCAGGCACCCACTACCCTCTGAGTAAAAAACTTGCCTCGTACATCTACTCTAAACCTTGCCCCTCGCACCTTAAACCTATGCCCCCTAGTAATTGACCCCTCTACCCCGGGGAAAAGGCCTCTGACTATCCACTCTGTCTATGCCCCTCATAATTTTGTAGACCTCTATCAGGTCGCCCCTCAACCTCCGTCGTTCCAGTGAGAACAAACCAAGTTTATTCAACCTCTCCTCAAAGCCAGGGGAGGGGGGGAAAGGGGGGCGGGGAGGGAGGGGGAAAGGGGGCGGGGAGGGAGGGGGAAAGGGGGGCGGGGAGGGAGGGGGAAAGGGGGGCGGGGAGGGAGGGGGAAAGGGGGGCGGGGAGGAGGGGGAAAGGGGGGCGGGGAGGGAGGGGGAAAGGGGGGCGGGGAGGGAGGGGGAAAGGGGGGGTGGGGAGGGAGGGGGGAAAGGGGGGCGGGGAGGGGGGGAAAGGGGGGTGGGGGGGGAAAGGGGGGCGGGGAGGGGGGAAAGGGGGGCGGGGAGGGGGGAAAGGGGGCGGGGAGGGGGGAAAGGGGGCGGGGAGGGGGGAAAGGGGGCGGGGAGGGGGGAAAGGGGGCGGGGAGGGGGGAAAGGGGGCGGGGAGGGGGGAAAGGGGGCGGGGAGTGGGGACTGGGGGAAAGGGGGGCGGGGAAGGGGGAAAGGGGGACGGGGAGGGGGGGAAGGGGGGCGGGGAGGGGGGGGAAGGGGGGCGGGGAGGGGGGGGAAGGGGGGCGGGGAGGGGGGGGAAGGGGGGCGGGGAGGGGGGGGAAGGGGGGCGGGGAGGGGGGAAAGGGGGGCGGGGAGGGGGGAAAGGGGGGCGGGGAGGGGGGAAAGGGGGGCGGGGGAGGGGGGGAAAGGGGGGCGGGGAGGGGGGAAAGGGGGGCGGGGAGGGGGGAAAGGGGGGCGGGGAGGGGGGGAAAGAGGGGCGGGGAGGGGGGAAAGAGGGGCGGGGAGGGGGGGGAAAGAGGGGCGGGGAGGGGGGGAAAGAGGGGAGGGGAGGGGGGAAAGAGGGGCGGGGAGGGGGGGAAAGAGGGGCGGGGAGGGGGGAAAGAGGGGCGGGGAGGGGGGAAAGAGGGGCAGGGAGAGGGGAGGGGGTGAGGGGGAAGGGGGGCGGTGGGGAGGAGGGGAGGAGGGGGCGGGGAGGATGGGGTAGGGGAGGAGGGGCCGGGGAGGATGGGGTAGGGGAGGAGGGGGCGGGGAGGGGGGGAAGGGGGTGGTGAGGGCGGTAGGGGGAAGGGGGGCGGGGAGTAGGGGGAGGGGGAGGAGGGGAGTAGGGGGAGGAGGGGAGGGGAGGGGGAGGAGGGCGGGGAGGAGGGGAGGAGGGTGGTGGGGAGGAGGGTGGGGGGGAGGAGGAGGGGGAGGCGGGGAGGGGCGGGGGGCGGGGAGGGGCGGGGAGGGGTGGGGGGAGGGGGCGGGGAGGGGCGGGGGGAGGGACGGGGGGAGGGGCGGGGGAGGGGGTGGGGGGGCGGGGAGGGGGGGTTAGGGATTGGGGGAGGGGATTGGGGGAGGGGGAGGGGATTGGGGGAGGGCATTGGGGGAGGGGGGTGGGGATGGATTGGGGAGGGGGAGGGGATGGATGGGGGAGGGGATGGATGGGGGAGGGGATGGATGGGGGAGGGGGGAGGGGATGGATGGGGGAGGGGATGGATGGGGGAGGGGGGAGGGGATGGATGGGGGAGGGGGGCGGGGATGGATGGGGGAGGGGGGAGGGGATGGATGGGGGAGGGGGGAGGGGATGGACGGGGGAGGGGATGGATGGGGGAGGGGATGGATGGGGAGGGGGAGGGGATGGATGGGGGAGGGGATGGATGGGGGAGGGGATGAAGGGGGGAGGGGATGGATGGGGGAGGGGGGAGGGGATGGATGGGGGAGGGGGGAGGGGATGGATGGGGAGGGGGGAGGGGATGGATGGGGGAGGGGGGAGGGGATGGATGCGGGAGGGGGAGGGGATGGATTGGGGGAGGGGGGAGGGGATGGGGGGGAGGGGATGGATTGGGGGAGGGGGAGGGGATGGATTGGGGGAGGGGGGAGGGGATGGATTGGGGGAGGGGGGAGGAGATGGATTGGGGGAGGGGGAGGAGATGGATTGGGGGAGGGGGGAGGAGATGGATTGGGGGAGGGGGGAGGAGAAGGATTGGGGGGGGGGAGGAGATGGATTGGGGGAGGGGGGAGGAGATGGATTGGGGGAGGGGGGAGGAGATGGATTGGGGGAGGGGGGAGGAGATGGATTGGGGGAAGGGGGAGGAGATGGATTGGGGGAGGGGGGGAGGAGATGGATTGGGGGAGGGGGGAAGGAGATGGATTGGGGGAGGGGGGAGGAGATGGATTGGGGGAGGGGGGGAGGAGATGGATTGGGGGAGGGGGGGAGGGGATGGATTGGGGGGGGGAGGGGATGGATTGGGAGGGGGGAGGGGATGGATTGGGAGGGGGGAGGGGATGGATTGGGAGGGGGGAGGGGATGGATTGGGGGAGGGGATGGATTGGGGGAGGGGATGGATTGGGGGAGGGGGGAGGGGATGGATTGGGGGAGGGGGGAGGAGATGGATTGGGGGAGGGGGGAGGAGATGGATTGGGGGAGGGGGGAGGAGATGGATTGGGGGAGGGGGAGGAGATGGATTGGGGGAGGGGGAGGAGATGGATTGGGGGAGGGGGGAGGAGATGGATTGGGGGAGGGGAAGGAGATGGATTGGGGGAGGGGAAGGAGATGGATTGGGGGAGGGGGAGGAGATGGATTGGGGGAGTGGGGAGGAGATGGATTGGGGGAGGGGGGAGGAGATGGATTGGGGGAGGAGATGGATTGGGGGAGGGGGGAGGAGATGGATTGGGGGGGGGAGGAGATGGATTGGGGGAGGGGGAGGAGATGGATTGGGGGGAGGGGGAGGAGATGGATTGGGAGAGGGGAGGAGATGGATTGGGGGAAGGGGGAGGAGATGGTTGGGGGGGAGGGGGGAGGAGTGGATTGGGGGAGGGGGAGGAGATGGATTGGGGGAGGGGATGGATTGGGAGGGGATGGATTGGGGTGGGGGAGGGGGATGGATTGGGAGGGGGGAGGGGATGGATTGGGAGGGGGGAGGGGATGGATTGGGAGGGGGGAGGGGATGGATTGGGAGGGGGGTGGGGATGGATTGGGAGGGGGGAGGGGATGGATTGGGGGAGGGGATGGATTGGGGGAGGGGATGGATTGGGGGCGGGGGGAGGGGATGGTTGGGGGCGGGGGGAGGGAATGGATTGGGGGCGGGGGGAGGGAATGGATTGGGGGAGGGGGGAGGGGATGGATTGGGGGAGGGGGGAGGGGATGGATTGGGGGAGGGGGAGGGGATGGATTGGGGGAGGGGGGGAGGGGATGGATTGGGGGAAGGGGGAGGAGATGGATTGGGGGAGGGGGGAGGAGATGGATTGGGGGAGGAGATGTATTGGGGGGGGGGGAGGAGATGGATTGGGGGAGGGGGGAGGAGATGGATTGGGGGAGGGGGGAGGAGATGGATTGGGGGAGGGGGGAGGAGATGGATTGGGGGAGGGGGGAGGAGATGGATTGGGGGAGGGGGGAGGAGATGGATTGGGGGAGGGGGGAGGAGATGGATTGGGGGAGGGGGGAGGAGATGGATTGGGGGAAGGGGGAGGAGATGGATTGGGGGAAGGGGGGGAGGAGATGGATTGGGGGAGGGGGGGGGGGAGGAGATGGATTGGGGGAGGGGGGGGAGGAGATGGATTGGGGGAGGGGGGAGGAGATGGATTGGGGGAGGGGGGGAGGAGATGGATTGGGGGAGGGCGGAAGAGATGGATTGGGGGAGGAGATGGATTGGGGGAGGGGGGAGGGGATGGATTGGGAGGGGGGAGGGGATGGATTGGGGGGGGAGGGGATGGATTGGGGGAGGGGGGAGGGGATGGATTGGGGGAGGGGGGAGGGGATGGATTGGGGGAGGGGGAGGAGATGGATTGGGGGAGGGGGAGGAGATGGATTGGGGGAGGGGGGAGGAGATGGATTGGGGGAGGGGGAGGAGATGGATTGGGGGAGGGGGGAGGAGATGGATTGGGGGAGGGGAAGGAGATGGATTGGGGGAGGGGAAGGAGATGGATTGGGGGAGGGGGAGGAGATGGATTGGGGGGAGTGGGGAGGAGATGGATTGGGGGAGGGGGGAGGAGATGGATTGGGGGAGGAGATGGATTGGGGGAGAGGGGAGGAGATGGATTGGGGGGGGGAGGAGATGGATTGGGGGAGGGGGAGGAGATGGATTGGGGGAGGGGGAGGAGATGGATTGGGGAGAGGGGAGGAGATGGATTGGGGGAAGGGGAGGAGATGGATTGGGGGGAGGGGGGAGGAGATGGATTGGGGGAGGGGGAGGAGATGGATTGGGGGAGGGGATGGATTGGGAGGGGATGGATTGGGAGGGGGAGGGGATGGATTGGGAGGGGGAGGGGATGGATTGGGAGGGGGGAGGGGGATGGATTGGGAGGGGGGAGGGGATGGATTGGGAGGGGGGAGGGGATGGATTGGGAGGGGGGAGGGGATGGATTGGGGGAGGGGATGGATTGGGGGAGGGGATGGATTGGGGGCGGGGGGAGGGGATGGATTGGGGGCGGGGGGAGGGAATGGATTGGGGGCGGGGGGAGGGAATGGATTGGGGGAGGGGGGAGGGGATGGATTGGGGAGGGGGGAGGGGATGGATTGGGGGAGGGGGAGGGGATGGATTGGGGGAGGGGGGAGGGGATGGATTGGGGGAAGGGGGAGGAGATGGATTGGGGGAGGGGGGAGGAGATGGATTGGGGGAGGAGATGTATTGGGGGGGGGGGAGGAGATGGATTGGGGGAGGGGGGAGGAGATGGATTGGGGGAGGGGGGAGGAGATGGATTGGGGGAGGGGGGAGGAGATGGATTGGGGGAGGGGGGAGGAGATGGATTGGGGGAGGGGGGAGGAGATGGATTGGGGGAGGGGGGAGGAGATGGATTGGGGGAGGGGGGAGGAGATGGATTGGGGGAAGGGGGAGGAGATGGATTGGGGGAAGGGGGGGAGGAGATGGATTGGGGGAGGGGGGGGGAGGAGATGGATTGGGGGAGGGGGGGGAGGAGATGGATTGGGGGAGGGGGGGAGGAGATGGATTGGGGGAGGGGGGGAGGAGATGGATTGGGGGAGGGCGGAAGAGATGGATTGGGGGAGGAGATGGATTGGGGGAGGGGGGAGGGGATGGATTGGGTGGGGGGAGGGGAGGATTGGGAGGGGGGAGGGGATGGATTGGGAGGGGGGAGGGGATGGATTGGGGGGGGGAGGGGATGGATTGGGGGAGGGGGGAGGGGATGGATTGGGGGGAGGGGGGAGGGGATGGATTGGGGGAGGGGGAGGAGATGGATTGGGGGAGGGGGAGGAGATGGATTGGGGGAGGAGATGGATTGGGGGAGGGGGGAGGAGATGGATTGGGGGAGGGGAAGGAGATGGATTGGGGGAGGGGAAGGAGATGGATTGGGGGAGGGGAAGGAGATGGATTGGGGGAGGGGAAGGAGATGGATTGGGGGAGGGGGGAGGAGATGGATTGGGGGAGGGGGGAGGAGATGGATTGGGGGAGGGGGGAGGAGATGGATTGGGGGAGGAGATGGATTGGGGAGGGGGGAGGAGATGGATTGGGGGAGGGGGGAGGAGATGGATTGGGGGAGGGGGAGGAGATGGATTGGGGGAGGGGGAGGAGATGGATTGGGGAGGGGGAGGAGATGGATTGGGGAGGGGGGAGGAGATGGATTGGGGGAAGGGGGGAGGAGATGGATTGGGGGAGGGGGGGAGGAGATGGATTGGGGAGGGGGGAGGAGATGGATTGGGGGAGGGGGGAGGAGATGGATTGGGGGAGGGGGGGAGGAGATGGATTGGGGGAGGGGATGGATTGGGAGGGGGGAGGGGATGGATTGGGAGGGGGGAGGGGATGGATTGGGAGGGGGGGAGGGGATGGATTGGGAGGGGGGAGGGGATGGATTGGGAGGGGGGAGGGGATGGATTGGGAGGGGGGAGGGGGGAGGGGATGGATTGGGGGAGGGGGGGAGGGATGGATTGGGGGAGGGGGGAGGGGATGGATTGGGGGAGGGGGGAGGGATGGATTGGGGGAGGGGGAGGAGATGGATTGGGGAGGGGGGAGGAGATGGATTGGGGGAGGGGGGAGGAGATGGATTGGGGAGGGGGGAGGAGATGGATTGGGGGAGGGGGGAGGAGATGGATTGGGGAGGGGAAGGAGATGGATTGGGGGAGGGGAAGGAGATGGATTGGGGGAGGGGGGAGGAGATGGATTGGGGGAGGGGGGAGGAGATGGATTGGGGGAGGGGGAGGAGATGGATTGGGGGAGGAGATGGATTGGGGGAGGGGGGAGGAGATGGATTGGGGGAGGAGATGGATTGGGGGAGGGGGGAGGGGATGGATTGGGGTGGGGGGAGGGGATGGATTGAGGGGAGGGGATGGATTGGGGGAGGGGATGGATTGGGGGAGGGGATGGATTGGGGGAGGGGATGGATTGGGGGAGGGTGGAGGGGATGGATTGGGGGAGGGGGGAGGGGATGGATTGGGGGAGGGTGGAGGGGATGGATTGGGGGAGGGGGGAGGGGATGGATTGGGGGAGGGGGGAGGGGATGGATTGGGGAGGGGGGAGGGGATGGATTGGGGAGGGGGAGGGGATGGATTGGGGGAGGGGGGAGGGGATGGATTGGGGAGGGGATGGATTGGGGGAGGGGATGGATTGGGGGAGGGGGAAGGGGATGGATTGGGGGAGGGGGGAGGGGATGGATGGGGGAGGGGGGAGGGGAAGGATTGGGGGAGGGGATGGATTGGGGGAGGGGGATGGATTGGGGGAGGGGGGAGTGTGGGGAGGGGGGAGTGAGGGGAGGGGAGGGGGGAGTGAGGGGAGGGGAGGGGGGAGTGAGGGGAGGGGAGGGGGGAGTGAGGGGAGGGGAGGGGGGAGTGGGGGGGGGGAGGGGGGGAGTGAGGGGAGGGGAGGGGGGAGTGAGGGGAGGGGAGGGGGGGAGTGAGGGGAGGGGAGGGGGGAGTGAGGGGAGGGGAGGGGGGAGTGAGGGGAGGGGAGGGGGGAGGGAGGGGAGGGGGGAGTGAGGGGAGTGGAGGGGGGAGTGAGGGGAGGGGAGGGGGAGTGAGGGGAGGGGAGGGGGGAGTGAGGGGAGGGAGGGGGGAGTGAGGGGAGGGGAGGGGGGAGTGAGGGGAGGGGAGGGGGGAGTGAGGGGAGGGGAGGGGGGAGTGAGGGGAGGGGAGGGGAGGGGGGAGTGGGGGGTGGGGAGGGGAGGGGGGAGTGGGGGGTGGGGAGGGGAGGGGGGAGTGGGGGGAGGGGAGGGGGGAGTGGGGGGTGGGGAGGGGAGGGGGGAGTGGGGGGTGGGGAGGGGAGGGGGGAGTGGGGGGTGGGGAGGGGAGGGGGGTGGGGAGGGGAGGGGGGTGGGGAGGGGAGGGGGGAGTGGGGGGTGGGGAGGGGGGGGGGGAGTGGGGGGTGGGGAGGGGAGGGGGGTGGGGAGGGGAGGGGGGTGGGGAGGGGGGAGGGGATGGATTGGGGGAGGGGATGGATTGGGGGAGGGGGTGGGGGAGGGGGTGGGGGAGGGGATGGATTGGGGGGAGGAGATGGATTGGGGGGGGGGAGGAGATGGATTGGGGGAGGGGGAGGAGATGGATTGGGGGAAGGGGGGGAGGAGATGGATTGGGGGAGGGGGAGATGGATTGGGGGAGGGGGGAGGAGATGGATTGGGGGAGGGGGAGGAGATGGATTGGGGGAGGGGGAGGAGATGGATTGGGGGAGGGGGAGGAGATGGATTGGGGGAGGGGGAGGAGATGGATTGGGGGAGGGGGAGGAGATGGATTGGGGAGGGGGAGGAGATGGATTGGGGGAGGGGGAGGAGATGGATTGGGGGAGGGGGAGGAGATGGATTGGGGGAGGGGGGAGGAGATGGATTGGGGGAGGGGGTGGAGGGGAGGGGAGGGGGGTGGGAGGGGAGGGGTGGGAGGGGAGGGGAGGGGGTGGGAGGGGAGGGGAGGGGGTGGGAGGGGAGGGGAGGGGGTGGGAGGGGAGGGGAGGGGGGGGAGGGGAGGGGAGGGGGGGGGAGGGGGTGGGAGGGGAGGGGGGGGTGGGAGGGGAGGGGGGGGGGGGTGGGAGGGGAGGGGGGGGAGGGGAGGGGGGGGGTGGGAGGGGAGGGGAGGGGGGGGGTGGGAGGGGAGGGGAGGGGGGGGTGGGAGGGGAGGGGAGGGGGGGGTGGGAGGGGAGGGGAGGGGAGGGGGGGGTGGGAGGGGAGGGGAGGGGAGGGGGGGGTGGGAGGGGAGGGGAGGGGGGGGTGGGAGGGGAGGGGAGGGGGGGGTGGGAGGGGAGGGGAGGGGAGGGGGGGGTGGGAGGGGAGGGGAGGGGGGGGGGAGGGGAGGGGAGGGGGGGGGAGGGGAGGGGAGGGGGGGGAGGGGGGGTGGGAGGGGAGGGGAGGGGGGGAGGGGAGGGGGGGGAGGTGGGGGTGGGAGGGGAGGGGAGGGGGGGGGTGGGAGGGAGGGGAGGGGGGGGTGGAGGGGAGGGGAGGGGGGGGGGTGGGAGGGGAGGGGAGGGGGGGGGTGGGGAGGGGAGGGGGGGGTGGGAGGGGAGGGGGGGGGTGGGAGGGGAGGGGAGGGGGGGGGGTGGGAGGGGAGGGGAGGGGGGGGTGGGAGGGGAGGGGAGGGGGGGGTGGGAGGGGAGGGGAGGGGGGGGGTGGGAGGGGAGGGGAGGGGGGGGTGGGAGGGGAGGGGAGGGGGGGGGGTGGGAGGGGAGGGGAGGGGGGGGGTGGGAGGGGAGGGGAGGGGGGGGTGGGAGGGGAGGGGAGGGGGGGGTGGGAGGGGAGGGGAGGGGGGGGTGGGAGGGGAGGGGAGGGGGGGGTGGGAGGGGAGGGGAGGGGGGGGGTGGGAGGGGAGGGAGGGAAGGGGGGCGGGGAGGGGGGGAAGGGGGGCGGGGAGGGGGGGGAAGGGGGGCGGGGAGGGGGGAAAGGGGGGCGGGGAGGGGGGAAAGGGGGGCGGGGAGGGGGGAAAGGGGGGCGGGGAGGGGGGGAAAGGGGGGCGGGGAGGGGGGGAAAGGGGGGCGGGGAGGGGGGAAAGGGGGGCGGGGAGGGGGGAAAGGGGGGCGGGGAGGGGGGGGAAAGAGGGGCGGGGAGGGGGGGAAAGAGGGGCGGGGAGGGGGGGGAAAGAGGGGCGGGGAGGGGGGGGAAAGAGGGGAGGGGAGGGGGGAAAGAGGGGCGGGGAGGGGGGGAAAGAGGGGCGGGGAGGGGGGAAAGAGGGGCGGGGAGGGGGGAAAGAGGGGCAGGGAGAGGGGAGGGGGTGAGGGGGAAGGGGGGCGGTGGGGAGGAGGGGAGGAGGGGGCGGGGAGGATGGGGTAGGGGAGGAGGGGCCGGGGAGGATGGGGTAGGGGAGGAGGGGGCGGGGAGGGGGGGTAGGGGGAAGGGGGTGGGGAGGGCGGTAGGGGGAAGGGGGGCGGGGAGTAGGGGGAGGGGGAGGAGGGGAGTAGGGGGAGGAGGGGAGGGGAGGGGGAGGAGGGCGGGGAGGAGGGTGGTGGGGAGGAGGGTGGGGGGGAGGAGGAGGGGGAGGCGGGGAGGGGCGGGGGGCGGGGAGGGGTGGGGGGAGGGGGCGGGGAGGGGCGGGGGGAGGGGCGGGGAGGGGGTAGGGGGAGGGGGTGGGGGGGCGGGGAGGGGGGTTAGGGATTGGGGGAGGGGATTGGGGGAGGGGATTGGGGGAGGGGGAGGGGATTGGGGGAGGGGATTGGGGGGAGGGGGGAGGGGATTGGGGGAGGGGGGAGGGGATTGGGGGAGGGGATTGGGGGAGGGGGGTGGGGATGGATTGGGGAGGGGGAGGGGATGGATGGGGGAGGGGATGGATGGGGGAGGGGATGGATGGGGGAGGGGGGAGGGGATGGATGGGGGAGGGGATGGATGGGGGAGGGGGGAGGGGATGGATGGGGGAGGGGGGAGGGGATGGATGGGGGAGGGGGGAGGGGATGGATGGGGGAGGGGGGAGGGGATGGACGGGGGAGGGGATGGATGGGGGAGGGGATGGATGGGAGGGGGAGGGGATGGATGGGGGAGGGGATGGATGGGGGAGGGGATGAAGGGGGGAGGGGATGGATGGGGGAGGGGGGAGGGGATGGATGGGGGAGGGGGGAGGGGATGGATGGGGAGGGGGTAGGGGATGGATGGGGGAGGGGGGAGGGGATGGATGCGGGAGGGGGAGGGGATGGATTGGGGGAGGGGGGAGGGGATGGGGGGGGAGGGGATGGATTGGGGGAGGGGGAGGGGATGGATTGGGGGAGGGGGGAGGGGATGGATTGGGGGAGGGGGGAGGAGATGGATTGGGGGAGGGGGAGGAGATGGATTGGGGGAGGGGGAGGAGATGGATTGGGGGAGGGGGAGGAGAAGGATTGGGGGAGGGGGGAGGAGATGGATTGGGGGAGGGGGGAGGAGATGGATTGGGGGAGGGGGGAGGAGATGGATTGGGGGAGGGGGGAGGAGATGGATTGGGGGAAGGGGGGAGGAGATGGATTGGGGGAGGGGGGGAGGAGATGGATTGGGGGAGGGGGGAAGGAGATGGATTGGGGGAGGGGGGAGGAGATGGATTGGGGGAGGGGGGGAGGAGATGGATTGGGGGAGGGGGGGAGGGGATGGATTGGGGGGGGAGGGGATGGATTGGGAGGGGGGAGGGGATGGATTGGGAGGGGGGAGGGGATGGATTGGGAGGGGGGAGGGGATGGATTGGGGGGAGGGGATGGATTGGGGGGAGGGGATGGATTGGGGGAGGGGGGAGGGGATGGATTGGGGGAGGGGGGAGGAGATGGATTGGGGGAGGGGGGAGGAGATGGATTGGGGGAGGGGGAGGAGATGGATTGGGGGAGGGGGAGGAGATGGATTGGGGGGAGGGGGGAGGAGATGGATTGGGGGAGGGGAGGAGATGGATTGGGGGAGGGGAAGGAGATGGATTGGGGGAGGGGGGAGGAGATGGATTGGGGGAGTGGGGAGGAGATGGATTGGGGGAGGGGGGAGGAGATGGATTGGGGGAGGAGATGGATTGGGGGAGGGGGGAGGAGATGGTTGGGGGAGGGGGGAGGAGATGGATTGGGGGGGGGGGGAGGAGATGGATTGGGGGAGGGGGAGGAGATGGATTGGGGGAGGGGGAGGAGATGGATTGGGGAGAGGGGGAGGAGATGGATTGGGGGAAGGGGGAGGAGATGGATTGGGGGGAGGGGGGAGGAGATGGATTGGGGGAGGGGGGAGGAGATGGATTGGGGGAGGGGATGGATTGGGAGGGGATGGATTGGGAGGGGGAGGGGATGGATTGGGAGGGGGGAGGGGATGGATTGGGAGGGGGGAGGGGATGGATTGGGAGGGGGGAGGGGATGGATTGGGAGGGGGGAGGGGATGGATTGGGAGGGGGGAGGGGATGGATTGGGGGAGGGATGA